>NC_040096.1:662747-969800 GCF_003369695.1 Bos indicus x Bos taurus | reverse complement strand
AGATCTGCCCTCATTTGCAGATCCAAGAACTGTAAATGTTAGAGTTCTGAATATTAATCACATTTTGAGAAATATCTCAGGCTAATGTTTAAACTTGGATATTAAGGTAATAGTTGGCAGTGGGAGACATTCTCCTAATGTACCTGAAAGGCATATATCTTTGAATGGTTCAGATGATCCAGGACCATTTGAATGCGATATCTATTGTGTTGTAATTTGCCAGCACAATATTGAAGACTATAACCATCACATCCCATTTTCATTAAGTGTTTTAATATTAGTAGTAGTTCACCAGATTAGATATTAGCCAACAGATATGTCTTGGGTTGGTTTCTACCAGAATGAGCCTAAATTTTTTTAACTTTACTCTTTGGGAAAAATGCAAATACTGATTGCTACAAATTTAGCATCTCGTGGTCTTGATGTCCATAATATCACACATATGTAATTACAATTTTCCCTGGAACACTGATGAATATGTGCACAGAACAGTGCATAATGGAAGAGCAGGTTAAGTAAGCACAGGCTACTCACAAAAAGAGCTAACACTGGCTCTTCATTTTCGTGACTATTCTTACCTTGTTTTTTTTCATTTTAAGTTGTTCAGTGGTTTCCAACACTTTGCAAACCCATGGACCGTAGCCTGCCAGGCTCCTCTGTCCATGGGATTTCCTAGGCAAGAATACTGGTGTGGGTTGCCATTTCCTCTTCCAGGGGATCGTTCTGGCCCAGGGATCACTCGTGTCTCTGCATCTCCTTCATTGCAGGTGGATTCTTTACTGAATTAGTGAGCCAACTCTCTAGCTGCCCCAGAACCTGCTTTGCTATGTTATCCCTGTCTTTCTGGCCTGTTCCAGAACCATCTGACCCCTCTGTGATTAGTGGCATATAGCTGTTTCCGATTCCACTCTTGGCTTTATTTCTATAGTGCCTCAATTTAGCTATACCCAGTGTCAAAGTTGGCCTATGTAAGGGGACCGTTTTTTCCCTGTGAGCGCGATCATAAACCCCCTGAAACATGCTGTTTAAATAACTGTGGATCATTTAGATTCCAAATTGCTGTTTGAATGGCAGAGTTGAGGTTTTGCTGCTGCTGTATTTATTCTATTTTGCTAGCTGAACCATAATGAGTATAAATCAAATTAAATTGAAGTTCTTTTCCCCTTTGAAAGAGTACGAGGGTATCTATTATCCTTATCACTAGAAATAATTAGAAGATCACCAGTGAATTAATTTTCCAGTCCTGTGGCCACTGCTGAGTTTTCCAAAGTAGGTCTAGCCCCCTCCTATTTTCTAAAAGCACCTTGGCCAGGGAGTCTAGTTGGTCCTGTAAGGCCACTAAAGATTTGGCCACTCTCTCAATGTCGTCTGTGAAGTCTTTGAATAGTGTATGTTAAAAGGTTGTTGATGAAGCAATTTTTCCTGTCATACCTATCCCAGCCGCGATTCCCAGACAAACTAGTAGGGGTGTAAACTGGATGGCTATTTTTGTACACGTATGTGCTGCCAGAGGTATGGTGAGAGTCTGGCTGTTAGGAACAATATTCATCTGAGGAGTGAGGAAGGCTAAGGTGCAGATACCCATCCAATTGACTGGTAGACATGAGTAAGCATCTGTCCCACGAACAAAGAAAAGGCCTCGATGGGGGTGGCACCATTCATTACAGCAAGGGACACCAAAAGGCTGCATAGCAGCCTGCACGTAGCAGATAACTGAGCACTGGCAAAAGGTTTCCTCCCCGTCTTTGGGTTGTCATGGCTGTAGCAACTGAGCCTGTTGTGAAGGGGGGGTCAGCCATACTGTGGAGCAATGTAGGTAGTAGGGAGAATCAATCATAAGAGATGTCTAATAAGAATGAGGCTTCCCACTACAATGAGATAACAGTTAGCTGCAGCTTCTGACCCAAATCCTGGGTGTCCTGGGATGCGACTGAAGCTAGTTCTGTAGCAAAAAGCAGAGCAGTAATACCAATCATGGATAGAGGCCAGGGTTGACAATGAAAATCCACTGCTATTTTGATAGTCAGACCCTCAAGCTTCTGCCTTGTGTTGACCAGCCAGCTGCCAGAGTGTGGCTGGAGCAAGGCTGAAGAATTTTCAAGCTTCTGCCATGCACGGACTAGTCAGCTTCCAGAGTGACAAGAGCAGGGCTCAGCGTCCTTTGTGGGTGAGGCCCATTGTTTTTGGAACCAGACCTTGAGGGGGTCTTGGGGGTCCTGAACTGCTTTCCAGGTGTCCTCATCACAGGAAGCCACTGCCTTCTTGACTCTGGTGTAGTGGATCCAAGGGATGACACCTATATCTTCAACAGCAGTAGGGATTGCCAGGACGACTGTGTGAGGGCCTGTCCAAACTGGCTGAAGTGGGGGTTTTGTTTTCCTAATCTTTAACTCATACCTCATCTCCCAGCTAACAGGGATGAGTCCAGTTGCCCAGTGGAATAGGTGTCCTTTCTTAGGTTTCTGGGGTGATATGGAGGAAGACTTTCCCAGGCCTGGAGGTGTCGGGACATCTCCAGGTCAGCTAGTTGTTGGTGGTCTCCCTTGAGCTGTTTCATCACTGGGGTGGTTCTCCCATGTAAGATCTCAAAGGGAGAATAGCATGAGGACCTTGGGGTGCATTTACAGAGGGACATGAGAATGCACAGAATGATAAGGCAGCTTGTTCTAGCATTGTCTGGATGTTGGCTGGGGGATATTCTTCTCATACTACTACTTGGAGAAACAAACTCAACAAGAAAGTTAAAGATATTTGGCTCAAAGATTAATAGATGTAGGGAAGCTGCTGAGGGGCTAGCCAGGAGAACCAGGTCCAGACCTTGGTTCGTGACATTAGTGTTTCTCTAGGTATGAGAAGATGCAAGAATTTGGATTCGTAAAAATCTTTACCTGAAAACATCTGACTATCTGAAGGCCTGTTTTTCTGGGTTTTTCCAGATCACAGAGTGTCTTATTTTTTGTCTCCACCCTGAACTCCTTTCAAGGGGGTGTTGAAGGACAGCATCTTTTAGTGTCATGACTTAACCTTTGTAGAGGGAGCTGGCAAGGGCCAACTTCCAGTCAGCAGGGCCCCTTCATTGTCATATTTGACCATGTTTTGGGGGCATTTCACAGTCATTGTGTCCCGTGGTGCTGGGAAGGCTCATTCCCAGTCTAACAAAAATTCCATTGACAGGCCACTTAATGTGTTGTCACTAGACCAGGCCTTGTAAGTAGCAAAAGTATCTGGACCATATCTGTCTTACTAACTTCTTGGTCCAGGAAAATATTTCCTCTTGTTGCTTCTTCCCATATCTAGAGTTACATTATTACAATTACTGATCTCATATGGAACTCCGTATCAGCATTTTATCAAAGGCTCGGTCACACATATGGTAACATAAGAAATAATCTTCTGAAGCAAGATACATAGAAAATTATATCCCTAGCAGTTATTAGTAAGGTCACAGGCAAGAAATCAAGTCAAGAACTTTCATTGGGTATAGCCGGGTATACCCCAGGTCATCTGTCTCAGTTAAATGATTATAGCCAAGTGTTATAGAGAAGGCAATGGCACCTCACTCTAGTATTCTTGCCTGGAAAATCCCATGGGCAGAGGAGCCTGGTAGGCTGCAGTCCATGGGGTTGCTAAGAGTCAGACACGACTGAGGGACTTCACTTTCACTTTTCACTTTCATGCATTGGAGAAGGAAATAGCAACCCACTCCAGTGTTTTTACCTGGAGAATCCCAGGGACGTGGGAGCCTGGTGGGCTGCCGTCTATGGAGTCGCACAGAGTCAGACACGACTGAAGTGACTTACCAGCAACAGCAGCCAAGTGTTAATCTCCTGGTTGTACATCATGGAGCATCTGGCTTTTATCCAAAGACTGGTTACTGAGATAAGCTTTAGAAACAATCTTAAAAGTGTCCTTTTTAATAACTTAATTAAGCCTTTTAAAAATATAACAAGGAACTATCTCAGAAGTGAATCTTAGTAAGCACAGACCCTAATTAACAAAATTAGAACTTAATATTTAGTGAAACGTGATTTTGTTTCTTTTTGGAGAACTCATTATGAAGGCATTAACACAGTAGCCAGGTAAGGTTTTAAACCATCAAATAAAAATAGGTCTGTCAGGCAGCCATCTTGCATTTCCCATCGCCCTGGCTCTTTGATTTTAAGCTGTTGTTTATTTATTTTTAATTTCCTGATTTAAGAGCAGACTCTCGCCATGTTTTAAGGACATCAGGATAGCAAAAGTCTAACCATGAGGGATTATTTTTTGTAGAAGCAGAATGAGCTTTGTCTACACATACTATAATCTTCAGATCAGATCAGATCAGTCGCTCAGTCGTGTCCGACTCTTTGTGACCCCATGAATCGCAGCACGCCAGGCCTCCCTGTCCATCACCAACTCCAAAATAACAAAAAAAAAATTTTAAAAACAAACATAAATCGCTTAAATGGAAAGAAATTTATACTCTGTTATTGAAAGCTACATTTTAAGAAAACTTTGTTCTCTAAACAGAGAGAAGACCAAATCCCAGTCTGGTTCCAGCTTACTGTTAATAACCAAATTTGTTTATCTGTTAAATCTTAGAAAGTCTTTTCTGTAAATCTTGAAGAACTAGAAGTATTCTTCTAAAGAAGGCATGTTTAAAATCTGATTCTATTGCAATTGACACAGAAACATGATAACTAGAATTATAGTTGACCATATTTTATCAGGCCATATCAGATCTATATGAATTTCACATAATTTTAGGATATCTATATTAGTAACATCAGCCATACAGTATAACCTGAAAAGATTTTTTTCCTTACCACTTTAACAGTACTTCCCATATAATTTAACATATTCCAATGAACCCCAGTAGCTTAATAGCTCTTTGGGATGTCTCAGGGGCCCTCTGAAGCATCCCAAAGATAGCTAGAAGTCCAGTTATTTAGAAAGTTTTGTCATAAATATAAAAGGGTTTATAACATTCAGTCAGGTAGGATAATATGTTATTGTGAAATAATAATTATTTACTTATCCAAAGTTAACAAAATATTTCAAAGGTAAATATAGAACAGATCAATTAAGAGAGAAAAAAAAACACATATCTGTTATTAAAAGCAGCTCAACATCTGAAGAAAGTATGTACTCTTAACAGAGAGAAAGGCCAAATTTAAGTTTTTGCACCAGCTTACTTTAAACTCACTTCAGTTCAGTTCAGTTCAGTTCACTCGCTCAGTCGTGTCCGACTTTTTGCGACCCCATGAATCGCAGCACTCCAGGCCTCCCTGTCCATCACCAACTCCCAGAGTTCACTCAGACTCACGTCCATCGAGTCAGTGATGCCATCCAGCCATCTCATCCTCTGTCATCCCCTTCTCCTCCTGCCCCCAATCCCTCCCAGCATCAGAGTCTTTTCCAATGAGTCAACTCTTTTCATGAGGTGGCCACAGTACTGGAGTTTCAGCTTTAGCATTATTCCTTCCAAAGAAATCCCAGGGCTGATCTCCTTCAGAATGGACTGGTTGGATCTCCTTGCAGTGCAAGGGACTCTCAAGAGTCTTCTCCAACACCACAGTTCAAAAGCATCAATTCTTCGGCGCTCAGCCTTCTTCATAGTCCAACTCTCACATCCATACAGGACCACAGAAAAAACCATAGCCTTGACTAGATGGACCTTTGTTGGCAAAGTAATGTCTCTGCTTTTGAATATGCTGTCTAGGTTGGACATAACTTTCATTCCAAGGAGTAAGTGTCTTTTGATTTCGTGGCTGCAGTCACCATCTGCAGTGATTTATTTTAAACTTAGTCCTAACCATGCACAAAACTTTTTTTCAGGGTCCACCTTAAATAAACCTTTTAATCACTTTCTGTTACAGCCACCTGTAAGTCAGACCTACTTTCTTTTCCCTTTATAAAATGTAATTTTTATATCTTCATTAAAAAAATACATCCTATTTCCTTATTAGATTAGCAAACAAAAATTAATGCTAGATATTTAATATTGAATATTTTACAGATCATGTGAGTCTGAAATTTATTTAGTTACTTTTTCTTGTATTTAGAATTGTTTTATTTGTAAGCACTTGCTGTTCTTTTGGCCAGTTAAATTAGAATTCATTTACAACTTTATCAATATTATCAGAAGAAAAAAGACATATACTGAGACATACATAAATCCAGACAGACAGACTGACAGTGATCTTATAGTTTTCTGTTTGAGATTTAAAATATATCTTTGATCACCAACCACCACCACCCCTTTTTTTCTTCCCTTGAAGTTCTAATTTGCCCAAGGCTGAAGTCTCGGGCAAAGCTGACTGTGTATTTCAAGGACATGGAAAGGGTTAACTTCAAGCTTTTCCCTCAACAGGTCTTTTTAACAAGCTAGTTGTTTTTAATTGCATATGCAGAAATAACTGGTTTTGTAGTTTCCAAAAAGAAAAAATTCTCTCACTCCAGAAATCAGCAATCAGCAGTCAAATACTCACAGTCATTCAGAGGCTATCATGATACCTCCTTTCTTCCAAGTCCCCAGGTTTCCTTAACTTGCTGCCTTCCTGGGAGCCCAAGGAGGTCATCAGGCTCCTCTTCTACCAGTTGGGGTAGGTTCCTGCCTAGAGACTGGCCCTAGAGCCTTACCTTATCATGTGGCCATTCCTGGTGAGTTGGTCCATCCCTCCAGTGAGTCCAGTTGGGGCTCGGCTGTCCAGAGATTCGGAACAGTGATCGGAAATAGAATGCAGGATACCATCAGGTTTTGTGCCTCCTCGTTCATCTCCAGGTTCCTTCACTTCAGCCGGGCCAAGCACCAGTCCGGCAGCTCGGGGGCCAATGTGGATGTAATCTCGCTGGGGCCTCCAGAAATGTTGCAGAAACCAGTACTTGGGAGACCAAGTGCCACATTCGGAGAGTTGAACTCAGGTTTATTATACTGGCGGGCCCAGAGGAGTTAACACTCCAAGATTTGAGTCCCAAACAAAGAGATTACAGGGCTTTTACAGACAGACTGTAGTGGGCAACACTAGCTCTTATAGGCTGGTTTAAACTAAGGGGATTCACATGGGCAAGAACAGTGGTCAAGATAGGGAGGGAGATGCCTGGCTTAGACAAGCATGATGAAGCAGGTTTGCAGTGGCTGAGCAAGTGCAAAGAGCAGGACAAGGTGACTGAGATAAACTCCAGTTCCTAGTATTGGAAGTACCAAATTTCTGAGACTATGTACCTACAGGATCTAGAATTTGCAAGGGGCCAGCTGAGTTACACAGGCAGAAGGACAAGGTGGTTATGTAAAATTTTAAATTTTCCTTTTCACTACAATGGAAGCCCATACACACACACACACACACACACACACACACACACACACACACGTTAATATACAATATTTAGGCTTTTTTTTTCCTGTCTTATTTCACTGTGTGACTGACTGTTTGTCCATCCACATCTCTACAAAGGACCCACTTTGATGGCTATGTAATATTGCACTTATTGCCAAACTCAGAGTTAAATTGAAGAAAGTGCAGAAAACCACTAAACCATTCAAGTATGACCTAAATCAAATCCCTTATGGTTATACAGTGGGAGTAAGAAACAGATTTAAGGGACTATATCTGATAGACAGAGTGCCTGATGAACTATGCATAGAGGTTCATGACATTGTAGAGACAGGGATCAAGATGATCCCCAAGGAAAAGAAATGCAAAAAAGCAAAATGGTTGTCTGAGGAGGCCTTATAAATAGCTGTGAAATGAAGAGAAGAGAAAAGCAAAGGAGAAAAGGAAAGATATACCCATTTGAATGCAGAGTTCCAAAGAATAGCAAGAATCAATAAGAAAGCCTTCCTCAGTGATCAGTGCAAAGATATAGAGGAAAACAATAGAATGAGAAAGACTAGAGATCTCTTCAAGAAAATTAGAGATACCAGGGGAACATTTCATGCAAAGATGATTTCAATAAAGGACATAAATCGTGTGGACCTGAAAGAAGCAGAAGATATTAAGAAGAGGTGGCAAGAATACACAAAAGAACTGTACCAAACAGATCTTCATGACCCAGATAATCACGATGCTGTGATCACTCACCTAGAGGCAGACATCTTGGAATGTGAACTCAAGTGGGGCTTAGGAAGCATCAGTATGAACAAAGCTAGTGGAGGTGATGGAATTCTAGTTGAACTATTTCAAATGCTAAAAGATGATGCTGTGAAAGTGCTGCACTCAATATGCCAGCAAATTTGGAAAACTCAGCAGTGACCACAGCACTGGAAAAATTTAGTTTTCATTCGAATTCCAAAGAAAGGCAAAGCTGAAGAATGCACTCATCTCACATGCTAGTAAAGTAATGTTCAAACTTCTCCAAGCCAGGCTTCAGCAATACATGAACTGTGAACTTCCAAATATTCAAGCTGGTTTTATAAAAGGCAGAGGAACCAGACATCAAATTGCAATCTGCTAGATCATGGAAAAGGCAAGATAGTTCCAGAAAAACATATATTTTTGCTTTATTGGCTATGCCAAAGCCTTTGTGTGGATCACAATAAACTGTGGAAAATTCTGAAAGAGATGGGAATACCAGACCACCTGACTTGCCTCTTGAGAAACCTATGTGCAGGTCAGGAAGCAACAGTTAGAACTGGACATGGAACAACAGACTGGTTCCAAATAGGAAAAGGAGTACGTTAAGGCTGTATATTGTCACCCTGCTTGTTTAACTTCTATGCAGAGTACATCATGAGAAACGCTGGGCTGGAAGAAGCACAAGCTGGAATCAAGATCACCGGGAGAAATATCAATAACCTCAGATATGCAGATGACACCACCCTTGTGGCAAAAAGTGAAGAAGAGCTAAAGAGCCTCTTGATGAAAGTGAAAGAGGAGAGTGAGAAAGTTGGCTTAAAACTCAACATTCAGAAAACTAGGATCATGGCATCTGGTCCCATCACGTCTTGGCAAATAGATGGGGGAACAATGGAAACAGTGTCAAACTTTATTTTGGGGGGGGGGGGCTCCAAAATCACTGCAGATGGTGACTGTATCCATGAACTTAACAGACACTTACTCCTTGGAAGCAGAATTATGACCAACCTAGACAGCATATTAAAAAGCAGAAACATTACTTTTCCAACAAAGGTCCGTCCTGTCAAGATTATGATTTATCCATTAGTCATGTATGGATGTGAGAGTTGGAGTTAAAGAAAGATGAGCACCTAAGAATTGATGCTTTTGAAATGTGATGCTGGAGAAAACTCTTGAGAGTCCCTTGGACTGCAAGGAGATCCAGCCAGTCCATCTTAAAGGAGGTCAGTCCTGAGTGTTCATTGGAAGGACTGATGTTGAAGCTGAAACTCCAGTACTTTGGTCACCTGATGCGAAGAGCTGAGTCAGTTGAAAAGACCCTGGTGCTGTGAAAACTTGAGGGCAGGAGGAGAAGGGGTCGACAGAGGAAGCCGTGGTTGGATGGCATCACTGACTCAATGAACATGAGTTTGGGTAAGCTCTGGGAGTTGCTGATGGACAGGGAGGCCTGGCGTGCTGCAGTTCATGGGGTAGCAAACAGTTGGACATGACTGAGCGACTGAACTGAACTGAATGTTACAGAGCACATATGTAGCATTTTTCCTTATCCATTTCTCTCTTGATGAACATTAGGTTGATTCCATGTCTTAGTTATTGTAAACAGGGCTGAAATGAATCAGTTCTGTTCAGTTCAGTTCAGTCGCTCAGTTGTGTCCGATTCTCTGCGATCCCATGAATTGCAGCACGCCAGGCCTCCCTGTCCATCAAAAACTCCCAGAGTTCACTCAGACTCAAGTCCATCGAGTCAGTGATGCCATCCTGCCATCTCATCCTCTGGCGTCCGCTTCTCTTCCTGCCCCCAATCCCTCCCAGCAACAGAGTCTTTTCCAGTGAGTCAGCTCTTCGCATGAGGTGGCCAAAGTACTGGAGTTTCAGCTTCAGCATCATTCCCTCCAAAGAAATCCCAGGGCCGGTCCTTCAGAATGGACTGGTTGGACCTGCTTGCAGTCCAAGGGACTCTCAAGTGCCTTTTCCAACACCACAGTTCAAAAGCATCAATTCTTCGGCGCTCAGCCTTCTTCACAGTCCAACTCTCACATCCATATATGACCGCAGGAAAAACCATAGCCTTGACTAGACGGACCTTTGTTGGCAAAGTAATGTCTCTGCTTTTCAATATGCTATCTAGGTTGGTCATAACTTTCCTTCCAAGGAGTAAGCGTCTTTTAATTTCATGGCTGCAATCACCATCTGCAGTGATTTTGGAGCCCCCAAAAATAAAGTCTGACACTGTTTCCCCATCTATTTCCCATGAAATGATGGGACTGGATGCCATGATCTTAGTTTTCTAAGCTAACTTTTTAAGCCAACTTTTTCACTCTCCACTTTCACTTTCATCAAGAGGCTTTTTAGTTCCTCTTCATTTTCTGTCATAAGGGTGGTGTCATCTGCATATCTGAGGTTATTGATATTTGTCCTGGAAATCTTGATTCCAGCTTGTGCTTCTTCC
This sequence comes from Bos indicus x Bos taurus, assembly GCF_003369695.1. NCBI lineage: Eukaryota > Metazoa > Chordata > Mammalia > Artiodactyla > Bovidae > Bos > Bos indicus x Bos taurus. The sequence goes on along the minus strand of NC_040096.1, from coordinate 959,294 downwards.
AGTCCAGTGTTTCTCATGATGTACTCTACACAGAAGTTAAATAAGCAAGGTGACAATATACAGCCTTGATGTACTCCTTTTCCTGTTTGGAACCAGTCTGTTGTTCCATGTCCAGTTCTAACTGTTGCTTTCTGACCTGCACACAGATTTCTCAAGAGGCAGGTCAGGTGGTCCGGTATTCCCATCTCTTTCAGAATTGTCCACAGTTTATTGTTATCCACACAGTCAAAGGCTTTGGCATAGTCAATAAAGCAGAAATAGATGTTTTTTTCTGAAACTCTCTTGCTTTTTCCATGATCCAGCGGATGTTGGCAATTTGATCTCTGGTTCCTCTGACTTTTCTAAAAGCAGCTTGAACGTCAGGAAGTTAACGGTTTGCGTATTGCTGAAGCCTGGCTTGGAGAATTTTGAGCATTACTTTACTAGCATGTGAGATGAGTGCAATTGTGTGGTAGTTTGAGCATTCTTTGGCATTGCCTTTCTTTGGGATTGGAATGAAAACTGACCTTTTCCAGTCCTGTGATCACTGCTAAGTTTTCCAAATTTGCTGCCATATTGAGTGCATCACTTTCACAGCATCATCTTTCAGGATTTGAAATAGCTCAACTGGAATTCCATCACCTCCATTAGCTTTGTTCGTAGTGATCCTTTCTAAGGCCCATTTGACTTCACATTCCAGAATGTCTGGCTCTAGGTGATTGATCACAGCATCGTGATTATCTGGGTCGTGAAGATCTTTTTAGTACAGTTATTCTGTGTATTCTTGCCACCTGTTCTTAATATCTTCTGCTTCTGTTAGGTCCATACCATTTCTGTCCTTTATCGAGCCCATCTTTGCATGAAATGTTACCTTGGTATCTCTAATTTTCTTGAAGAGATCTCTAGTCTTTCCCATGCTGCTGTTTTCCTCTATTTCTTTGCATTGATTGCTGAGGAAGGCTTTCTTATCTCTTCTTGCTATTCTTTGAAACTCTGCATTCAGATGCTTATATCTTTCCTTTTCTCCTTTACTTTTCGCTTCTCTTCTTTTCACAGCTATTTGTAAGGCCTCTCCAGACAGCCATTTTGCTTTTCTGCATTTCTTTTCCATGGGGATGGTCTTGATCCCTGTTTCTTGTACAATGTCATGAATCTCATTCCATAGTTCATCAGGCACTCTATCTATCAGATCTAGGCCCTTAAATCTATTTCTCACTTCTACTGTATAATCATAAGGGATTTCATTTAGGTCATACCTGAATGGTCTAGTGATTTTCCCTACTTTCTTCAATTTAAGTCTGAATTTGGTAATAAGGAGTTCATGATCTGAGCCACAGTCAGCTCCTGGTCTTGTTTTTGTTGACTGTATAAAGCTTCTCCATCTTTGGCTGCAAAGAACATAATCAATCTGATTTCGGTGTTGACACTGCAGTGAATACAAACGTGCATTTGTCTTTCTGAATTATGGTAGTCTCAACATACACAGTGGGATTACTTAATTATATGGTAGTTCTGTTTTCCATTTTTAAGGACCCTGCATTCTGCCCTCCATAGTGGCTATATCAGTTTACATTCCCACCAACAGTGCAAGAGGGATCTCTTCTCTACATCCTCTCCAGCATTGTTTGTAGATTTTTTGATGATGGGCATTGTGACTGATGTACATTACTTTGCCAACAAAGGTCCGTCTAGTCAAGGCTATGGTTTTTCTGGTGGTCATGTATGGATGTGAGAGTTGGACTGTGAAGAAAGCTGAGTGCCGAAGAATTGATGCTTTTGAACTGTGGTGTTGGAGAAGACTCTTGAGAGTCCTTTGGACTGCAAGGAGATCCAACCAGTCCATTCTGAAGGAGATCAGCCCTGGGATTTCTTTGGAAGGAATAATGCTAAAGCTGAAACTCCAGTACTTTGGCCACCTTATGAGAAGAGTTGACTCATTGGAAAAGACTCTGATGCTGGGAGGGATTGAGGGCAGGAGGAAAAAGGGACGACAGAGGATGAGATGGCTGGATGGCATCACTGACTCGATGGACATGAGTCTGAGTGAACTCCGGGGGTTGGTGATAGACAGGGAGGCCTGGTGAGCTGCAGTTCATGGGGTCGTAAAGAGTTGGACACAACTGAGCAACTGAACTGAACTGAAGGTAATACCTCATTTGAAATTTTGATTTGCATTTCTCTAATGGTGAAAGAATAGTGAGTTATGTTAAGATTCTGTTGTGTTTGGTATTCCATCCTATAACTTATACAATAAATAAGTATATTTGAATATATTCTGATTGACCCCTTGTGCTACACAAATCGATACACTTAGGCCAATGCATATTGACAGGTATCCATCCTAAATGACACTTCCAATTCCCCACCCCATGATCTGCTTATGATCTATGTAGCTTTGTCTTTCCAAGAATGTCACAATTGGGTCAAGAGCTCCTCTTCCCCTTGATTCCAGCGTGAGTTCTGGCCCTGGGCTCCGATTTGTCACTGCCCCTGTCCTGAGCCCATCACAGTGGCCAGGGAGGATGGAACACACTGATTGGACAGATCCAGGTCATGTGACCATGCTCTCCAGGACACCTGTGAGCAGCTCACCATGTGTCAGGGGTGGAGACCGTGCGATGCCCCAAGAGCAGGGCTGAGAATTCAGTCACTGTTTCCGTGTGCTCAGTATCCTGGGATGTGCCTGCTCATCCTCTCTACACACCACTTTGTCCTCTGCAGACAAAATATTCATGACACATGTCTTCCCTTCCCAAGCCCTGTTTCAAGCACCCACATTCAAGGGAGCAAGGCCTTGAATAGGTTTGGAGATCTCCTCCTAGCATCTAGGTTTGTGGTTTTTTGTCATATTATATTTAGTCAAAAACACCCACGGGCACCGCCACATCCTGATTTTCGTTTCATGATTCTTAGATTTTCTTTCTTTTTTTTAAAATTTTATTTTATTTTTAAACTTTACAATATTGTATTAGTTTTGCCAAATATCAAAATGAATCCGCCACAGGTATACATGTATTCCCCATCCTGAACCCTCCTCCTTCCTCCCTCCCCATACCATCCCTCTGGGTCGTCCCAGTGCACTAGCCCCAAGCATCCAGTATCGTGCACCGAACCTGGACTGGCAACTCGTTTCTTACATGATATTTTACATGTTTCAATGCCATTCTCCCAAATCTTCCCACCCTCTCCCTCTCCCACAGAAAACAGAAAGAGAAATTAAGGAAACAATTCCATTCACCATTGCAACGGAAAGAATAAAATACTTAGGAATATATCTATCTAAAGAAACTAAAGACCTATATATAGAAAAACTATAAAACACTGGTGAAAGAAATCAAAGAGGACACTAATAGATGGAGAAATATACCATGTTCATGGATTGGAAGAATCAATATAGTGAAAATGAGTATACTACCCAAAGCAATTTATAGATTCAATGCAATCCCTATCAAGCTACCAACAGTATTCTTCACAGAGTTAGATTTTCTTAATAGAGGACATGGCCCAGGGACCTCCCAAAGGGAGTGAATTTTTTTCCAAGGAAGCACCTGAGACACTGAATCACATTGCTGTACACCTTAAACTAACACATTGCTGTAAATCAGCAATACCTCAATTAAAAATAAAAAAAAAGGATATTCCCTCATCAAAAATTGTTCTAAAATTTGTAAAAGTTTTCCTTCTAGTGTTGGTTCTTAGTGCATGTCTAATAGGTTTGGTGGTGTTTTGTGAAGTAGGGATCCAAGTTACTTTCCTGTATGGGTACCAAATTGGCCCAATGGGACGATTCCTTTTTCCTTTCTCCTGTAAATGTCCTTTCTCCATTTACATATTAAGAAGCTCTTAAAAAAATACCAAGTATCAAGAACTTAAGGTCTTTGGTAATTTGTGGAGCACCCCAGAGGCAGATTTCCTTTTCTGTGTCCTCTCGTCGCATTTGGCCGTTGCCAGTATCTATTATACACAAGTGCCCTCAGAGGGTTCTCTGTAGTGAACCATGCATGTTTCCATGAGTACAGGGTATGTGAGCACGGAGGAGGGGCTGAGTCCATAGTACCACTGACCATGCTCAGCAACCCCAACATTAAATCTGACTGACACTTCCTAAGGCAAGGTCTGTGTTTCTTCCTATTGGTGTCTGGATGTGCAAAATAATGTTGGTAATTTGGGACTTGGGTCTCTGGGTCCAGAGGTGTAGAGATAGACCCATAGCCTGCTTTTCCATTATATTTTCCTCCTCTGGGTTCTGCTGAGCTGGTGTGGAAATATTCCTGCTAAAGGCTTGAGAGATACTCAATCCTTCTGCTTCCCATTCCTTGCCTTGTCTGTACTTCGGTCATTTTTTTAAAATATAGCAAATTTTCAGTGTTGTTAGTCCTTGTGTCATTCTGACACTCAAGCACCTGTGATTTAATAGACCTCCAGCTCCCAAGAGCTCTTTGCCTGGTGGAGACATAGAGAACTCTGGGAGCAGCACCACATCACACTGGAGCCTGCACAAGAGAGAAGGTTCTTGCCAGGAAGGCTCCATCCCTGCTATGGGGGCCTCAGAGTTATCACCTATGATTGTGCACCCCCCAGGCCCTTGGTGCAGGCCCCACTCTGAGATGTGGAAAGGAGGTGGCTTCCCTTCCTTACACAAAACTAGAATATTTTGTCCTGGTCCTTGTCCAGTCCCATTTGGCTCCCAGGCTCTATCCTGGACCCTCACTCACAGGATCAGGAGAGCCCAGTTCTAGAGGAGTTTCAGACAAGGAGAGACTCCTGGTGATACTCCATCCAGTGGGTCCTAAATAAGCATTTCCTTGGAGTTTCCCAACCCTGAGAGGAGATACTGGGTCTGTGTCCATTTTACAGTTGAATATGTTGTTCCTCAGACCATTGTGTGATTTGCCTTGAGTCACTCTGCAGGTCAGCGGGTGAGCTGGGATTTGAACCCAGACTGTATGTCTTGGAGTCCGTGACTGTACAAGTGTTTCTGCTTCTTGGTTAAATTTATTACAGGTATTTTTTGATGCATTTGTACATGGTACTGTTCTCTCTCTGATGGTTCATATTCTGCTATCTTGCTGATATTAGTTTAATAGTCGTTACTTGGTGAAGTTTTAAGTGTTTCATATAAATCCTGTCATAATCGAATAGTGACAGTGTTACTTCTTCTGTTCCACTGGTGATGCATTTTATTTCCTTTTTTTTGCCTAGTTACTCTGGGTAGGACACTTCCATTACTATGTTGAACAAAATTGGTGAGAGTGTGCATCCTTGTACTATTCCTGATCTTTTAAGAAAATCTTTCACCTTTTTACCACTGGGTCAGATATTAGCTGTGGGCTTGTGTTATATACCCTTTAGAATGTTCCTTGTATAACCACTGTATTGAGAGATTGTATCAAAATTGATGTTACACTTTGTCAAAAGCTTTTTCTGCATTTATTGAGAAGATCACATGATTTTCTTCTTAATTTTGCTCATATTGTGTATCACATTGATTGATGTGCAGATAATAAATCATCGTTGCAGGGATAGGATAAATTTCATTTGATCATAGTGTATGATTCTTTTTTAAAAATTTTATTTTATTTAACTTTACAATATTGTATTGGTTTTGCCATATATCAAATTGAATCTGCCACAGGTATACATATGTTCCCCATCCTGAACCCTCCTCCCTCCTCCCTCCCCATACGATCCCTCTGGGTCATCCCAGTGCACCAGCCCCAAGCATCCAGTATCGTGCATCGAACCTGGACTGGCGACTCGTTTCATATATGATATTATACATATTTCATTGATTCTTTTAATGTATTCTTCATGCTAATATTCTTTTGAAGATTTGTACATGCATGTACACTAGGGTTCTCTGGTGGTTCATGTGGTAAAGAATCTGCCTGCAATGTGGGATACCTGGGTTTGACCCCTGGGTCAGGAAAATCCCCTCGATTAAGGAATGGCTACCCACTCCAGTATTCTTGCCTGGAAAATTCTATGGACAGAGGACCTTGTGGGCTACAGTCCTTGGTTCAATATAACTAGACATGACTGAGTGACTCATATTTAACTAGGGTTCTTCTTGGCATTCTTAATATCTAAATTTAAGATTTTATCTCAGTGAAACAGTACAGTCAAAGCCAAAAATGTTAAAAGTCAAAGAGTCCATAGAAGTAAAGGACAATAAGGCTATCAGATGAAATCAAGAAGGAGTCCAAATAATTTACTTTTCATGAGAATTTAGATCTTCAGAGGAATTCTCATTAAACTGAATTGAAAATGCAAGCTTTAGTTTAAAATGTAAATCTGTTTTGGTATTATGATTCTATGATGAGACTGAGATTTTTATAACATGTATAAGATACTAAGCAATACTGTGTAGCTATTAAAATAATATTTTCAAAACCTTTCATGACATTTATAAGCATTAATATACAGTGGAAAAGTCCTAGGAATGGAAGATGACCCCATATAGCATCAGATGACAGTACAGATGTATTGAATGATAGTTTTTGGATTGTATTTATTTATTTTTAATTGAAGAATATCTGCTTTACAATGTTTGGTTGCTTTTCCTCATACAACAACATGAATCAGCCATAAGTATATTATCCACTGTTTCTTTGGTGAGCCTGCCTCCCACTTCCTGCCATCCCGCCCTCTAGGTCATCACAGAGCACCATGCTGGGCTCCCTATGTTATATAGCAACTTCTCTCTAGTTAGTTATTTTACATATGGTAGTGGCTATGTTTCAATGCTGCTGCTGCTGCTGCTGCTAAATCACTTCAGTCATGTCCGACTCTGTGTGACCCCATAGACGGCAGCCCACCAGGCTCCCCTGTCTTTGGGACTCTGCAGGAAAGAACACTGGAGTGGGTTGCCATTTCCTTCTCCAATGCATGAAAGTGAAAAGTGAAAGGGAAGTCACTCAGTTGTGTCCAACTCTTAGCGACCCCATGGACTGCAGCCTACCAGGCTCCTCCATCCATAGGAATTTCCAGGCTAGAGTACTGGAGTGGGTTGCCATTGCCTTCTCCAATGTTTCATTGGTACTCTCTCAATTCGCCCCAACCTCACCTTCTCCAGCTGAGTTCACAAGTCCTTCCTCTACATCTGTATATCTATTTCTGCCCTTGAAATGTCACCAGTACCATTTTTCAAGATGTATTCATTGATATACTATATTTGTTTTTCTCTTTCTGACTTACTTCACTCTTTATCACAGGTTCTAGGTTCATCCACCTAATTAAAGTGACTCATATTTTTTTTTCCTTTTCATGACTGAGTAAAATTCCATTGTGTATATGTTCCAGAACTTCTTTATCCACTATTCTACTGATGGACATTAGGTTGCTTCCATGCCCTGGCTATTTTAAATAGTGCTTCAATGGACATTCAGGTCCATATGTGTTTTTAGAATTATGGTTTTCTCAGGGTATATGCTCAGTAGGGGATTGTTGGGTCATATGTCAGCTTTATTCCTAGTGTTTTAAGAAATCTACATTCTCTTATCCATAGTGGTTGTACTTATTTACATGTCTAACAACAGTGCAGGAGGGTTCCCTTTCTTCCGTGTCCTGTCCAGCATTTATTATTTGTAGAATTGTTGATGATGGCCATTCTGACTGGTGTGAGGTGATACCTCATGTAGTTTTGATTTGCATGTCCATAATAATGAGTGATGTTGAGCATCTTCTCATGTGTTTGGTGGCCTTCTTAATGTCTTTTTTGGAGAAATGAGTTCAAGTCTTCTGCTCATTTTTTAATTGGTTGTGTTTTTCCTGATATTAGGCTTTATGATCTACTTGATTACTTTGCAGATAATCCTTTGTCAGTTGCTTCATTTAGAAATATTTTCTCTTATTCTGAGGGCTGTGTTTTCATCTTGTTTATAGTTTGCTTTGCTGTTTAAATACTTTGAAGTTTCTCTAGATTCCATTTTTTGTTTATACTTCAGTTACTCTAGGAGATGGGTCAACAAGAATCTTGCTATGATAAATGTCAAAGAGTGTTCTGCCTCTGTTTTCCTCTAAGAATTTAAACTTTCTGGCCTTACATTTGGTCTTCAATCCATTTTAAATTTATTTTTGTGTATAGTGTTAAGAAGTGTTCTAATTTCATTATTTTACATGTTTTTGTCCCATTTCCCAGCACCAGTTATGGAAGAGGCTCTCTTTCTGTTGTTTTCCCATTGTACATTCTTGCTCTCCTTGTCTAAGAAAAGGTGCCTATAGGAGCACCGGTTTATCTCTCAGCTTTTTATCTTGGCCCATTGCTCTATGTTTCTGTTTTTGTGCCTATACCATAATGTCTTGATGACTCTAGCTTGGTGGTATAGTCTTAAGTCAGAAAGGTTGATTCCTCCAGTTCTACATTTCTTTCCAAGATTGCTATGGCCATTCTAGGTCTGTTTTTCCCCATATAAATTGTGAAATTATTACTCCTAGTTCTTTAAAAAGATGTTGTTGGTTGTTTGATAGGGATGAATTGAACCTGCAGATTGCTTTGGGTAGTGTAGTCATTTCACAATATTGATTTCTTCCAATTCAAGAACATGGCATGTCTTTCTATCTGCTTGTTTCATCTTTGACATCTCTCATCATACAGCCTATCTTTCCACATCCACGTGTTTTGTCTGTGTAGGCAGGTTTATTCCTAGCTATGTTATTCCTCTCGTTGCAGTGGGAAATTACACTGTTTCTTTATTTTCTCTGATTTTCTTGTTGTGCTATAGGAATGCAAAGGATTTCTGTGTATTAATTTTGTTTCCTGTGCTTTACTAAATTCATTGATTAGCTCTAGTAATATTCTGGTTCTATCTTTAGGGTTTTCTGTGAATAAACAGCTCAGCTCATCTGCAATCAGTGAGAGATGTACTTCTTCTTTTCCAATAGGCATTCTTTTTCATTTTCTTCTCTGATTGCTATGTCTGTGACTTACAAAACTATATTGAATAATAGGAGTGAGCATGAGCATCATGGTCTTGATCCTAATCTTAGAGGAAATGCTTAAATTTTGACACCATTTAAATAATGTTTGCTGAGAGATTTTCCTGTATGACCTTTATCATGTTGAGGTAGGTATCTTCTATGCCCATTTACAGGGCGTTTTAAAATCATAAACTGGTGTTTAATTTTCTCAAAGTCGTCTTCTGCATCTATCGAGACTATCATATGGTTTCTATCTTTCAATTTGTTAATATAGTGTATCACATTGATTGATTTGCATATAGTGAAGAATCTTTGCATCTCTGGGATAAACCCCACTTGAGCTTGGTGTACGATCCTTTTAATGTGTGTGTGTGTGTGTGTGTGTGTGTTTTCTGCTAGTGTTTTCCACAAGATTTTTGCATTTATGTTCATGAGTGATGTTAGCCTCTAATTTTCTTTTCTGTGTGGCATTTCTGCTTCATTTAGGTTCATGGTGATGGTGGCCTCACAGAATGAGCTGGGGATGTCCCTCCCTTCACGTTTCTGGAAATGTTTGATCAGGATAGGGATTGTCACATCTCCATCATTTGAGAGCATTCACCTGTGAAGTCCTGGGATTTTGTTTGTTGGAGACTTTTGATCACAGTTAGTAGTCCGTGTGATTGATCTGTTCAGAGTTTGTGATTGGTGATTGATTTATTCATATTTTCTGTTTCTTCCTGGTTTAATCTTAGAAGATTGTACTTTTCTAAGAATTTGTCCATTTTTGCAGGTTGTCCATTTTATTGGCATACAGTTATTTCCAATTGTCTCTTATGATCCTTTCTCTTTCTGTGTTGTCTGTAGTAATGTGTGCTTTTTCATTTTGAATCGATTTGAGTCTTCTCCCTATTTTTCTTGATGAATCTGGCTAATGATTTATGCATTTTTCTCATCTTCTCCAAGTCTTATTGTTTATTGATCTGTGCTAGTGTTTCCTTCATTTATTTTTGACTTATTTCTGCTGTGATCTTTATAATTTCTTTCCTTCTGCTAGCTTTGGAAGTTTTGTGACTCTTTTTCTTCCTTTTCTAGGTTATTTAGGTGTAAGATTAGGTTGTTTATTTGATGTTCTTTTCATGTCTTTAGGTAGGCTTCTTGTATTGCTATACAATTCCTTCTTAGCATTGCTTTTATTGCATCACATAGATGTTGGGTTGACATTTTTTCATTGCCATTTTTTTTTTTTTAGTTATTTTTAAATTTCCTCTTTCATTTCTTCAGTGAACTGTTTGATTTTTCCATGTGTTTGTGTTTTTTACATTTTTTTCCTTTAAATGGTCCCTAATCACCTAGCATTGTGATCAGAAAAGATGTTTGCTATGATTTCCGTTTTCTTAATTTTACCAAGGTTTTATTTGTGACCCAAAGTGTGCTCCATTCCAGAGAGTATTTCATGTGCACTTGAAAAGAAAGCTATATTCTTCTGTTTGGTGATGGAATATGCTAAAGTTATCAGTACAGTCAATCTAATGTGTGATTTATGGCCTGTTTCAATATTAATTCTCTCTGTGGATGATCAGTCCATTGCTATAAGTGGGGTGTTAAAGTCCCCTAGTATTATTATTATTTTTTTTTGTCAATTTCCCTTGAATGGTTACTTGTATTTGTCTTATGTATATAGGTTCTCCTGTGTTGGATGCCTGTGTATTTATAATTGCAATATCTCCTTCCTGGATCTATCTCTTTATCATTATCTAGTGTCCTTCCTTGTCTCTAGTAATAGTCTTTATTTAAAAGTCTGTTTTATCTGATATGAGAATTGATACTGCAGCTTTTTTTTTTTTTTTTTAATTTCCATTTGCATGGAATATCTTGTTCCAGGCCCTCACTTTTAGTCTGTATGTGTCCCTAGGTCTGAAGTACAGGTATTATCGACAGCATTTATATGGATCTTGTTTTTGCTTCCATTCAACCAACCTTTGCTTCGGTTGGAGCATTTAATCAATTTACATTTAAGTTAATTATTTATATGCATGAAATTATTGTTATTTACTTTATTGTTCTTTTTTTTTTTTTCAGATCTATTCATTGCCTTCTATTTTCTGCCTAGAGAACATCCTCTAACTTTTGTTGTAAAGCTCCTTTGGGGGTGCTGAATTTCTGAACTTTTGCTTATCTGTAAAACTAATGAGTTCTTCTTTGAATCTGAGTGAGATCTTAGCTGGCCACAGTAATCATGCTGGTATGTTTTTCCCTTTCATAAATTTAAGTATATCATGCCACACCCTTTTGGCCTGCAGAGTTTCTTCTGAAAGATCAGCTGTTAAACTTATGTGGATTCCCTTGTTATTTGTTGCTTTTCCCTTCCTGCTTTGAATATTTTTTCTTTTTCTAATTTTTTTCTTAGTTTGATTAATATGTGTCTTGACATGTTTCTCCTTTGGGTTACCCTGTATTGGACTCTCTGTGCTTCTTGGACCAACATGTGTTTCCTTCACCAAGATAGGGAAATTTTCAACCATTGTTTCTTCAAGTGAGTTTTTATCTTTCTCTCTCTCTTCTCCTTGAATACCTATAATGGGAATGGTGGTATGCTTGATATTATCCACCAAATGCATTAAACTATCGTCAAATTTTTGGCTCATTTTTCCTTTTTGGTGTTGACATTGGGTGATTTCCACTACTATGTATCTCAGCTTACTGATGTGTCCTTCTGAATCATCTAATCTATTGATGCATCTGCTGTATTTTTCAAGTTAGTTATTGTATTCTTCAATTATAATCAGTTCCTTTATATACTTATTGCCTCTTTGTGGAGGTTCTCACTCCTTTCTTTCCTTCTTCCCCTGAGATGAGTAAATACCTTTTATTTACTTATTTCATGGGTCCACTGCATCTTGTTGTGTCATTGGCTTTCTCTAGTTGCCTAGAGTGGGAGCTGCACTCTAGTTTTGGTGTGTGGGCTTCCCACAGTTCTGTCCTCTCTCATTGTGGAGCACAGGCTCTAGGGTGCATGAGTTCAATAGCTGTGACATGCAGGTTTAGTTTCCCTGCCGCCTGGGATCATAGTTCCCAGGCCAAATATTGAACCCTTGTCCCCTACATTGTCAGGAAAATCTTAACCAATGATCCAGCAGGAAAGACCCAGTAAATATCTCTATGAGCATTACTTTGCATTCATTTGATATAGATTATTAATCTCCATCTTGTTTAGTTCTTTTTCTGAGGTTATGTCTTGAGTGTTTATTTGGAATATATTCTTTGTCTCATTTTACCTATCTTATTTTTTCTCTATGCATTAATATTAGGTAGATGAACTATGTCTCCATGTTGAATGAGTGGACTTCTGTAGAGTGTCTCCTGTGTGGCCAAGAAGAACAGTTCCTCCAAGTAAGCAGAGACAGGAAATCCAGGGTGTCTCCTATGTAGGCTGAGTGTGGTGTCCTGTTGGATGTATGAACGTTGTTTTGGGCAGGTTGGAGAGAAAGTTCCAACAATTCCTTGCCCCTTTGGCACTTGCCCTAAAATTAGTCCATAATTCTGATTCCCATATGATGCATGCACTTTTCAAGCTGCTGCCTCTGAGCTGGCATTCAGCATCAGTAAGTTTGGCACAAACCTATTAATCATGGGGTCTTAACTTACCACGGCTCTCTCCCAGACATAGCTCTGCTGGTTTCAAATCCAGATATTATGGGGGCTCATCTTCCTGATTCAGGTTACCAGGGCTCAGGTGTTCAAAATATCCTCCCCAGGGAAGATACCAAGTTTGTAATGTCCCCTCCTGCTTCTGGGTTACCCATCACCAGTATGTGTCCTGACTAGACTGCATCTCTGCCCTTCCCATGCATCTCCATGTAGTTTTATCTTTACATCCTTAGTTGTGGAAGAGTTACTCTGCTAGTTTTCAGGTTGACATCTGGGTTTTCTTTGTGAGGAAACTCTAAGAATAGAGTAAATGTCTCAAAAAGTACTGTTTCAATTTCTGTGGAAGCTCTCTCCTTGTGTAAGTCAGTGGTACTCAAAGTGTCATCACTGGACCAGCAGTGTTAGCATCACCTGGGAAGTGGTTAAAAATGGAGATTCTCAATTTCCAGCCTGATCTAATGTATCAGAATTCCTCCATGCCTTACACGTGCTCAACACTAAATCAACCTGAAACACATCTCCCCCAGGGTTCTGTGACCACCATGCCCCTTAGTTTAATCAGGTACTGTTTTGAAATATTTAGGAATTTGGTGGGGGCATATTTCAGCACTCTCACTTGGAATACACGAAGGGATATCTAATAAATTGGACACAATACTTCTCTCTCGTTGTTGTAGCCATGCATTCCAGGAAACAGACTCACTCAGAGGGACAATGCGGATAGTGGAGTGCAGTTTATTACACTGGTAATCCCAAGGCAGAGTTTCCTCGTAGCCAAGGACCCTGACCAGTTTTTGTGAAAGTCTTATTTACTCTTAAGTGTACACGCTGTAACCCACCTCCCCAAATTCCCTGAAACTAGCCTGAACAAAGGAAAAGATACAATCAAAGTTAACCCGTGGTTCATATGCCTTAAGCCTAGGTAGTTAACAGTGGACAATCATCAATAGGCCTGTGGTCATACATCAATAAGCATAGTAGAATTTATAATTCTATTTGGTTACACAGATAATTAGGATATTCTTTTAGGCAATGGAGAGTCTAGGTACAAGCCCTTGGGCTCTTTTGTCTGAGGGTTCTGGTTTTCCAGTTGATACGTTGTCTCCATAGACACTAGGCATATAGCTCAAAGTCCACAGTGTGGCCCAACATGGAGTCCTGCTTTCAAGATAGAGCCTCGGAGGCGGTCCTAAGATGGCGGAGTAATAGGACGGGGAGACCACTTTCTCCCCAACAAATTCATTAAAAGAACATTTAAACGCTGAATACATTCCACAAAACAATTTCTGAATGATGGCAGAGGACATCAGGCACCCAGAAAAGCATCGCATTGTCTTTGAAAGGAGGTAGAAAAAAATATAAAAGACAAAAAAAGAGACAAAAGAGGTAGGGATGGAGCTCCATCCTGGGAAGGGAGTCTTAAAAAGAGAGAAGTTTCCAAACACCAGGAAACACTCTCCCTGCTGAGTCTGTGGTGAGCCTTGGAACCACACAGGGCAACATAACTCGGAGGAAAAATAAATGATTAAAACCCACAGATTATGTGCCCAATGGTAACTCCCCCAATGGAGAAGCAGTGCAGACGCCTGCACCCACCACTAGCAAGCGGGGGCTGGGCAGGGAGGCATGGGCTGCATTGCTTAGAGTAAGGACCAGGCCTGAATGCCCTGAGGGCAATCTGAGGGAACTAACTTGGGCTAGCAAACAAGACTGTGGGATAGCTACCACACGAAAAGCCCTAATTTAAGATACCACCAGGCCCACTCACAGAACAAAGGACTGTACAGATCTAGTCGCCTGCATACCATTCCCCACCGGTGACAGGCAGCCAGAGCCAGAAGGAGGCAACCACAGACCCAGAGAGACATTATCTACAAAACAGCAAACAGGCTTCTTTGCTAAGACTTCTTGATGTTCTGGACAGTCAACATCCACCTGAGAAGGTGTGCTGGTTGTACACCCAGAAAACCGTGTGGCATGGATGGGGGAGGCAATAAGTCGCAGCTACCACACTAGCCAAACACCTCATCACCTGAGCTGCTCGGACCTGGGAAGGGCACAAAACGCAGGCCCAACCGAGTCTGCACCTCTGAGGGCTTCCTGAGTGCCTGAACCTGAGCGGCTTAAAACTGGGAGGTGCATGCAGCCCAGGGCCAACCTTGGACGGTTCCCGGTGGAGCAACATAGAGACTGAGAAGTGTGGGCAAGGAGGGCACACACGCCATGAGCGGGGGCAGGCCCAGTGTGGCTGAGACACTGTGAGCACACACTGGTGTTATTTGTTTGCAGTATCCCTCCCTCCCCACAGCACGACTGAACAAGTGAGCCTAAAAAAGTGTCCACCACCACCCGCCTCGAGTCAGGGCGGAAAACAGACACTGAAGAGACCAGCAAACAAGAAGCTAAAACAGAGGGAACTGCCTTGGAAGTGACAGGTGCAATAGATTAAAACTCTGTAGTTAGTACCGACTACATAGGAAGGGGCCTATAGATCTTGAGAAATATAAGCCAGGCCAAGGAACTATCTGAAAATGAACTGACCCCACACTGCTCCCAACAACACCAGCGAAAGTCCTAGATATATTTTTACAATCATTCTTTATTATTGTTATTATTATTTTATTTTTAAGTCCTCTATTACTCCTTTAATTTTCATTTTTATAACCTACTATTACTTTTCAAAAAAAAGACCCTTTTAATTTTTTTTTTTTAATTTACAATATTGTACTGGTTCTGCCATATGCCAACATGAATCTGCCACAGGTATACATGTGTTCCCCATCCTGAATCCTCCTTGCTCCTCCCTTCCCCATACCATCCCTCTGGGTGGTCCTAGTGTCAAACTTTATATATATATATATATATATATATATATATATATATATATATATATGTATGTGTGTGTGTGTGTGTATATATATATATATATATATATATATATATATATAGTGCCTTTTTTTTAATATTGTATTTTTGAAAATCCAACCTCTACTCTAGATTTTTAATCTTTGCTTTTTGGTATTTGTTATCAATTTTGTACCTTTAAGAACCCAATCTTCAGTACCCATTTTTACTTGGGAGCAAGATTACTGGCTTGACTGCTCTCTCCCCCTTTGGACTCTCCTTTTTCTCCACCAGGTCGCCTCTATCTCCTCCCTCCCCCTTCTCTTCTCTACCCAACTCTGTGAATCTCTTTGTGTGTTCCAGACTGTGGATAACATTTAGGAAACTGATTACTGGCTGGATCTGTCTCTCTCCTTTTCATTCCCCCCTTTATCTTCCTAGCCACCTCTGTCTCCTTCCTCCCTCTTCTCTTCTCTGTATAACTCTGAGAACATCTCTGAGTAGTTCAGAGTGTGGAGCGCACATAAGGAAGTGATTGCTGGCTAACTTGCTCTCTCCTCTTTTGATTCCACCTCATCTCATCCTGGTCACCTCTTTCTTCCTCCTCCCTCTTCTCTTCTCTATGTAACTCTGTGAACCTTTCTGGTGTCCCTCACTGTGGAGAAACTTTTCATCTTTAACCTAGAAGTTTTATCAGTGGTGCTGTATAGATGGAGAAGTCTTGAGACTACTGTAAAAATAAGACTGAAAACCAGAAGCAGGAGGCTTAAGTCCAAATCCTGAGAACACCAGAGAACTCCTGACTCCAGGGAACATTAACCAACAGGAACTCATCAAACACCTCCATACCTACACTGAAAACAAGCACCACCCAAGGGCCAACAAGTTTTAGAGCAAAACATACCACTCAAATTCTCCAGCAACACAGGAACACAGTTCTGAGCTTCAATATATAGGCTGTCCAAAGTGACTCCAAACCCACTGACATCTCATAACTCATTACTGGACACTTCATTGCACTCCAGAGAGAAGAAATCCAGCTCTACCCACCAGAACACCGACACAAGCTTACCTAACCAGGAAAACTTGACAAGCCACCTGTACAACCCCACCCACAGCAAGGAGACTCCACAATAAAGAGAACTCCACAAACTGCCAGAATACGGAAAGGCCACCCCAAACTCAGCAGTATAAACAAGATGAAGAGGCAGAGGAATATCCAGCAGGTAAAGGAACAGGACAAATGCCCACCGAACCAAATAAAAGAGGAAGAGATAGAGAATCTACCTGATAAAGAATTCTGAATAATGATAGTGAAAATGATCCAAAATCTTGAAATCAAAAGCGAATCACAGATAAATAGCCTGGAGAAAAGGATTGAAAATATGCAAGAAAGGTTTAACAAGGACCTAGAAGAAATAAAAAAGAGTCAATATATAATGAATAATGCAATAAATGAGATAAAAAAATACTCTGGAGGCAATAAATAGTAGAATAACAGAGGCAGAAGATAGGATTAGTAAAACAGAAGATAGAATGGTAGAAATAAATGAATCAGAGACGAAAAAAGAAAAACTAATTAAAAGAAATAAAGACAATCTCAGCGACCTCCAGGACAATATTAAATGCCCCAACATTCGAATCATAGGAGTCCCAGAAAAAGAAGACAAAAAGAAAGACCATGACAAAATACTTGAGGAGATAATAGTTGAAAACTTCCCTAAAATGGGGAAGGAAATAATCACCCAAGTCCAAGAAACCCAGAGAGTCCCAAACAGGATAAACCCAAGGAGGAAAACCCCAAGACACATATTAATCAAATTAACAAAGATCAAACACAAAGAACAAATATTATAAGCAGCAAGGGAAAAACAACAAATAACACACAAGGGGATTCCCATAAGGATAACAACTGATCTTTCAATAGAAACTCTTCAGGCCAGAAGGGAATGGCAAAACATACTTAAAGTGATGAAAGAAAATAACCTACATCCCAGATTACTGTACCCAGCAAGGAGCTCATTCAAATATGAAGGAGAAATCAAAAGGTTTATAGATAAGCAAAAGCTGGGAGAATTCAGAACCACAAAACCAGCTCTCCAACAAATGCTAAAGGATATTCTCTAGACAGGAAATACAAAAAGGGTGTATAAACTCGAACCCAAAACAATAAAGTAAATGGCAATGGGATCATACTTATCAATAAACCTTAAAAGTAAATGGGTTGAATGCCCCAACCAAAAGACAAAGACTGGCAGAATGGATACAAAAACAAGACCCCTATATATGTTGTCTACAAGAGACTCACCTCAAAATAGGGGACACACACAGACTGAAAGTGAAGGGCTGGAAAAAGTTATTTGATGCAAATAGAGACCAAAAGAAAGCAGGAGTAGCAATACTCATATCAGATAAAATAGACTTTAAAACAAAGGCTGTGAAAAGAGACAAGAAGGACACTACATAATGATCAAAGGATCAATTCAAGAAGAAGATTTAACAATTATATATGTAACCAACATAGGAGCACCACAATATGTAAGATAAATGTTAACAACTATAAAAGGGGAAATTAACAATAACACAATAATAGTGGGATACTTTAATACCCCATTCACACCAATGGATAGATCAACTAACCAGAAAATTAACAAGGAAAGACAAACTTTAAATGATACAATAGACCAGTTAGACCTAATTGATATCTATAGGACATTTCACCCCGAAACAATGAATTTCACCTTTTTCTCAAGCACACACAGAACCTTCTCCAGGGTAGATCAAATCCTGGGCCATAAATCTAGCCTTGGTAAGTTAAAAAAAAATTGAAATCACTCCAAGCATCTTTTCTGACCACAATGCAGTAAGATTAGATCTCAATTACAGGAGAAAAACTATTAAAAATCCAAACATTTTTGTGTAAGGTGTTAGAAAGTGTTCTAGCTTCATTCTTTTACAAATGGTTGACCAGTTTTCCCAGCACCACTTGTTAAAGAGATTGTCTTTTATCCATTGTATATTCTTGCCTCCTTTGTCAAAGATAAGGTGTCCATATGTTCGTGGATTTATCTCTGGGCTTTCTATTTTGTTCCATTGATCAATATTTCTGTCTTTGTGCCAGTACCATACTGTCTTGATAACTGTGGCTTTGTAATAGAGTCTGAAGTCAGGTAGGTTGATTCCTCCAGTTCCATTCTTCTTTCTCAAGATAGCTTTGGCTATTCGAGGTTTTTTGTATTTCCATACCAATTGTGAAATTATTTGTTCTAGCTCTGTGAAGAATACCGTTGGTAGCTTGATAGGGATTGCATTGAATCTATAAATTGCTTTGGGTAGTATACTCATTTTCACTATATTGATTCTTCCAATCCATGAACATGGTATATTTCTCCATCTATTAGTGTCCTCTTTGATTTCTTTCACCAGTGTTTTATAGTTTTCTATATATAGGTCTTTAGTTTCTTTAGGTAGATATATTCCTAAGTATTTTATTCTTTCCATTGCAATGGTGAATGGAGTTTTTTCCTTAATTTCTCTTTCAGTTTTCTCATTATTAGTGTATAGGAATGCAAGGGATTTCTGTGTGTTGATTGTATATCCTGCAACTTTACTATAATCATTGATTAGTTCTAGTAATTTTCTGGTGGAGTCTTTAGGGTTTTCTATGTAAAGGATCATGTCATCTGCAAACAGTGAGAGTTTTACTTCTTCTTTTCCAATTTGGATTCCTTTTATTTCTTTTTCTGCTCTGATTGCTGTGGCCAAAACTTCCAAAACTATGTTGAATAGTAATGGTGAAAGTGGGCACCCTTGTCTTGTTCCTGATTTCAGAGGAAATGCTTTCAGTTTTTCACCACTGAGGATAATGTTTGCTGTGGGTTTGTCATATATAGCTTTTATTATGTTGAGGTATGTTCCTTCTATTCCTGCTTTCTGGAGAGTTCTTATCATAAATGGATGTTGAATTTTGTCAAAGGCTTTCTCTGCATCTATTGAGATAATCATATGGTTTTTGTTTTTCAATTTGTTAGTGTGGTGTATAACATTGATTGATTTGCGGATATCAGTATACTAACACATATATATGGAATTTAGAAAGATGGTAACAATAACCCTGTGTACGAGACAGCAAAAGAGACACCGATGTATAGATCAGTCTCATGGACTCTGTGGGAGAGGGAGAGGGTGGGGAGATTTGGGAGAATAGCATTGAAACATGTATAATATCATTTATGAAATGAGTCGCCAGTCCAGGTTCGATGTACGGTACTGGATGCTTGGGGCTGGTGCACTGGGACGACCCAGAGGGAGGGTAGGTGAGGGAGGAGGGAGGAGGGTTCAGGATAGGGAACGCGGGTATACCTGTGGCGGATTCATTTTGATATTTGGCAAAACTAATACAATATTGTAAAGTTTAAAAATAAAATAAAATTTAAAAAAAATTCCATAAAAAAAAAAATCCAAACATATGGAGGCTGAACAACACACTGCTGAATAACCAGCAAGTCATAGAAGAAATCAAAATATGCATAGAAATGAATGAAAATGAAAACGCAACAACCCAAAACCTGTGGGACATTGTAAAAGCAGTGCTAAGGGGAAAGTTCATAGCAATACAGGCATATCTCAAGAAACAAGAAAAAAGTAAAATAAATAACCTAACTCTACACCTAAAGCAACTAGACAAGGAAGAAATGAAGAACCTCAGGATTAGTAGAAGGAAAGAAATCTTAAAAATTAGGGCAGAAATAAATGCAAAAGAAACAAAAGAAACCATAGCGAAAATCAACAAAGACAAAAGCTGGTTCTTTGAAAGGATACATAAAATTGACAAACCATTAGCCAGACTCATCAAGAAACAAAGTGACAAAAATCAAGTCAATAAAGTTAGAAACGAAAATGGAGAGATAACAACAGACAACACAGAAATACAAAGAATCATAAGAGACTACTATCAGCAATTATATGCCGCTAAATTGACAACTTGGAAGAAAGGGACAAATTCTTAGAAAAGTACAACTTTCCAAAACTGAACCAGGAATAAATAGAAAATCTTAACAGACCCATCACAAGCACAGAAATTGAAACTGTAATCCAAAATCTTCCAACAAACAAAAGCCCAGGTCCAGATGACTTCACAGCTGAATTCTACCAAAAATTTAGAGAGGAGCTAGCATCTATCATACTCAAACTCTTCCAGAAAATTGCAGAGGAAGGTAGACTTCCAAACTCATTCTATGAAGCCACCATCACTCTAATACCAAAACTTGACAAAGATGCCACAAAAAAGGAAAACTACAGGCCAATATAACTGATGAACATAGATGCAAAAATCCTTAACAAAATTCTAGCAATCAGAATCCAACAACACATTAAAAAGATCATACACCATGACCAAGTGGGCTTTATCCCAGGGATGCAAGGATTCTTCAATATCTGCAAATCAATCAATATAATATACCACATTAACAAATTGAAAAACAAAAGCCATATGATTATCTCAATAGATGAAGAGAAAGCCTTTGACAATTCAACATCCATTTATGATAAAAATTCTCCAAAGCAGGAATAGAAGGAACATCAGTTCAGTTCAGTTCAGTCGCTGAGTCGTGTCCGACTCTTTGTGATCCCATGAACTGCAGCACGTCAGGCTTCTCTGTCCAACACCAACTCTCGGAGTTCACTCAGACCCATGTCCATGGAGTCAGTGATGCCATCCAGCCATCTCATCCTCTATCGTCCCCTTCTCCTTCTTCCCCCAATCCCTCCCAGCATCAGAGTCTTTTCCAATGAGTCAGCTCTTCGCATGAGGTGGTCAAAGTACTGGAGTTTCAGCTTTAGCATCATTCCCTCCAAAGAAATCCCAGGGCTGATCTCCTTCAGAATGGACTGGTTGGGTCTCCGTGCAGTCCAAGGGACTCTCAAGAGTCTTCTCCAACACCACAGTTCAAAAGCATCAATTCTTCTGTGCTCAGCTTTCTTCACACAATACCTCAAGTTAAAAACAAACAAACAAACAAAAAAAAAAAAAACCCACGATATTCACTCATCAAAATTAGTTCTAAAATTTGTCAAGGTTTCAAGTGTTGGCATGTTTCTAATTGCTTTGGTGGTGTTTTGTGAGGTAGGGATTCAACTTACTTTCCCAATGGATACCAAACAGTCCCACTGGGTTTCCCTCTCCATTTACACATTAAGAAACATTTTTCAAAATCCCAAGTATTAAGAACTTCAGGTCTCTGGTAATTTGTGGAGCACCCAAGAGACAGGTATCCTTTTCTGTCTCTTCTCCTAACATGTCACCATTGCCAGTTTCCAGTATACAGAAGTGGAGAAGGCAGTGGCACCCATTACACTACTCTTGCCTGGAAAATCCATGGCCGGAAGAGCCCGGTAGGCTGCAGTCCATGGGATTGCTAAGAGTTGGACACTACTGAGCGACTTCACTTTCACTTTTTACTTTCATGCAATGGAGAAGAAAATGAGAGCCCACTCCAGTGTCCTTTCCTGGAGAACCCCAGGGACAGGGAAGCCTGGTGGGCTGCTGTCTATGTGGTCACATAGAGTCGGACACAACTGAAGTGAATTAGCAGCAGCAGCAGCTCCCAGGGACTCTTTGCCTGGTGGAGACATGGAGAACTCTGAGACCAGCACCATATCACACTAGAACCTGGACTGGAGAGAAGGTTCTTACCAGGAAGGTTTCATCCCTGCTGTGGGGTGTTCGGAGTTCATTTCTGATTGTTCACCTCCCGGGTCCTTGGCGGAGGCCCCACTCTGCGATCTGAAAACGCTGTGGCTTCCCCCCTGAAAAAAAAAAAAAATAGCATTTTTTTTTTTTTTGCCTCAGTGCACGTCCAGCCCCATCTGGCTCCCCAGCTCCACACTGAACCCTCACCCACAGGTTAAGGAGAGCCCAGTTCCAGAAAAGATTCACACAAGGAGAGGCTGCTGGAGACCCTCCAACACCCTAGTCTAAATAAGCATTTCCTTTGGTTTCACCACCCTGGGAGGAGGTACTGGTTTTGCGTCCATTTTGCAGTTGAAATGGTTGAGCCTCAGATCATTGTGTGATTTGCCCAGGGTCACTCAGCAGGTTATCACTTGAGCTGGGATTTGAACTCAGAATTCCTGTCTCGGAGTCCAGGACTCTGTGCAAGTCATTCAACTCCAATATTCTTGCCAGCAGAATTGTTTGGACAGAAGAGCTTGTCAAGATACAGTCCATAGGTCACAAAGAATTGGACATGGCTGAGTGACTAACACACACAAGGGTCCCTCTTGACATTCTTTAAATTTAAAATGTTAATTCACTGAAAAAGTACAGTCAGAGGAAAAATTACATGAGTAAAAGAGTCGTTAGAACAAAATGACAATAAAGCATAACAGATGAAAAAAATTCCAAATAATGACTTTTCGTAAGAATTTTAGATCTTTGGAGGAATTCTCTTTAAACTGAATTTAACATGAAAGGTTTAATTTTAAATATAAAACTATTTTGGTATTATATTTCTATGATGAGACTGAAAATTTTCTAATTTATGTAAGATATTGAGGAATAGGGTGTAGCTATTAAAATCATATTTCAAAATCATTAAGGAATGAATAAACACTAAAATATATTGGGGAAGTAGCTATGAATAGAAAATGATCCCATATAGTTTAGATGACAGTACAGATATATTGAGTGAAATTTTTCAAATGTCTTTATTTTTAATTGAGGAATAACTGCTTTACAACGTTTAGTTGCTTTCACTCATACAACAACATGAATCAGTTGTAAGTATATATATATATCCCCTCTTTGGTGAGCCTCCCTCCCACCTCCCACCATCCCACCCTTCCAGGTCATCACAGAGCACTGTGTTGGTCTCCCTATATAATATAGCAACTTCCCACTAGCTAGCTATTTTATATATGCTACTGGCTATGTTTCCATGCTATTCTCTCAATTTGGCCCACCCTCTCCTATCATAGCTAGGCAGACAAGTCTTTCCTCTGCATCTGTGTATCTATTTTTGCCTCGAAAAAAACTTCAGCAGTACCATTTTCTAAGATTCCATATATATGCACTGGTATATGATATTTGTTTATCTCTTTTTGACTTAGTTCAATCTGTGTCAAAGGCTCTAGATTCATCCACCTCAGTTAAACTGACTTGTATTTGATCCTTTTGAGGCTCAGTGAAAGTGCTGCACTCAATATGCCAGCAAACTTGGAAAACTCAGCAGTGGCCACAGGACTGGAAAAGGTCAGTTTTCATTCCAATCCCAAAGAAAGGCAATGCCAAAGAATGCTCAAACTACTGCACAATTGCACTCATCTCACATGCTAGTAAAGTAATGCTCAAAATTCAGTCAGGAACAAGATAAGTGTGCCCACTTTCACCATTACTGTTCAACATAGGTTTGGAAGTTTTGGCCACAGCAATCAGAGCAGAAAAAGAAATAAAAGGAATCCAAATAGGAAAAGAAGAAGTAAAACTCTCACTGTGTGCAGATGACATGATCCTCTACATAGAAAACCCTAAAGACTCCACCAGAAAATAACTAGAACTAATCAATGACTATAGTAAAGTTGCAGGATATACAATCAACACACAGAAATCCCTTGCATTCCTATACACTAATAATGAGAAAATAGAAATAGAAATTAAGGAAACAATTCCATTCACCATTGCAATGAAAAGAATAAAATACTTAGGAATATATCTACCTAAAGAAACTAAAGACCTATATATAGAAAACTATAAAACACTGGTGAAAGAAATCAAAGAGGACACTAATAGATGGAGAAATATACCATGTTCATGGATTGGAAGAATCAATATAGTGAAAATGAGTATACTACCCAAAGCAATTTATAGATTCAGTGCGATCCCTATCAAGCTACCAACGGTATTCTTCACAGAGCTAGAACAAATAATTTCACAATTTGTATGGAAATACAAAAAACCTCGAATAGCCAAAGCTATCTTGAGAAAGAAGAATGGAACTGGAGGAATCAACCTGCATGACTTCAGGCTGTACTACAAAGCCGCAGTCATCAAGACAGTATGGTACTGGCACAAAGACAGAAATATAGATCAATGGAACAAAACAGAAAGCCCAGAGATAAATCCACGAACATATGGACACCTTATCTTTGACAAAGGAGGCAAGAATATACAATGGATTAAAGACAATCTCTTTAACAAGTGGTGCTGGGAAAACTGGTCAATCACTTGTAAAAGAATGAAACTAGAGCACTTTCTAACACCATACACAAAATTAACTCAAAATGGATTAAAGATCTCAATGTAAGACCAGAAACTATAAAACTCCTAGAGGAGAACATAGGCAAAACCCTCTCTGACATACATCACAGCAGGATCCTCTATGACCCACCTCCCAGAATATTGGAAATAAAAGCAAAAATAAACAAATGGGACCTAATTAACCTTAAAAGCTTCTGCACAACAAAGGAAACTATTAGCAAGGTGAAAAGGCAGCCTTCAGAATAGGAGAAAATAATAGCAAATGAAGCAACAGACAAACAACTAATCTCAAAAATATACAAGCAACTCCTACAGCTCAATTCCAGAAAAATAAATGACCCAATCAAAAAATGGGCCAAAGAACTAAATAGACATTTCTCCAAAGAAGACGTACAGATGGCTAACAAACACATTGGCTAACAAACACATGAAAAGATGCTCAACATCACTCATTATCAGAGAAATGCAAATCAAAACCACTATGAGATACAATTTCACGCCAGTCAAAATGGCTGCGATCCAAAAATCTACAAGCAATAAATGCTGGAGAGGGTGTGGAGAAAAGGGAACCCTCTTACACTTGTTGGTGGCAGTACAGCCACTATGGAGAACAGTGTGGAGATTCTTTAAAAAACTGGAAATAGAACTGCCTTATGATCCAGCAATCCCACTGCTGGGCATACACACTGAGGAAACCAGAGGGAAAGAGACACGTGTACCCCAATGTTCATCACAGCACTGTTTATAATAGCTAGGACATGGAAGCAACCTAGATGTCTATCAGCAGACCTATGGATAAGAAAACTGTGGTACATATACACAATGGAGTATTACTCAGCCATTAAAAAGAATACATTTGAATCAGTTCTAATGAGGTGGATGAAACTGGAGCCTATTATACAGAGTGAAGTAAGCCAGAAAGAAAAACACCAATACAGTATACTAACACATATATATGGAATTTAGAAAGATGGTAACAATAACCCTGTATACGAGACAGCAAAAGAGACACTGATGTATAGAACAGTCTTTTGGACTCTGTGGGAGAAGGAGAGGATGGGATGATTTGGGAAAATGGCATTGAAATATGTATAATATCATATATGAAATGAGTTGCCAGTCCAGGTTCAATGCACGATACTGGATGCTTGGGGCTGGTGCACTGGGACGACCCAGAGGGAAGGTATGGGGAGGGAGGAGGGAGGATGGAGGAGGGTTCAGGATGGGGAACACATGTATACCTGTGGGAGATTCAATTTGATATATGGCAAAACCAACACAATATTTTAAAGTTAAATAAAAAAAAAGAAAATTCTCCAAACCAGGCTTCAGCAATATGTGAACCATGAACTTTCTGATGTTCAATCTGCTTTTAGAAAAGGCAGAGGAACCAGAGATCAAATTGCCAACATCTGCTGGATCATGGAAAAACAAAAGAGTTCCAGAAAAGCATCTATTTCTGCTTTATTGACTATGCCAAAACCTTTGACTGTGTGGATCACAATAAACTGTGGAAAATTCTGAAAGAGATGGGAATACCAGAACACATGATCTGCCTCTTGAGAAATTTGTATGCAGGTCAGGAAGCAGCAGTTAGAACTGGACATGGAACAACAGACTGGTTCCAAATAGGAAAAGGAGTTTGTCAAGGCTGTATATTGTCATCCTGTTTATTTAACTTCTATGCAGAGTACATCATGAGAAACACTGGACTGGAAAAAACAAGCTGAAATCAAGATTGCCGGGAGAAATATCAATAACCTCAGATATGCAGATGACATCGCCCTTATGGCAGAAAGTGAAGAGGAACTAAAAAGCCTCTTGATGAAAATGAAAGTGGAGAGTGAAAAAGTCGGCTAAAAGTCAACATTCAGAAAATGAAGATCATGTCATCCGGTCCCATCACTTCATGGGAAATAGATGGGGAAACAGTGGAAACAGTGTCAGACTTTATTTTTGGGGGCTCAAAAATCACTGCAGATGGTGATTGCAGCCATGAAATTAAAAGACACTTACTCCTTGGAAGGAAAGTTATGTCCAACCTAGATAGCATATTCAAAAGCAGAGACATTACTTCGCCAACAAAGGTCCATCTAGTCAAGGCTATGTTTTTTCCTGTGGTCATGTATGGATGTGAGAGTTGTACTGTGAAGAAGGCTGAGCACCAAAGAATTGATGCTTTGGAACCGTGGTGTTGGAAAAGACTCTTGAGAGTCCCTTGGACTGCAAGGAGATCCAACCAGTCCATTCTGAAGGAGATCAGCCCTGAGATTTCTTTGGAAGAAACGATGCTAAAGCTGAAACTCCAGTACTTTGGCCACCTCATGCGAAGAGTTGACTCATTGGAAAGACTCTGATGCTGGGAGGGATTGGGAGCAGGAGGAGAAGGGGACGACAGAGGATGAGATGTCTGGATGGCATCACTGACTCGATGGACGTGTGTCTCAGTGAACTCTGGGAGTTGGTGATGGACAGGGAGTCCTGGCGTGCTGCGATCATGGGGTCACAAAGAGTCGGACACGACTGAGTGACTGATCTGATCTGATCTGAATATTCCATTGTGTATATGTTCCACAACTTCTTTGTCTATGCATCTATTGATGAACATCTTGGTGTTTCCATGCCCTTGGTGTGCAAATTGTGCTGCAATGAACATTGGGGTACATATGTCTTTTTTCAATTATTATTGTCTCAGAGTATATGCCCAGGAGGGGATTGTTTGGTCATATAATAGTTTTAGTCCTAGTTTATAAAGAAGCCTCTATAGTGTTCTCCTTAGTGGCTATATCCATTTCTATTCCAAGAGTGCTAGAGGCTTCTCTTTTTCCCATTTCTTGTCCAGTGTTTATTGTTTGTAGAATTTTTGATGATGGCCATTCTGACTGGTGCGACATGATACCTCATTTGGTTTTGATTTGCATTTCTTTAATAATGGGCAGTGTTGATCATCTTTACATATACTTGTTGACCCCTGAATGTCTTCTTGGAGAAATGTCTATTTAAGTCTTCTGCTTATTTCTTAATTGGTTGTTTGTTTTTTCTGATATCGAACTGTATGATCCACCTGTAAACTTTGAAATGAAATAATTTTTCAGTTGCTTTGTTTGCAATTATTTTCTCCCATACTGACAGTTGTCTTTCCATCTTGTTTATAGTTTTCTTTGCTGCTTAAATAATTTGAAGTTTAGCTAAACACCATATGTGCGCACGTGTGTGTGTGTGTGTGTGCATGTGTGTGTGTGTTTGGTTTGTTTTTATATTACTCTAGAAGGTGAGTCAAAGAGGCTCTTGCTTTGATATATGTCAAAAAGGGTTCTGCCTATGTTTTCCTCTAAAGTTTTAGTTTCTGGCCTTACATTCAGGCTTTTAACCAATCTTGCATTTACTTTTGTGTATAGTGCTAAGAAGTGTTCTAATTTGATTCTTGTACATGTAGCTGTCCAGTTTCTCCAGAACCACTTATTGAAGAGGCTCTCTTTTCTGTCTTTTGTCCACATTATATTCTTGCCTCCTTTGTGAAAGAAAAGGTACCTATAGGTGCATGAGTTTATCTCTTAGCTTGGTATCTTCTTCGATTGGTTTATATTTCTGTTCTTGTGCCAGTACCATGCTGTCTTGATGACACTTGCTTTGTAGTATCGTGTGACGTCAGAAAAGTTGAAACCTCTAGTTCCACCTTTCTTTTTCAAGATTGCTTTGGCCATTAAGGGTCTTGTTTTATTTTATACAAATTATAAAATTATATGTTCTAGTTCTTTGAAAAATGCCATTGGTAATTTGATAGAGATGAATTGAATCTGCAGATTGCTTTGGGTATTACAGTCATTTTCGCAATATTGATTCTTCCATTTCAAGAACATCATATACCTGTCTTTTGTGTCATCTTTGATATCTTTCATAATACAGAATTTCTTACTTGCATACGCATGTTTTGTCTCTTTAGGTAGGTTTATTCCTAGGTATTTTATTCTTCTTGCAGTTGTGAATGATACTGTTTCCTTAATTTCTTTTTCTGATTTTTCATTGGTGTTGTATAGGAATGCAAGGGATTTCTGTATATTATGTGTCCTGTGCTTTACTTGGCACCCACTCCAGTACTCTTGCCTGGAAAATCCCATGGACGGAGGAGCCTGGTGGGCTGCAGTCCATGGGGTCGCTAAGAGTCAGACACAACTGAACGACTTCACTTTCACTTTCATGCATTGGAGAAGGAAATGGCAACCCACTCCAGTGTTCTTGCCTGGAGAATCCCAGCGATGGTGGAGCCTGGTGGTGCCGTCTATGGGGTCGTACAGTTGGACACAACTGAAGTGCCTTAGCAGCAGTAGCAGCAGTGCTTTACTAAATTCATTGATTAACTCTTGTAATTCTCTGGTTGTATCTTTAGGGTTTTCTATGTATAGAAACAGGTCATCTGCAAACAATGAGAGTTTTACTTCTTTTTTTTTTTTATCTGGATTGTTTTAATTTGTGTTTCTTGTCTAATTGCTCTGGCTATGACTTACAAAACTATATTGTATAATAACAGTGAGAGTAGTCACCCTGGTTGTTCCTGATTTTGGAGGAAATGCTTTCAGGTTTTCACCATCAAGAATAATGTTTGCTGTGAGATTGTCATACATGAGCTTTATTATGTTGAGGTAGGCTCCTTCTGGAGCCTATTTTCTGGAAAGTGCCCATTTTCTGGAGAGTTTTTTTTTTGTTTTTTTTTAATCATAAGTTGGTGTTGACTTTTGTCAAAAAACTTTTCTGCACCTATTGAGATTATCATATGATCTTTATCTTTCAATTTGTTAACAGGGTATAAAATAGTTTGATTTGCATATAGAGAAAAATTTACACACTCTGGGATAAACTCCACTTGAACTTGGTGTGTGATCCTTTTATGTAGCATTGTGTGTCGTTTTATTTTTTTTCTTCTAGTGTTTTGTTCAAGATTTTTACATCTATGTTCATCAATGATATTGGCTTTTTATTTTCTTTTCTGTGTGGTATTTCTGTTGGCTTTGGTATCACTGTGATGGCAGTTTCACAGAATGGGTTTCAGAGTGTCCTCCTGCTTGCAGTTTTTGAAAAATTTTGAACAGGATGGATGTTAGCTCATCACGAAACCTTTGATAGCATTCACCTGTGAAGCCCTGGGCTTTTGTTCATTGTAGACTTTTGATCACAGTTAGTAGTGGCTGTGATTAATTATCCATATACAGAGCTTGTGATGGGTGTTAGTGACAGGCTCACTCTCAAGAAAAATGGGTTCCAATTTCCACTTCACATCCCAAGAGAGGCACTGTCTTCAAAAGGAACGTATTTAGACATAAAAACAAGGACAGCTTTATCTGCATGCCATCCATGAGTTGTGACATACTGATCACATATTAAAGTGATATTTTTTGTGTGTTGGATTAAAATATAATTTGAATATTAATTTCCAATGCTTATTTTTGCTTTTTAAATGTGGATAATGGAAAATTGAAGTTTTATATGGAGCTTGAATTTGTAGTCCACATTACATTCCATGGACAGCTTTGGCCTAGAACAGAAACCAAGTCAAGGTGACCTAATGACCATCAGGCTGGGAGCGAGGCACACCTTTGCCCAGACAGAGTTAGACTCCCCCCATTAGAGCTGTGTGTGATTGAACTGGTTGTGGGCATAGAGAATCCTTGAGTGTAGTTTGTCTTCACAAATTTTCATTGTTTGCTTGTTTTGGTTCTTACCAAATCTTGGTGGTTTTTGATTGATGACAGAACAAACAGGCCTGGAGCGCATTTCTTGTTAAATGTTTTTGAGCTGGGGCTTCCCAGGTGACTCTAGTGGTAAAGAACCCACCTGCCAATGTAGGAGACATAAGAGACTCAGGTTTGATCTCTTGGTTGGGAAGACCCTCTGGAGGAGGGCATGGCAAACCACTATAGTATTCTTGCCTGGAGAATCCATGGACATAGAAGCCTAGTGGGCTACAGTTTATGGGGTCACACAGCATCAGACATGACTGAAGCGACTGAGCACACATGCA
The DNA here is from genome assembly GCF_003369695.1 of Bos indicus x Bos taurus. Taxonomy (NCBI): domain Eukaryota; kingdom Metazoa; phylum Chordata; class Mammalia; order Artiodactyla; family Bovidae; genus Bos; species Bos indicus x Bos taurus. The sequence continues at coordinate 928,650 of NC_040096.1, read as the reverse complement.
TATTTGCTGTTGAATTATGACAGCAGATTGAGACACGTCAATGGAGGCAGAATGGGGATGGAATGAGGGTGAGTTGAGAAAGGTTCTGGTTTCTGTAAGCTGTACTGGGTTGTCCTTTCATGCTCTTCTTTTTCTCACTTTGGTTTTCAGATTGCATGTTGGTGGTGGCAGGACAACACTGACTGTGTTTGCTAGGAGCAGATTTCCTCATTAATTTAGATTTTAAAGACCAAAAGTAAGGAGGGTACCCTATGCAATATGGAATAGGCAAACAACTACTTCATCAGCCAAGTTCAATCTCTGAAAACCTCCTGACTTCTGAAAACTATTTACAGAACTATACTCTTGGAGGAGGGATATCTTTTTGTAACTGCCAATATCTTAGACTCTCATAGTTTAGAGCTAGGATTTAAATTATCTCTGATCATTCACTCCCTTCCTGCTCCATACTGCCTAATCTTCTGAAGTTTTGGGAAAGTCAAGAAAGCTTAATGAGAGCAAAACAAATAAACATTCAAGAGCATGTGGAGTCCAAGGGCTTGGTCTAAGATTAAATAACCTCACCACTACACAGTTCCATTTAAATTCTAAGCCAACCACATCAACCCAGAAAGTCAGCTCTTGCTGCAGGATCCACCTTCTGTCCATTTCCACTTTCCCCTCCATATCTGACTACCCACTGATCATATTTTCACAGTGTCGCCCAGGTACCTTGTCACTAGGTAGAGGAAATGATCCCCAAGATGTCATGCCAGTAGGAAGTATCTGCCACTCACGGCTGCTGGCAGTCTGGTGAATCTGGTGATAATTTAACTAACCTTCAGCCCTCCCTGACCCTAGGTCTTCTCCTTGGCATTGTTGTTATTAATTTGAGGACTTGTGTAGGACACAAGTGACACATGGCTCTTCAGTAAGAGGAGCTGATGTCCTTGGCTGGCAGGATGAGGCACGGGCCTATGTGCTAGGTTCCATCTTCTGAGAGGGAAAGAAAAAAACCTAACTTCCAAGAAGCACTGAGCTCTCAGACCTAAAGGAGACAGACCAAGAGTGTAGAAATTGTGGTAGGTGCTGAGCAGGAAGCTTTGTGAGAAGGTATTGCTACTGGCTGTGTCCTATCTCTCCTAGGTAGTCCAGGCTCAACTGGAGAGGGAAGAGTCAGACATCACTAAGTGACTGAACTGAACTCAACTGGGGCAATGACATCTGGCTTAGAGTTCTGCCAGGTGAAGTTGGAGGTTTGCCAGAGGCTCATCCCCTAGAGAAGGGAATTCCACCCACTGCAGATTCTTGCCTAGAGAACTCCATGGAAAGAGGACCCTGGTGGGCTATGGTCCATGGGTTCACAAAGAGTCAGATATGATGGAGCATCTACCACCACCACCATCATACATGGTCATTGGCCCTTGTCCTAGACCAACAGATCTAACTCTCCTCAGCCCCTGGTACCCTTTTTCTACTTTGTCTTTGCAGTAGACTTACATGGACACTTCATAATGCAATCATAGAATGTCTGTCCTTTTGTGCCTGGCTTGTTTCACTTAGCATAGTGACTTCAAAGTTTACTCACTTTGCAACACATTTCAGAATTTCTTTAGTTGTTAATAATATCACCTAAGTTCAACATCATGTATGATCTGGAAATTACAGATCAAAATCATGATATATCACACCACAACTATTAGGACTGAAACTCCAACTATATGATAAACTAACTCCAACTAAACTCCAACTATATGATAAAACCAATCACTGGAGGGTGAGCAACAAGAGGACCTATCCTTCGTTACTGGTGGAATGCATGTATAGTCACATTCTGAGGCAGTTTGGCAGTTTTCCCCAAAGTTAAATAAGTCTCACCTTGGGATCTGACAATCGTGCTTTCAGTATTTAGGCAATTGCTCTGAAAATCTATGTCCAAATGCAATCAAGGATGCAATTTTGCACTGAACTTCTATACAAAATGGCTATAAATTTAAAAAAAAATCGTGATATCCTTCAGTTAATGAACGTGTAGGTAAATTGGGTTACATTAAAGTCAAGGGGGGCAGAACATGTCACCCTAAGATAAGTCTCTGACATAGGTTTTTTTTTTTTTTTTTTTTGCTCTATTTAATTCAAAAAAATAAGAAAAAAGAAAAGCTGAGTAGAAGCTACCCTTTTTAATTTTAAGATTTATTAATTTATTTTTTCCCATGTTGGATCTTCATTGCTTTGAGAGGGCTTTCTCTAGTTTTGGTGAGTAGGGGTTACTCTTGTTGCAGAGCTCGGGATCAAGGTGTGCAGGCTTCAGCTGTTATGGTGCATGTGTTTAGTAGTTGTGACTCCCAGGCTCCAGAGTGCTGGCTCAGTAGTTGTTTTGGATGAGTTTAGCTACTCTGAGGCATGTAAGATACTCCTGGACCAAAAATAAAACCCTATCCCATGCATTAGCAGGCAGATCCTTAACCAGTAGAACACCAGGGGAGCCTGAAGTTGCCCTTTTGTGAGTTACATTTACGTTGAGTAGGGAAGTCTCTGTTTGTAAGGGGATGTCCCTCTTTGTACCTGAAACAGGATAGTTACATCTCAAGGAACTCTTTATCAGTGAAGAGGTCCTGACGTAAATATGCAAAGAATCATATTCTTGTTTACTGTGCTTTCCATGATAACCTGCCATAACTGGTCTCCCCTTTTCCACCAAAGTCTTTCATATGTTTTTAGCTGAAGACGGTATTTAAGGTGATGGCTTTGATCACTGCAGGAAGTGACTCAGTTTTCCCTGGCATCTCCCATGTATGCAAGAGGTATATACGTTATTAAACTTCTGTTTCTCTCCTGATAATTCGGCTTTAATTTTGGAGAAATAAGGCTCAAACAAGAACCAAAAGGGCAGAGGGAAATTGTTTTCCCTCCTATACACATGCAAAGGAATAATACTCAACAGTGTATAGGAGTGAAAAGGTATCACTTGAAAGACAGGTAGGATAAAGATGAGAAAGATGATCAGTGACTTAAAATGTATCTATTGTTGCTTGGTTTAACGAAGGAAATAAATAGAAACAGTTGGGAAATGTTTGAATTAGAAGAAGTCACTCAAATGTGTGTTATTTTCCAAAAGAGAACCAGTGACTATAAAAGGCAAAACAAGTTCGATTGCATGTGACATTTTTTGCACTTGTATATGCTTTTTGAACAGTCCATTTGATAAAACTTGAATAAAACTTTCTTTCTGCAATGAAAAAAAAAAAAAAAAGAAAGAAAGACAGGGATAAATGTTAGATGTATATGGCTAAGTGAAAGAATCCAGTCTGAAGAGGCTGTGCACAGTATGACCTCATTGATGACATTCTTGGAAAGGCAAATCTACACAAGATGTTAAAACAGATCCTAGGGTGGGGAATTTGAAGTGATCCTTTAAATGGATACCTGTTAATATGCATTTGCTAAACATATCAATTCATATAGTTCAAGGGGTCAATCATGATCTATTCAAACTTATTTTTTCAGACTATAGGAGTACATAGAATGGGATGCCAAATACAACAGAATCTAACTGTATTAGAAATGCATGGAAAAACTTCACTATACGGGATGGGAAAAAGGTGCTGACCTAAGTGAACTTTTGAAATGAACAGACTCTCTAGATTAAAGGCAAAATGGACTATACATAAGCAGTAAGGTTTGTTTTATGGAGTTCTTTCCAGAGTGTGAAAGTGAAAGTCACTCAGTCCTGTCTGACTCTAGGTGACCCCGTGGACTGTATAGTCCATGGAATTCTCCAGGCCAGAATACTGGAGTTGGTAGCCTTTCCCTTCTCCAGGGGATCTTCCCAACCCAGGGATCGAACCCTGGCCTCCTGCACTGCAGGTGGATTCTTTACCACCAGAGCCACAAGGGAAGTGAAGTAGCTAACAATTCTGAAACCACTATTTATATAATCTGGAAAGGTACAGTGCACAGATAAATGACAGATGGTGGGAGCCTTGTTCCTCATTGTGGGAGTGGAAGTTACAGAGAAGCAAGGGGACATAAGAGATATAGATAAGCCCTCCACATCCTGGATCTAGGCTTCCTGGGAGGATGGTGTGGGGAGATGACTACCTGGGGAAATGCACACATCTCAATACCTGGAATGCCATGCAGATGTAGTAAATTCACACCCCATCATTCCACCCACACTAGCTGGAAATGAGGCAGAAGAGAGATAGGCCCCAGACTGAGAACCTAGAGGCTGTCCTATGTGGACAGATACTACAAGATGAAGACAATAGCAGGAGGGAAAAGGAGCTGATCTCTGTTCAGATAGCAGATAAAAGACCACAGAATCCTCATTCTCAAGGTCAAGGAGATCTTTTCCACTACACATGTGCAGAAAAGCTCCAAAGGGTCAAAGGACAAGAATGTGCCAACCTACAGTCAGTAAGTGACATCAACTACCCTTAGGCTTCCTTGCTAGGACCTGACTTGGCTAAGAGATGCACACACGGGAAGAACCCTGAGATAAACCAAATGCCAACTCAGAACCAGGCAGAGCAAGATGATTGGCCAGAAAACCTGTAAGAAACACTGCATATAAGTGATTTAAGCCACCACAATGGTGAAACCTCTTTCAGAGTGCACAGTTTTGTCTATTCACTCATAGTGTTTTTCATCCTAATAAGCACTTTACTTTTTTCAAAACTTTCTGCTTCTTTGTGGAAATTCATTTCTACAAAGCCACTCAGCCAGGGCCTTGTCACTGATCACTGGTCTAGTTATTGGGATTCAACTCTTTCACTGCCATTGCCTGACTTCTGTCTCTGGCTCAGAACAGAAGTCCTAATTCAGGCAATGCTGGCCAAGGCTTCCCAAGAGCAGAAACACTCACACTCTTTTAAGACATGCTCATGTGCCGGCAGATACAGAAGTAAGAGAGCCCTGCTACCCAAAGCCAATCTGAAATCCGGGCCCTAGGGGGTGGAACCATGATAGGGGTGTCTGGGCCTCTGATCAGCAGGTGAAAAGAAGGAGGCGGGCCAGTCCTGAGGGCAGAGATTCCCTTAAGTTTGTGAGCCACGGTGCTCTGATGGGACTTATTCCCGGGGTGGACACGGTCATAGCTACCTTGGTTCTCTTTTTAACCCAAGCCCCTCTGATGCTGCTAATGAAGGGCTAGGCCCATAAAACTGGTGGAGTCTCATACTCTGACACAATATCTTTACAAGGAACAAGAGTATATGCTTCAGAACCTTCTAAAATGAGGGCGAGAGGAGTGAAATTCAAAGATGAGAACCTGAGGAGCTTTTCTTACAAACTGCACTTTTACATTCAGCTTTCAGTTTTTTGTTTGTTTTGGGTTTGTTTTGGCCATGCTGCTTGCTGAATATCAGTTTCCCAACCAGGGGTTGAACTCTGATCACAAGAGAGAAAGGGTAAAATCCTAACCATTATGCTACCAAGCAACTCTCTCATCATTTATTTTAACTGTCCCTCTGGCCACCCCCCAAAGGTCAATTTTTAGCAGCAACTAAGACACTATTTCTCAGAGTACATTATAAAAAATGCTGGGATGGATGAAGCACAAGCTGGAATCAAGATTGCCAGGAAAAATAACAATAACCTCAGATATGCAGATGACACCAACTTTATGCCAGAAAGCAAGGAAGAACTAAAGAGTCTCTTGATGAAAGTGAAAGAGGAGAGAGAAAAAGTTGGCTTAAAGCTCAACATTCAGAACACTAAGATCATGGCATCTGGTCCCATCACTTCATGGCAAATCAATACAGAAACAGTGGAAATAGTGTCAGACTTTATTTTGGGGGCCTCCAAAATCACTGCAGATCGTGATTGCAGCCATGAAATTAAAAGGCATTTGCTCCTTGGAAGAAAATATATGACCAACCTAGACAGCATATTAAAAAGCAGAGACATTACTTTGCCAACAAGGTCTGTCTAGTCAAGGCTATGGTTTTTCCAGTAGTGATGTATGGATATGAGAGTTGGGTTATAAATCAAGCTGAGTTCTGAGTAATTTATGCTTTTGAACTGTGGTGTTGGAGAATACTCTTGAGAGTCCCTTGGACTGCAAGGAGATCCAACCAGTCCATCCTAAAGAAAATCAGTACTGAATATTCATTGGAAGGACTGACACTAAAGCTGAAACGCCAATACTTTGGCCACCTGTTGTGAAGAACTGACTCATTTGAAAAGACCCTGATGCTGGGAAAGGTTGAAGGTGAGAGGAGAAGGGGATGACAGAAAATGAAATGGTTGGATGAGATGGTATCACCGACGTGATGAACATAAGTTTGAGCAGGCTCCAGGAGTTGGTGATGGATAGGGAAGTCTGGTGTGCTGTAGTCCATGGGGTCACAAAGAGTCAGACATGACTGAGAAACTGAAATGCACTGAACTAAACTGTTTATAATAGTTTTACTTAAAATAGCCAAAATTTGGTGGAGAATGAAGCAATTGTTCAACAGATGAACAATAAACGTCTGAACAATGCAGAAGTAGCTTAATAAAGGAATGAACTGCAGACACCTTTAAAATTCGTGAATATCAAAACCTTAAGCTTAAAGATCAAAGATGACAGAAACAGATGGAGAGATACACCATGTTGTTGGATTGAGTGAATCAATATTTTGAAAATGACTCTACTACCCAAAGCAATCTAGAGAGTCAATGCAATCTCTGTCAAGTTACCAATGACATTTTTCACAGAATTAGAACAAAAATTTTGACAATTTGTGTGGAAACACAAAAGAACCCAAATAGCTAAAATCATCTTAAGAATGAGAAATGAATCTGGAACAATTAGCCTCCCTCACTTCAGACTATACAACAAAGCTGAAGTAATCAAAACAGTACGGCAGTAGCACAAGAACAGAAATAAAGATCAATGGAGGCTGGAACATGGAAGAAGATTTTGATGTCTTCTTTAGATGACATATAGATGGCCAGAAACCCATTAAAAGATGTTCAACATCACTCACTATTCTGTCAGTACTAGAGAAATGCAAATCAAAACTACAAATGTGGTATTACCTCACACCAGTCACAATTGGCATCATCAAAAAATCTACAAACAATGCAGAAGAGGTTATAGAGAAAAGGGAACCCTCTTGTACTCTTGCTGGGAATGTACATTGATATAGCCACTATGGAAGGCAGTATGTAGGTTCCTTAAAATTCTGAAAATAAGACTACCTTATGACACAGCAATCCCATTTCTTGGCAGTACCCTAGAAAACCATAATTTGAAAAGATACATGCACCCTACTGTTCATTGGGTTGCAAGGATTCAGACAAGACTGAACAACTAACCACAGAATGGATATATAATATATATATATGGCTGCTAAGTTGCTTCAGTCATGTCTGACTCTGTGCGACCCCAGAGACTGCAGCCCACCAGGCTCCCCCGTCCCTGGGATTCCCCAGGCAGGAACACTGGAGTGGCTTGCCATTTCCTTCTCCAATGCATGGAAGTGAAAAGTGAAAGTGAAGTCGTTCAGTCATGTCTGACTCCTAGCGACCCCATGGACTGCAGCCTACCAGGCTCCTCTGCCCATGGGATTTTCCAGGCAAGAGTACTGGAGTGGGGTGCGTGAGAGAGAGACCCTACTGTTCATGGGGTTGCTAGGAGTCAGACAGGACTGAGCAACTAAAAACAGAATATATATATATATATATAATACACACATATGTGTAATACATATATATATAATATACATATATACATAATACATATATATAATATATATGTGTGTGTGTATGTGTGTGTGTTTATGGAATCTAGAAAAATCGTACTGATGAGTCTATTTACAGAGCAGAAATAGAGGTAAGTTTTAAAAAATGAACTCATGGACACAACATGGGAGGGAAAGAAGGGGACGAGTTGAGAGAGTAACATTGACATATATACACTACCATGTGTAAAATGCTAGCTAGTGGGAAGCTGCTGGGCAGCAGAGAGAGCTCAGCTTGGTGCTCTGGGATGACCTAAAGGGGAATGAGGGGTGGAAGATCAACAGGGAGGGTGTATATGTACACATACAAATGATTCATTCATTTTACAGCAGAGACTAATTCAGCATTGTAAAATAACTATAACTCAATTAGAAATAAGAAAAAAGAAAGTGCAAATGAAACGATGAATATCCAGGACTCCCATGGTGGTCCAGTGGTGAAGATTCCATGCTCCCAATACAGGGATCCCAGTTTCCTGTACTACTCAGGGAACTAGTACATGCCACACTGATACCCAGAGCAACCAAATGAAAAACTAAATTAAAACATACAAATACCACGAACAGCATAAATAAACACAATGTTATCCATATATTTCTAATGAACTTTATAAAGAGTGGGCACATTTCCTTATAAGGAAAAGACTTGAACATTAACAGAAATAAATTAAGGAAATTTATAAACAAACAAAAAGCAACCAAAAACTTACTATGCCAAACAATAGGTGTCAGACACAAAGGAAAATACCTGATCCGATCTGTATGAAATCCTAGAAAAGTAGATCTAGTCTCCGGAGATCAGCAGTTTTATTGGCTGCCTGGGGTTGATTGAAGTGGTTGGGAAGAGGACAAGAGAATATTTGGGGTGATAGATGCATTCTGTATCTATTACATATATAGGTAATCCTCAACCAACACAGATGTGAACACAGGTGTTACACCTGGATTGTTTTTTGATAAATACATACTATGACATGACCCATGATTTTTGAATCCACAGATGTGAAACTGAGGCTACAGAGGGCTGACTGTAAAGTGTACACATTATTTTTGACTCCATGGCTGTCTTAATACTTTTTTGCTTTCAAATAACAAAATTTTATAAAGGGCTCAGAGTTATAAATTGTTACTTTCATCTCCACCTGCCTACCTCCCATCTTCATGTTGATATCTAAGAGATGCCTCAAGCTCGGGCAAGTCCACAGCCATGACTTGTCACTTCCCATCTGTTCCACCATGGGCCTCCCCCATAGTTGTCACTGCTTCCTGTTCTCAGGCCCAAACAATGGTGTCATTATTGGCTACTTCCTTTCCACCAACTCCAGATACGAAGATATGAATTGAAGAAAAATAAAGGAGATTCTGTCTTTCAAATATATCTAGTCTTACCCATATATGAGTACTTGCTTTATTACACTACTAGTACCAGTCAGCAGTGAAGTGGATTTTAAGTCAATGGTGTTTTATTAACTGCCCATGTGCTGCTGCTGCTGCTAAGTCACTTCAGTCGTGTCCGACTCTGTACGACCCCATAGACAGCAGCCCACCAGGCTCCCCTGTCCCTGGGATTCTCTAGGCAAGAATACTGGCATGGGTTGCCATTTCCTTCTCCAATGCATGAAAGTGAAAGTGAAGTCGCTCATTCATGTCCAACTCCTAGCGACCCCATGGACTGCAGCCTACCAGCCTCCTTCGTCCATGGGATTTTTCAAGCAAGAGTACTGGAGTGGGTTGCCATTGCCTTCTCTGAACTGCCCATGTAGATGGAATAAAATCAGTCCAACAAAAGTCAGTTCCAAGTGAATAGTGGATCTAAATGGGAAGGTAAGAAAACCTGGAAGAAGATATAGGGGAATATCTTTATAATCTCAGGTAGGCAAAAGTCCAAGGACAAGAAATCGTGTCTACTTTGTTCATGATGCATCTCCAGTATAGATGCCCAGAATTAACAGAAGGAACATAAAGGAAACTTCAGCTCCTTCTGGAGAAATCTATACACATGCAATTACTTGAGTCATTGTGAAGATATACAGTGTTCTTAATGATCAGATTGAATGTGAGAAATGTCACTTCTTATTAGTTTAACATCTAATGCAATCCTAATTAAATAACATTCAGAGTGATTTTCAGGATAAACTGAGTCTAAGCTTCACACAGAAAAACTGAACAAGAATACCTCAGGGAACGCCTGAGGGGAAAAAATCAGGTCAAGTGATGAGGTGTGGTAAGGCCTACCAGGAGATGAGACAGATTTTAAAGATATGATTATTATCATTTTGTTGAAGAATTCAGGCCACTGGTAGTACAAGGTGCATTACTGCCTCATGAACCACCACTAAAAATACTGCCAATTTTTTAGGTTCTGACTTGTTAGGTGCCTCCCAATTCAGATTTCTCAGAAATGTGAAGACATGTGTGCCTTGCACTGGCCTTGATGCATGGATTCTCAGAGAGATGAAGCAAATAATGAAAAAGCCAGATACAGACTCCCAAACATGCATAATTTTAGTAGAAGATTAACATAATATTTCAGATAGTTGGGAAAAGGGATATCTTTTCTTGATTGATAGTGAGAAAACGAGGTAGTCATCTAGGAAAGATATTCTTGTCTCACACTTTATACACAGACACACAGACCCTACAGCTGGCCCAAAGATGTGCAACCAAAAGCCAAGAGACAAACAGTTGTGTAGAAGCCAAGGGATAACAACTATTATATCCTTAGACTAGGAAGGCCTTTCCAAATATGCAAAGAGTCTACAAGCCACACAAACTGATAATCTGACTGCATAAAAATGAAGCCCAGTGGTGAGGCCAACCCTGTCCCAGAACTGAAGTGAAAATCCAAAAGGTAAGATTAGAGGTAGTCTAGCCCCTAGCCCCAACCCATCTTGTTTTCAGAGTCCGCATTCTCCCCAGAACCCCACCCACATGGCTGGTGTTGTTCCAGTTTATATGGGAACTCAGTCAGTTCCTAGAAGAAGAGGGTCACTTTCTATAGAAAGCAGGTTGAATGGTGTCCCCTAAAGATCTGTGCTCCAGAAACTGTGAAGGGATCTTGTCTGAGAAAAGGGTCTTTGATATCAATAGACTTGCTTCACAAAGGGTTGCTACAAACCATCAGTTCAGTTCAGTTCAGTCACTCAGTTGTGTCTGACTCTTTGCGGCCCCATGAATCACAGCACACCAGGCCTCCCTGTCCATCACCAACTCCCGGAGTTCACTCAGACTCACATCCATCAAGTCAGTGATGCCATCCAGCCATCTCATCCTCTGTCATCCCCTTCTCCTCCTGCCCCCAATCCCTGCCAGCATCAGAGTCTTTTCCAATGAGTCAACTCTTCGCATGAGGTGGCCAAAGTACTGGAGTTTCAGCTTTAGCATCGTTTCTTCCAAAGAAATCTCAGGGCTGATCTCCTTCAGAATGGACTGGTTGGATCTCCTTGCAGTCCAAGGGACTCTCAAGAGTCTTTTCCAACACCACGGTTCCAAAGCATCAATTCTTTGGTGCTCAGCCTTCTTCACAGTCCAACTCTCACATCCATACATGACCATAGGAAAAAACATAATGATAGATTTGTTTAAAAAAATATTTTTTCAAGGAAATGATATTTGAGGGGCAATAAATCAAGACTCAATAAACCAAGACACGCCTGCGCTTTGTGCAGCCTAGGAGGATGCCTTGGTGCCCCCTACCACTGACCTCACACAACAGGGTTATCCAGTATTTCAATATCAAAATCTCTTGGAGCTGGCCTGTGCTCTGCCTCCCCTGATGTCCTACAAGCTCTTCATCTTTTAAGGGGCTCTTAAAGTAACAGCACTATTGAGATAAAATTCATACTAACATGTGATTCATCCATTTAGAGCTTACAAATCAGTGGTTTTATTATATTCAAAAATAGCCATTACAGTATTTAATTTCAGAAACTTTCATCACCTCAAGATGAAAACCAGAGAACTTCCCTGGTGGCCCAGTGATTGAGAGTTCACCTTGCAATTCAGGGGACTCAGGAACTGGAATCCTACATGCCATGAAGCAACTGGGTCTATGCCCCAGAACTATTGAGGCTTGCACACTCTGGAGGCTGTACAGCAAAACTGGAGTCTGTGCACCACAGCAAGTGGCCTGGCAAAATGTAGTGAAGATCCAACAGGTAGCAACTAAGACTTGACAAAACCAAATACTTAAAATTAAAAAAAGATATATCATACCTAGGAGTGTTTAAAATTTTAATATTCTTATAGAAAGATTTTAAAATTCTAAGGTGCTCTACAATTTTCAAAAGGTTCACACATGATTTCACCTAATCTCCTATATTCCCATAATAACGCTTTTTTCTCCCACACCCCTATATGGCTGTCCCCACTACTATATTATTTAGATATATAAAATCGTAAACTGTGAAAAATAAACGCAAAAAAACACAAATTGATGTAGTGTGCCATCATAACAGGTCAAGGTGATCCTTGTCTCTCCTAGTGACTAGTGAGGCTGAATATCTTTAACTTGCTGGACATTTGTGTGTCTTTGGAGATACAGCTATTTAACTTCTTTGTGCATGTTCTAAACAGGTTGTTTATATTCTGTTTCAGGAGTTCTCAATGTTAAAGTTATAAATCCCTTATAAGATGTGATTTTATCACACTAGACTTAATTTTGGGTTGCTCAGCATGGTCAGTGGCCACTATAGACTCAGCCCCTCTGTGCTCACATTCCCTGTCCTCAAAGAAACATGCATGGTTCACTACAGAGAACCTTCTGAAGGCACTTCTGTATATTGGAAACTGGCAAAGGCCAAATGCGAAGAGAAGACACAGAAAAGGAAACTGGCTTCTGGGGTGCTCCACAAATTGCCAAAGCTCTGAAATCCTTGCTATTTAGGATTATGAAAAATGCTTACTAATATGTAAACAGAGAGAGGAGGCCCATTGGGCTATTTTTCATCCATTGGGAAAGTAAGTTGGAACCCTGCCTCACAAAACACCACCAAAGCAATTAAGACACATACTTAGAACAAACACTTGAAAAGAAATTTTGAAAAAAAATTTTGATGAGTGAATACCTTTCTTCTTAATTCAGGTATTATGGATTTTTAAAGATTTGTTAGTTTAAGGTGTACAGCAAAATGATTCAGGGATTCAGTGTCTCAGGTGCTTCCTTGGACAAAATTCACTCCATTGGAGGGGCCCCTGGGATATGTCCTCTACTCAGAACAGGCAATAATCCTGAAAACGCAGAGCAGCATGTGGTGGTGCTCGTGGGTATTTTTGACTGAATCAATTATTCTAACATGAGCCACAGAAGAAGCCTAGATGCTAGGAGGGGGATCTCCAAACCTATCTTCAAACAGGAGGCCTTGCTCCATTGTATATGGTTGTGTGAAACTGCGGTTGGGAAGGGAAGAGATGTGTCATGAATATTTTGTCTGCAGAGAACAAAGTGGTGTGTAGAGATGATGTGCAAGCTCATTCCAGGACACTGAGCACATGGACACAGTGACTGCATTCTCAGGCCTGCTCTTGGGACATTGCACTGTCTCCACCCCTGACATATGGTGAGGCGCTCACAGGGGTCCTGGAGAGTATGGTCACACGACCTGGATCTGTCCAATCGATGTGTTCCATCCTCCCTGGCCACCTTGATGGGCTCAGGACTGGGGCAGTGACCAATTGGGGCCCAGGGCCGGGACTCACGCTGGAATTAAGGGGAAGAGGAGCTCTCATTCTGCTGGAAGGGGCGGGGTCGGTGAGGTCAGTCTACAGCAGTGGGAGGGGCATGAGGCCAGCCTGCGGCAGTTGGTGACCTTCCTGCTCCCATCAGGGCAGAGCCGCTGGCTTGAGACTGAGGGTGCTGCTGAGCCCAGGGATTGAGAGCACTGGTTCCTGCTGTGGTCCTGGAGCTCCACCTGAGACCTGAGGGAAGCCGTCTGCCTGTGAGTCCTCCTGCTTCTCTGTGAGTTAGTTTGAACCACGCTGGGTTTTCTGTCCATCAGGCTAAGTGGAGACCCTGGAAATGCAAGTGTGTGGGTTTTGGCTGGCTTCAGGGAAGACATGCCAGATGGCACTGGGAGACTCCAGTCTACTCTTGATTCAGGGGATATCTCTTAAAAGTGAAGTCAAAAGTCCTTCAGTTATGTCCTACTCTTTGCGACCCCATAGACTGTATGATCCATGGAATTCTGTAGGCAAGAATACTGGAGTGGTCAGCCTTTCCCTTCTCCAGGGGATCTTCCAAACCCAGGGGTCAAACCCAGGTCTCCCGCATTGCAGGCAGATTCTTTCCTGGCTGTGCCACAAAGGAGACCCAAGAATATTGGACTGGGTAGCCTGTCCCTTCTGTGACGGATCAGGATTCCTGACCCAGGAATCAAACTGGAGTTTCCTGCAATGCAGGAGGATTCTTCACCAGCTGAGGTATCAGGGAAGCCCAATATCTCTTAAGACCAGATACTAATTGTAGGATTACCCTAAAGAGTCTTCACAGGATTAATAGCAACCTGCTAAGGTAGCAATCGATGTCCTTATTCTAGAGGACAAAACTGGGGCTCTAAGAAGGGGATAACTCAGCTATAGCAAGGAAGTGCGTACCCAGACAAACCCCTGGTTCCTGCTGTTAGAACTCAGGGAGGCCACATGGTGGGGCTTGTCTGTGTGACAGGGTCTAAGGCACCCAGCCCACACTGGGTGCTGTGGGGACCTGACTTGGTAACTGCTGTCTGGCAGCTCTGAGACTCACAAAAGCAGTTTTCACTGAAGAGAGGAAGGGCACCTCCCTTCATCCAGCCCACCACACCCTCCAGGTACTCCCACACCCTTTCCCCTTTCTCTTGCTTTGTGAGGAAATTAGAGTCATGCTCATGTGACCACATTGGCTGTCCAATGTTCACAGGCTACCACTGGAGCTGCTACAAGAGAGGCCAAGAGCCTTTGCCCCTGAGAACCTCTCTTTCCTTTGCACCGTCAGGGCCCTCCTCCACACTTGCACAGCAGAGGCCTTTCCTAGACATGTTTGGACCCTCCCTCAGTTTGCAACAGGCTGTATTCACAGCTGTCCTTTCAATGTCTCCCTTGAAACTCAGCTCATGTGCTCCTTTGCCTGCATTGTGACCCACCTGGCTGTCATGGGAGGGACAGAGCTGACTGTGAATCCAAAGCTCAGATCTGACAGCTGGGAATCTGCATAAAGGACCTGATTATTCACACTGTAAAGGCTGAAGTAGGCTCCAGGGGTCCAGAACTAGGGCTTGGGCCAAAGTGACTCCACAGGTGTTTTGATGCCTGGGGTGGCTTCTGACTATTGTGGGACTGGGAGAGCATCTTGAGGTTCTGAAGGACCACTGTGCAGGTTCACAGTGCATAGAGAAGAGAAGGTGAAGTGTACCCTGTATGTGGTCTCAGCTCATGTATGAGCCAGACAGGCAGGCAGGTCCTGAAAGCACCTGAGCTGCCTTCCTGAGGGAGTGATGTGGGGCAGAGGATGAGACCCAGGTCTGTTCCCTCGTGTGGTACCCGGGGAAGGTTGTCACCAGAGTAAACACTTACACAGTGATGACCATCGCTGCTGTCTGCAAAGGGTTTATACTGGCGTATGTCTTCATTTAAGAGGTCATGCCATCTCTAAACTACACTGGTCATGGGCATGGCCTGTCCACCATCACATATTTCTTCTCTTCCTTACTGAACACTCATTTCCAAGAGGGTTTTTGGGCCATAGGATGTTGGGTTTTCTCTAGCTTTGTCCAATGAGGAACACCTTTTGGTCATTGGTGTTGTTCGTTTTCCAGCTCTCTCTTTTGGCGTATTCTCTGAATTTGCTTGTGGAAGAGGAAGAGCTCAGCATCACCCTTCAGGATGAGATTTCACACATACAACATCAATGCCTACCTGGAGGTTCTGACCACATTTGCCGAAAGGGCTTCATTTTGCATATGATATCATGAAAGTACTTACACTGTCCTTTCAGTTACCCAAAGGCTACTTCAAATGAAATGAAAACAAGAATTCTCAAGTTTAGTCTTTCAATATGCGGAGAGTCAGAAAAATCCCCTAGAGAATGGAAATGCTACCCACTCCAGTATTCTGGCCTAGATAATTCCATGGACTGTAAAATTCATGGGGTTTCAAAGAGTCTAACAAGACTAAGTGACTATAACTTTCAGTATCAGTCAGAAAAAAATCCATTTTTCTATCATTTCAGTGATTGGCTTTGATTGTGAACACCCAAAGAATGGGAAGAAATGGAGAAAGAAGAAGACTAAATGTTGTCAGGCGGGGGAGGGAGGAATGGGGAATCCTTGACATGAATCCAGGCTTTGCTGGGAAGTGGGGGGGATAGAATGAGAGGGTTCAAATGTAGACAGTGTTGATGGTTACACAACATTGTGACGGCCTAAATATTCACAAATTGCATCAATTAAAGTAAAATTTATTAACAAATATTTAACAGAAAAAAAATACATAAAGCCATAAAAAAAAAATCACAAGAAATCTACACACAAACCAGATGAAAAGAAGCTCAGGGGAAGGGAACTCAATCTGCCCTGGGTGGGGAGCAAGTTGATGGCATCCACTGGAAGCAGACAGGGATGGAGGCTGCAGAGCCAACCACTCCCCTGGACAAGGTGTTTCCAGAAAGGGCTCTGGGTCTCTGTCCAGAGCGGGGGCCCATTCTCCCTGCAGGGGTGGGTCAGTCATCATGGGTGGCTGGGTCTTGGGCAGGAGCCAGGGAGGGCTCTCCCTGCAGAGGTGGTGACTCATCCTCTGACTTGGGTTCTCCTGCCAAAGCCCCAGCAGGTACAGGTGCAGTTGGAGGTGGATGTTCTCGTTGAGGGGGTGGAACATAGCTTCCTGTGTCTGGGGTCCTGCAGGCAAAGAGGTGCGATATGCCCAGTGTGCTGGCCAGTACCCAGCTGGCCCGGTGTCTTTGGGAAGGGAAGTCTCAGGTCTCGATCTCCCCTCAGTTTATCCCTGGATCCTGCACCTGTAGCAACTATTGCTGTAGGGACAGGACTTGAAAGTCGAGTCTGGTTGTAATTAGAGGCCAGAGCTGTGAAAGAAGAGAAGGTTACACATTGCCAGTCTTCTGATGTGCGTATACGGGGACAGAAAGCTTTCCAGAGAATCCCGAAGAATACTCAGCATAGGATTCACGCTGACTACAGTGTCAAAGATGGGTGATGTGAGGCCAGCCTTTGCTCCAGGCCCAGCCCTAGGTCTGGGGGACTCCTCCTGTGTGGCTCAGCACCCCCTCCCCACATACTGACATGCACTGCCCCAGCCTTCTTACCTCTGTGCTCTACCATGCTGGGCTCCAGGTCCCCCTGCTGCCTCAGAGGCAGGATTTTTTGGGGCTCTGGGTCAGAGCCGGGTATGCTGAGCTCCGTGTCAGCCTGAGACTGGGCCCTGGCTGTGTCCTGGTTGGCGTCTGTGCAGCAGGCCTTCCCTGCTTCCTCTTCATGTCCAGTTGGGCTGATCCCTCCATGGGCATGATCACCTGGAGCCTGCATTGGGCCTCATGGGCAGGGGCGTGGTTGTCCGACACCCCCTTGGGGAGGTGAACGGAGTGCCCCCCTCATCGGCCACATCCAGTGGGAAGCTGTGAAATGACAGTGACCATCAGCCAGGCCCGCTTGGAGTTTACTGAGCTGAGCATGACCAGTATGGCTGCTGCTTCTGCCCGCTTGAACTTCTGTTCCCAGGAGAAACATGTGTCTGCTCAGGTACCCACCTAGGATGAAGGAGACCCCCCTGAGGGCATGGGGTCATCCTGGGCAGCCAGTGCTGCCTGGACTCTCCCCATCCCGCCCAGCCTGCTCTCCCCTGGGGTGGGGACACACCTGATCCACAGACTTTTGACCCACATCTGCCTGGGCTTGGTTGAGGCAGACATACCCTGAGAAACCCCCATCCACACACATAGGGAAAGGACTCAGGCTTACCCGGGTGGGATGGGAGAGGGGATGTGGCTTGGCCTGGGGCTCCCGTGTTACCTTTCTTTTCCTTCGGGCAAAGGGCCAGCGGCCTCTCGGCGGGAACCTGAGCCAGCGTCAGCCACATTTCCACACACTCTGTCTGTGCGCTCTCCCAAGGCCCTGGCCTCTGGGAAGGGGCAAACATCAGAACTTCTTGGCAGCACGTGATCTGACTGGGGCTCCTGTCCACTGTGAGGCCTGGAGACCTGGGTTCTGGGTTCTGCTGGGTTCTGTTGCCAGGAATTACATCATTTCCTGGGTTCATTGCTGAGGTCCTTTACACAAAGCTCTGTAAGGGAACCTCTGGGATTCTGACTGTTCACCCATGCCCTTAGGCCACGTATAGGCACAGTGACACCCACACCTCTCACCCCACAGCTTTGGCAGGCCTGGGTGCAGCCAGGGCTTGAGCTCTGAGGACACAGCTCTTTCACACAGGCTCATTCTTCCCATCTGTGATGTGGCCCTGGACAAGCCATATGCCCCTCAGGGTTTCCCCAGTCTCTCCATCTGCAGAGTGGGGGTCAGTCTCGCATCTACTGCCTAGGTCTGTCAAACTGCAGTACTTATATGCCTTTCAACCTGGGGCTGGTATCACATGGAACTTGTGCACTGGGACTTCCCAAAGGCAGAATTCAATACAGGGCTGACCTTGCACAGAATGGGGCAGAAACAGCCTGGATGGGCTCTGGGACCTAGGAAAAGGCACTCCCCTTCCTGCCGATTTTGATAACCCGCCCCCCAATGGAGGACTGAAAGAAAGACTCGAAGGTCACCTTCTTTATATCAAAGAGGACCCAACTTTCTGGTCCTTTTCTTTCCATTGAGATTCTGATTCAAGTGCCCCATCTTGGCTTCTGTGGGTGGCTGAGCCTATAATGGGTCCCTGCATTCTTGTCTTTTACTCTCAAAACCTTGGGTCATTTTCCCCATTCTGGGGTGGATGGGCACTGTCATTGCTTCTAACTTCCAGATAGATTTATGAAAAATCTGTACAATCTACTCATTTCCTCTCTTTTGTTCAGTGTCTCTCTCTAGATATGTCTCTTTCTTTTCCTTTCTAAATTCAGTCTCTGTCTTCCTTTTTCTCTTTCTGTCTCTCCTGTAGATGGATGGATGCCTTTGAATGCACATGTATATTGTTAGCTTAGGGTTAGATTTTAGGGATAGGTTAGAGTGAGATAAAGGGTTTAGGTTGGAGTTGGTATTGGGGGATGGGACAAGGGTTGTGTGTTTTTTCTTGGAGACTTGAATGATGTTTGTTCTTAGTCTATTTAACATATGAACCGCTTATCAGATACATCACTTTCAAGTAGTCTCTTATGTTCAGTTTACTATCTTTTTGATTTGCGAAAGCTTGATTCCTTGGTGGCTCAGATGGTAAAGCGTCTGCCCGTAATGTGGGACCCTGGTTTGATCCCTGGCATGGGAAGATCCCCTGGAGAAGGAAATGGCAACCCACTCCTGTATCTTGCCTAGAAAATTCCACGGATGGAGGAACTTGGTGGGCTACAGTCCATGGAGTCACAAAGAGTCGGACACGACTGAGCGACTTCACTTTACTTGTGGTTGGCACAGTCAGATTTGTATTTTAAACACCAGTAAAGGTCATTTGAGGGTGCACGAGGGCCTAGAGGAGCTACTCCACATTCAAGTCAGGAGAGGCGGCCCTGAAGAGGTACCCCTTGTCCAAGGTAAGGAGCAGTTGCTGCACTTTGCTGGAGCAGCCATGAATAGATACCCCATGACCAAGGTAAGAGAAACCCAAGTAAAACAGTAGGTGTTGCGAGAGGGCATCAGAGGGCAGACACACTGAAACCATAATCACAGAAAACTAGCCAATCTGATCACATGGATCACAGCCTTGTCTAACTGAATGAAACTAGGCCATGCCATGAGGGGCCACCCAAGATGGACGGGTCATGATGAAGAGGTCTGACAGAATGTGGCCCACTGGAGAAAGGAATGGCAAACCACTTCACTATTCTTGCCTTGAGAACCCCATGAACATTAGGAAAAGGCAAAATGATAGGATACTGAAAGAGGAACTGCCCAATATGCTACTGGATATCAGTGCAGAAATAACTCCAGAAAGACTGAAGGGATGGAGCCAAAGCAAAAACAATACCCAGCTGTGGATGTGACTGGTGATAAAAGCAAGGTCCAATGCTGTAAAGAGCAATTTTGTGTGGGAACCTGGAATGTTAGGTCCATAAATCAAGCCAAATTGGAAGTGGTCAAACAGGAGATGGCCAGAGTGAACATCAACATTCTAGGAATCAACGAACTAAAATGGACTGGAATGGGTGAATTTAACTCAGATGAGCATTATATCTACTGCTGTGGGCAGGAATCCCTTAGAAGATATGGGGTAGCCATCATGGTCAACAAAACAGTCTGAAATGCAGTACTTGGACGCAATCTCAAAAACGATAGAATGATCTCTGTTCATTTCCAAGGAAAACCATTCAATATCACGGTAATCCAAGCCTATGCCCCAACCAGTAATGCTGAAGAAGTTGAACGGTTCTATGAAGACTTTCAAGACCTTTGAGAACTAATACCAAAAAAAGATGTCCTTTGCATTATAGGGGACTGGAATGCAAAAGTAGGAAGTCAAGAAACACCTGGAGTAACAGGGAAATTTGGCCTTGGAGTACGGAATGAAGCAGGGCAAAGACTAATAGAGTTTTGCCAAGAGAACACACTGGTCATAGCAAACACCCTCTTCCAACAACACAAGAGATGACTCTACACATGGACATCACCAGATGGTCAACACTGAAATCAGACTGATTATATTCTTTGTAGCCAAAGAGGGAGAAGCTCTATACAGTCAGCAAAAACAAGACTGGGAGCTGACTGTGGCTCAGATCATGAACTCCTTATTGCCAAATTCAGACTTAAATGGAAGAAAGTAGGGGAAACCATTAGACCATTCAGGTATGACTTAATCAAATCCCTTATGATTATACAGTGGATGTGACAAATAGATTTAAGGGAATAGTTCTGACAGAGTGCCTGATGAATTATTGACAGAGGTTTGTGACATTGTACAGTAACAGGTATAAAGATTATCCCCAAGAAAAAGAAATGAAAAAAGCAAAAGGGTTGTCTGAGGAGGCCTTACAAATAGCTGAGAAGAGAAGAGAAAAGCAAAGGAGAAAAGGAAAGATATACCCATTTGACTTCAGAGTTCCAAAGAATAGCAAGAATTGATAAGAAAGCCTTCCTCAGTGATCGTTGCAAAGATATAGAGGAAAACAATACAATGGGAAAGCCTAGAGATCTCTTCAAGAAAATGAGAGATAGCAGGGGAGCATTTCATGCAAAGATGGGTTCAATAAAGGACGTAAATGCTATAGGCCTAACAGAAGCAGAAGATATTAAGAAGAGGTGGCAAGAATACACAAAAGAACTATACTAAAAAGATCTTCATAACCCAGATAATCACGGTGCTGTGATCACTCACCTAGAGCCTGACATCCTGGAATGTGAAGTCAAGTGGGGCTTAGGAAGCATCAGTATGAACAAAGCTAGTGGAGGTGATGGAATTCTAGGTGAGGTATTTCAAATCCTAAAAGATGATGTATGAAAGTGCTGCACTCAATATGCCAGCAAAATTGGAAAACTCAGCCGTGACCACAAGACTGGGAAAGTTCAGTTTTCATTCCAATCCCAAAGGAAGGCAAGGCCTAAGAATGCTCAAACTACCGCACAAATGCTCTCATCTCACATGCTAGTAAAGTAATGTCCAAGATTCTCCAAGCCAGGCTTCAGCAATATGTGAACCATGAACTTCCTGACATTCAAGCTGGTTTTAGAAAAGGCAGAGGAACCAGAGATCAAATTGCCAACATCCACTGGATCATACAAAAAGCAAGAGAGTTCCAGAAGAACATCTATTTCTGCTTTATTGACTATGCCAAAGCCTTTGACTGTGTGGATCACAATAAACTGTGGTAAATTGTTCAAAAGATGGGAATACCAGAGCATCTGACCTGCCTCTTGAGAAACGTATATGCAGGTCAGGAATCAACAGTTAGAACTGGACATGGAACAACAGCCTTGTTCCAAATAGGAAAAGGAGTACGTCAAGGCTGTATATTGTCACCCTGCTTATTTAACTTATATGCAGAGTACATCATGAGAAACGCTAGGCTAGAAGGAGCACAAGCTTGAATCAATATTGCCGGGAGAAATATCAATAACTTCAGATATGCAGATGATACCACCCTTATGGCAGAAAGTGAAGAGGAACTAAAGAGCCTCATGATGAACTTGAGAGGAGAGTGAAAATGTTGGCTTAAAGCTCAACATTCAGAAAATTAAGATCATGGCATCTGGTCCCATCACGTCATGGCAAATAGATGGGGAACTGTGGAAAAATTGTCAGACTTTATTTTTGTTGGCTCCAAAATCACTGCAGATGGTGATTGCAGCCATTAATTTAAAAGGCGCTTACTCCTTGGAAGGAAAGTTATGACCAATCTAGATAGCATATTCAAAAGCACAGACATTACTTTGCCCAAAAAGGTCTGTCTAGTCAAGGCTATGGTTTTTACAGTGGTCATGTATGGATGTGAGAGTTGGAATTAAAAAAGCTGAACACCGAATAATTGATGCTTTTAAACTGTGGTGTTGGAGAAGACTCTTGAGAGTCCCGTGGACTGTAAGGAGGTCCAACCATTCCATTCTAAAGGAGATCAGTCCTGGGTGTTCATTGGAAGGACTGATGCTAAAGCTGAAACTCCAATACTTTGGCCACCTCATGCAAAGTGTTGACTCATTGGAAAAGACTGATGCTGGGAGGGATTGGGGGCAGGAGCAGAAGGGTACGACAGAGGATGAGATTGTTGGATGGCATCACCAACTCAATGCACGTGAGTTTGAGTGAAGTCTGCTAGTTGGTGATGGACAGGGAGGCCTGGTGCGCTGTGATTCATGGGGTTGCAAAAAGTCGGACATGACTAAGCGACTAACTGAACTGAACTTAAGTGATGCTTAGCTTTTCCATTACAAAGCTGTTCAATTGGATGGACACCCGTTGGTGTACTTTGTTTTATTGTTTCCTTACTTGAAGAGAGACCCATTTCTGCTTCTGCTCACCAAATGTGATGGAGACTCTGATGTTAAGGAGCCTACGACCTATGCTTATTTCTAGAAATCTCAGAACATCAGCCTTTGGGTTGATGTGTTTCACGGATATTCAGGTGGTATGAGATAAAAACTAATAGAATTCTTTGGATGTAGCTCTCCAGTTTTTCCATGGACATTTAGCAAAGACACTTTCTTGTTCCCATTTGTATATTCTCCCCTTCTTTGTCACAAATGAGTTGACCATGGGTGCTTGGATTTGTTTCTGACAAACTCAACATTATGACATTTCTCCAAAGACACACAAATGGCCAACAAATTTTAGATGCTCAGCCTCATTAATCACTAGGGGAGACAAGGATCACCATACCTCTTTAGGATGGCACACTGCATAAATTGTGTTCTTTTGTGTTATTTTTTAAGAGTTCACGATTTTTCAGAGATATCGTTATTTATGGTACTGTGGAAGCATTGGCAACATGCTGTCAGTATGAAGAGATGAGATTACTGATTCTAAAAATAATAGTGTTTAAATATGTATAATTGAGTATTTTATACCTTCTTTGATAAAGCAAAAAGTATTGAACTGATGTTGATCATTTTTATGGACATTAAATAATATATCCTTAAAGTTTCAGTTTTTACTATCTTCAAAGAAAAAAAGGTAAATTTTTGTATCCTATAATGTTGTTATATGAATATCAGTCTAAATTATTTAAAGCTTGTTCAGATGTAGACATAGCAGTGAAAGTTCTGTTAACACCAGAAATGTTTTTGTATGATAGAAAGGCAATCTGGTCTGTCTTTCTCAATAGTCTTTAATTTTGTGTTTACTACATCGTGTTTCTTTTCATTTTTTAAATTGGAGAATAATTACTTTACAATCTTGTGTTGGTTTCAGCCATAATATCAAGATGTCTCAGCCACAGGTATACATATGCCCCCTTCCTCCTTTAACTCCCTCCATTTTCCCTGCCCATCCCACCCCTCCAGGTTATCACAGAGCAAATTCCACTTGCTCTGGTTTTACATAAGGTAATATGTATGTCTCCATGCTATTCTCTCTATTGGTCCCACCCTCTCTTACCCTACTGTGTCCACAAGTCTGTATTCAGTTCTCTATGTCTGTATCTCCATCTCTGCTTTACAAATAGGTTCATCAGTAACATCTTTCTAGATTCCATACCCATGCATTAATATACAATATTGGCCTTTCTCTGACTTACATACCTTTTTTTTTTTTTTTTGGTGGTGGTACTTTTCTTAATACTTGACCTAATGTGCAATGAAACATAGAAGGATTTCATGGGATGAAAATGGCAACAACTGAGTGTTACCTTTTAGCCTAGCACTCCAGGCCCAAGTAAATCTAGGGTAAATTCATTTCTATGACAGCTTCTTTGACTGATCACATTCACTACTTTCCCCTGTTATCATGTGTACAATTTTCTGTTCCTACATAATAATTACATGTGTCAAGTATCGTGTGTCAGAAGTTGTATAGCAATGAGGAAATATGTTCATAATGCAGACACAACAAACACCCTCCAAAAGGTGTATGTAATAAGAATAAATTTTGTAATGAATTTCACTCCCTGGAAATACATTTAAAAAATAGAAAAAGTGACATCAATATGGGTTATAGATAGGTTTTCAGTGAAGGTGGACTAGACTAACAGCTAGGATCCCATCTTTCCTTAAAATGAAGTATTAAATATAAAAGGAACACACAATAGAGAAACAAAGAGAGTCTCTTAAATAAGTTGTGTTGGGAAAACTGGTCATTGCCTTTGAGAGATGGGGAAACTGAAATTCAAGAAGACTTGCTGGGCACCAGGGCATCGTCTGAACCAGCCTCTCACCGTCCTGATGTGGTGGGTGCTCATCCACTTCCCGACATGCAGCATAGCCAGTAGAGGTGCATTGAGTCATCCAGAGCTTGCTGATGAAGAGAGGTTCCCAATGCCAGCCTGGCTCTCAGGGACTGAAACAGCCTGCTGGACTCGAGTTTGGGATGGCAGTTGAGAGTTGCCAAATGAATGGGAGGGGAGAATAGAGCAGGCTATGACTAAAGTCCAAGGTTCCACCGTCCTGGTGGGAAATGTGTTGTCCTAGACACCAAACGTTCCCGACATACACTGGATCTGAGGTCTGTGGCTCAGACTTCAGCCTTTCAGGCGGGTCATTTGGGTGACCCATACTTGAGCAGATACAGCTCTGTGGCCCTGTCATAAGCTGTCACATCCCTGTTGGCAAGAAAGGGAGCTGGACTTAAGGACAGGTGAGCTCAGATCACACCCTGGGGAGCGGGTGCACCAGGGCTGCCTTTGTGTTCCTTCCATTTTATTACAGTTTGCAAGTGTCTAGTTAGGAAGGGTGAAGTTGACCCCATTTTTTGTGGTGGAATCCAGACAGGGGCAAGGTAGAAATTTTTCTTAGGGTAGGCATGTCTAGAGGCAGCTTTTTCATCGAATTTGCATCTTCAAACACAAGCCCTTCCATGGGCTTCACTTAATGAACACATCTTCAGGAATGACAGAGATTTGTATATATCTGCTGTTTCACATGTCTACTATCTGTTCTGCCTATCAGAGTGTTGGGGGTGGTGCAAATTTGTTGCTTTCATTGTTCATTTTGTACCTGCACATGTATTTCAGCACTCTTCATATTGTCTGTTACAATAATTTCCTAACAAATTAGGGTTCAGTACACTTGCTCAGTACAGTTGCTCAGTTGTGTCCATCTGTTTTTGAACCCATGGACTGTAGCACACCAGACCTCCCAGTCCTTCACCAACTCCCAGGGATTACTCAAAGTCATCTCCATTGAGTCGATGATGCTATCCAGCCTCTAATCCTCTGTCATCCCCTTCTCCTCCCACCATCAGTCTTTCCCAGCAACAGGGTCATTCAAATGAGTCAGTTCTTCTCATCAGGTGGCCAAAGTATTGGAGTTTCAGCTTCAGCATCAGTCCTTCCAGTGAATTATCAGGACTGATTTCCTTTAGGATGGACTGGTTGGATCTTTTTGCTGTCCAAGGTACTCTCAAGAGTCTTCTCCAACACCACAGTTCAAAAGCATCAATTCTTTGGCGCTCAGCTTTCTTTACAGTCCAACTCTCACATCCATACATGACAACTGGAAAAACCATCGCTTTGACTAGATGGACCTTTGTTGGCAAAGCAATGTCTCTGCTTTTTAATATGCTGTTTACGTTGGTCATAACTTTTCTTGCTAGGAGCAAGCATCTTTTAATTTTCTGGCTGCAGTCACAATCTACACTGATTTTGGAGTCCAAAATAATAATGTTTCTCACTGTTTCCACTGTTTCCCTATTTATATGCCATGGAGTGATGGGGCCATATACCGTGATCTTCATTTTTTTAAATGTTCAGTTTCAAGCCAGCATTTTCTCTCTCTTTTACTTTCATTAAGAGGTCTTCAATTCCTCTTTGCTTTCTGTCATAAGGCTGGTATCCTCTGCAAAGCTGAGGTTATTGATATTTTCTTGGAAATCTTGATTCCAGCTTGTGCTTCATCCAATCCAGCATTTCTCATGATGTACTCTTCATATCAGTTAAATAAAGAAAATGATAATATATAGCCTTGACTTACTCCTTTTCCAATTTGGAACCATCTGTCTTTCCATGTCCATGTCTAACTGTTGCTTCTTGACCTGCATACAGATTTCTTAGGAGGCAGGTCAGGTGCTCTGGTATTCCCATCTCTTGAAGAATTTTAGACACTTTGTTGTGTTCCACACAGTCAAAGGCTTTGGTATAGTCAACTAAGTAGAGGTATATGTTTTTATGGAAATCTCTTGCTTTTCTGATGATCTAAGGGATGCTGAAAATTTGATATGGTTCCTCTGCCTTTTCTAAATACAGCTTGAACATGTGGAAGTTCACAGTTCATTTACTTTTGACCTGACTTTGAGAAATTTTAGCATTGCATTGCTAACGTGTGAGATGAGTGTAATTGTGTGGTAGTTTGAGTATTTTTGGCATTGCCTGTCTTTGGGATTGGAGTGAATACTCACCTTTTCTAGTCCTGTGGCCCCTGCTGAGTTTTCCAAATTTGCAGGCATATTGAGTGCAGCACTTTCACAGCATCATCTTTTAGAATTTGAATGGCTCAACTGGAATACCATCACCTCCACTTGCTTTGTTCATAGTGATGCTTTCTAAGGCCCACCTGACTTCGAATTCCAGGATGTCTGGCTATAGGTGAGTGATCACACCATGGTGATTATCTGGGGTTGTGAAGATCTTTTTTGCATAATTCTTCTGTGTATTCTTTCCACCTCTCCTTAATACCTCTACTTCTGTTATGTCCATACAATTTCTGTCTTTTATTGTGCCTATCTCGGTATGAAAAGTTCCCTTAGTATCTCTAATTATTTTGGAGCTATCTATATTCTTTTGAATTCTCGTTTTCCTCTATTTCTTTTCATTGATCACTGAGGAAGGCCTTCTTATCTCTCCTTGCTATTCTTTGGAACTCTGCATCAAATGGGTATAGCTTTCTTTTTCTCCTTTGTCTTTTGCTTCTTTTCTATTCCTAGCTATATGTAAGTCCTCCTCAGATAGCTAGTTTGCCTTTTTGCATTTCTGTTTCTAGGGGATGATCTTGATCACTGCTTCCTGTACAATGTCTGAAACATCTATCCATAATTTTTCAGGTACTCTGTCTGCCAGATCTAGGCCTTTAAATCTATTTCTCACTTCCACTGTATAATCCTAAGGGATTTGATTTAGGTCATAGCTGAATGGTCTAGTGGTTTTCCCTACTTTCTTCAACTTGAGCCTGAATTTGGTAATAGGGAGTTCATGATCTGAGCCACAGTCAGCTCTGAGTCTTGTTTTTGTTGACTGTATAGAGCTTCTCCATCTTTCCCTGTCTCCTGTACAATGTCGTGAACCTCATTCCATAGTTCATCAGGCACTCTATCTATCAGATCTAGACCCTTAAATCTATTTCTCACTTCCACCATATAATCATAAGGGATTTGATTTAGGTCGTACCTGAATGGTCTAGCGGTTTTCCCTACTTTCTTGAATTTAAGTCTGAATTTGGTAATAAGGAGTTCATGATCTGAGCCACAGTCAGCTCCTGGTCTTGTTTTTGCTGACTGTGTAGAGCTTCTCCATCTTTGGCTGCAAAGAATATAATCAATCTGATTTTGGTGTTGACCATCTGGTGATGTCCATGTGTAGCGTCTTCTCTTATGTTGTTGGAAGAGTGTGTTTGCTATGACCAGTGCATTTTCTTGGCAAAACTCTATTAGTCTTTGCCCTGCTTCATTCCGTATTCCAAGGCCAAATTTGCCTGTTACTCCAGGTGTTTCTTGACTTCCTACTTTTACATTCCAGTTCCCTATAATGAAAGGACATCTTTTTTTGGGTGTTAATTCTAAAAGGTCTTGTAGGTCTTCATAGAACTGTTGAACTTCAGCTTCTTCAGCATTACTTGTTGGGGCATAGACTTGGATTACTGTGTATTGAATGGTTTGCCTTGGAAACGAGCAGAGAGCATTCTTTTGTTTTTGAGATTGCATCCAAGTACTGCATTTTGGACTCTTTGTTGACCATGATGGCTACTCCATTTCTTCTGAGGGATTCCTGCCCGCAGTAGTAGATATAATGGTCATCTGAGTTAAATTCACCCATTCCAGTACATTTTAGTTAGCTGATTCCTAGAATGTCGACATTCACTCTTGCCATCTCTTGTTTGACCACTTACAATTTGCCTTGATTCAAATTCCCTAAGCGTGACTGAGAGGAGCTACCCCACATCCAAGGTCAGGGGCAGAAGCCGGGAGGACCCCATGCCCGAAGGGCAGCGGCCGTAAGGAGTTACCCCACGTCCGAAGTCAGGGGCAGCAGCCGAGAGTGCCAGCTGCAACGGTGCAGGAATGGCTGAGAAGAGCTACTCAAGTCTGAGGTCAGGGGCGGTGGCTGGGAGGAGCTACCCCACGTCCGAGGTCAGGGGCGGTAGCTGGGAGGAGCTACCCTGCATCCGAGGTCAGGGGCTGAGGCCAGGAGGAGCTACCCCATGCCCCCATGCCTGAGGCCAGGGGCAGCCGCTGGGAGGACCAACCCCACGTCCAAGGAGCAATGGCTGCACAGGTGCAGGAGGGCCTAGAGTAGCTATCCCATGTTGAAGGTCAGGAAGGGCGGCAGTGAGGAGCCCTCGTCCAAGATAAGGAGCAGCAGCTGTGCTTTGTTGGAGCAGCCGTGAAGAGATACCACACACCCGAGGTAAGAGAAACCCAAGTAAGATTGTAGGTGTTGCAAGAGGGCTTCAGAGGGCAGACACACTTAAACCATACTCACAGAAAACTAGTCAATCTAATCACACTAGGACCACAGCCTTGTCTAACACAATGAAACTAAGCCATGCTTGTGGGGCCACCCAAGATGGGTGGGTCATGGTGGAGAGATCTGACAGAATGTGGTCCACTGGAGAAAGGAATGGCAAACCACTTCAGTATTCTTGCCTTGAAAACCCCATGAACAGTAGGAAAAGACAAGATGATAGGATACTGAAAGAGGAACTCCCCAGGTCAGTAGGTGCCCAATATGCTACTGGAGATCAGTGGAGACATAACTCCAGAAAGAATGAAGGGATGCAGCCAAAGCAAAAACAATACCCAGCTGTGGATGTGACTGGTGATAGAAGCAAGGTCCGATACTGTAAAGAGCAATATTGCATAGGAACTTGGAATGTCAGGTCTATGAATCAAGGCAAATTGGAAGACTCTTTAAGGTAATCCTAAAATTAGTAGCTGGTCTTAAGAGATATTGGGTTTACATGATGCCTCAGCTGGTGAGAATCCTCCTCCGTTGCAGGAGAGCCCAGTTTGATTCCTGCGTCAAGAATCCTGATCCACTGCAGAAGAGACAGTCTACCCAGTCCAATATTCCTGGGCCTCCTTTGTGGCTCAGCTGATACACAATGTGCCTGCAATGTGGGAGACCTGGATTCGACCCCTGGGTTTGGAAGATCCCCTGGAAAAGGGAAAGGCTTCCCACTCCAGTGTTCTTGCCTGCAGAATTCCATGGATCATGTAGTCTACGGGGTCATAAAGAGGTGGACATGACTGAAGGGCTTTTCACTTCACTATAAAGAGATATCACCTGAATCCAGATTAGACTGGAGTCTCCCAGTATTATCTAGCATTTCTTCCCTGAAGCCAGCCAAAACCCACACACTTGCATTTCCATGGTCTCCACTTAGCCCACTGGACAGGAAATCCAGTGTGGTTCAAACAAGCTCACAGATAAGCAGGAGGACTCACAGGCAGATGGCTTCCCTCAGGTCTCAGGTGGAGCTCCGGGAGCACAGCAGGAACCAGTGCTCTCAATCCCTGGGCTCAGCATCGCCCTCTTTCTCAAGCCAGCGGCTCTGCCCTGATGGGAGCAGGATGGTCACTAACCGCCCCAGACCGACCTCACGCACCTCCCACTGCTGTAGACTGACCTCACTGGCCCCAGCCCTTCCAGCAGCACGAGAGCTTCTCTTCCCCTTGATTCCAGCATGAGTCCTGGCCCTGGGCCCCGATTGGTCACTGCCACAGTCCTGAGCCCATCATGGTGGCCAGGGAGGATGGAACACACTGATTGGACAGATCCAGGTCATGTGACCATTCTCTCCAGGGCACCTGTGAGCGTCTCACCATATATCAGGGGTGAAGACAACGTGATGCCTCAAGAGCAGGCCTGAGAGTCCAGTCACTGTGTCCATGTGCTCAGTGTCCTGAGACTTGCCTGCTCCTCTCTCCACACCGCTTTGTCCTATAAAGACAAAATATTCATGACACACCTCTTCTCTTTCCAAGCCCTGTTTCACGTATCCACATTCAAGGGAGCAAGGTCTCCTGTTTGAAGATATGTTTGGAGATCCTCTGCTAGTCTCTAGGTTTGTTTTTTTGTGTGTCATATTAGAATAATTCATTTTGTCAAAAAATACCAGCATGCAACATCACATGCTGCTCTGTGTTTTCAGGATTATTACCTGTTCTGAGTACAGGACATGGCCCAGGGGCCTGCCAAAGGGAGTGAAGGAAGCACCTGAGACACTGAATCACTGAATCCCTTAGCTTTACACCTTAAACTAACAAAACATTAAAAATCAACAATACCTAAAGTTTAAAAAAAAAACAATATTCACTCATCAAAGATAGTTCTAAAATTTGTCAAGGTTTCCTTTCAAGTGTTGGTATATTTCTAATTGCTTTGGTGGTGTTTTGTGAGGTAGGGATTCAACTTACTTCCCCAATGGATACCAAATAGTCCCAATGGGTTTCTGTTCTCCATTTACATACCAAGAAACATTTTTCAAAACCCCACGTATTAAGAACTTCAGATTTTTGGTAATTTGTGGAGCACCCCAGCGACAGGTGTCCTTTACTGTGTCTCCTCCTAACACGTCACCATTGCCAGTTTCTAGTATACAGAAGTGGAGCAGGCAATGGCACCCCACTCCATTACTCTTGCCTGTAAAAGCCATGGATGCAGGAGCCTGGTAGGCTGCAGTCCATGGGGTCACTTAGAGTTGGACACGACTGAGAAACTTCACTTTCACTTTGTACTTTTATGCATTGGAGAAGGAAATGGCAACCCACTCCAGTGTTCTTGCCTGAAGAATCCCAGGGACAGGGAAGCCTGGTGGGCTGCCATCTATGGGGTCACACAGAGTTGGACACAACTGAAGTGACTTAGCAGCAGCAGCAGCAGTATACAGAAGTGCCCCCAGAAAGTTCTCTGTAGTGAACCATGCATGTTTCTGTGAGGACAGAGGATGTGAGCACGGAGGTGAGGCTAAGTCCATAATGACCACTGATCATGCCCAGCAACCTCAATGTTAGTCTGTCTGTGACTCCCTAAGGCAAGGTCTGTGTTTCTTCCTTTGATGTCTAGCTGCCCACAAAAAGTTTGATGGTTTGAAACCTGATTCTCTTGAACCAGCAGTGTAGAGATTAGATCCATAGCCTGAGTTTCCATTATATTTCTACCATTTGGGCTCTCTTGAGCTGGTGTGGAGATATTTCTGATACATTTCTGGTAAAGGCCTGAAAGGCAGTCCTTGTGCTTCCTACCCCTTGTCTCATCTGTACTTCTGTCATTTTTATCAATATGGTTCCTTTACAATGCTCTTAGTCCTTGTGTCATTCTGACACTCAGGCACCTGTGGTTTAATAGACCTGCAGCTCCCGGGAGCTCTTTGCCTGGTGGAGACGTGGAGAACTCTGGGAGCAGCACCATATCACACTAGAACCTGGACCAGAGAGAAGATTCTTACCAGGAAGACTTCATCCCTGCTGTGGGGTGTTCGGAATTCACTTCTGATTGTGCACCCCCGGGTTCTTGGTGGAGGCCCCGCTCTGAGATCTGGAAAGGAGGTGGCTTTTCCCCTGAAAAAGAAACTAGTATATATATATATATATATATATATATATATATATATATATATATATTTTTTTTTTTTTTTTTTTTTTGCCTCGGTCCGTGTCCAGCCCTATCTGGCTCCCCAGCTCCACACTGGACCCTCACCCACAGGTTAAGGAGAGCCCAGTTCCAGAAAAGATTCACACAAGGAGAGGCTGCTGGAGACCCTCCAACCCCCTGGTCTAAATAAGCATTTGCTTTTGGTTTCACAACCCTGGGACTCAAAATGGGTTTTGAATCCATTTTGCAGTTGAAATGGTTGAGCCCCAGATCATTGTGTGATTTGCCCAGGGTCACTCAGCAGGTCATTGCTTGAGCTGGGATTTCAACTCAGAATTCCTGTCTCGGAGTCCATAACTCTGTGCAAGTCATTCAGCTCCTGGTTTACATTTATTTCAAGGTATTTTATTCCTTTTGAAGCATTTGTAAATGGGTCTGTTTTCTTCATTTCTCTCTCTGATGGTTCATATCCTGTTATTGCCGAATTTATTAGTTCGAATAGTCATTTTCTGGTGGAGTTTTTAGGGTTTCACGTAATATCAGGTCATAATCAAATAGTGACAGTTTTACATCTTCTGTTCCAATGCAGATGCCTTTATTTTCTTTTATTGCCAAATTGTTCTGGGGAGGACTTCCAATACTATGTTGAATAAAATTGGTGACAGTGAGCATGCCTGTATTATTCCTGATCTTTTTTTTAGGGAAAACTTTCAACTTTTTACCACTTAGTCAGATGTTAGCTGTGGTCTTGTCTTATATAGCCTTTAGTATGTTCCATGTATAAACACTTTATTGAAAGTTGGAATAATATATAGATATTACACTTGATCAAGAGTTTTTGCTGCAACTAGTGAGGTGAACATACTATTTTTATTCTTTATTTTGCTCATATGGTGTCTCACATTGATTGACTGATTTACAGATAATGTTATCCTCACATCCTTAGAAATAATTCCATCTGATTATAGTGTATGATGGAGAAGGCAATGGCAACCCACTCCAGTACTCTCGCCTGGAAAATCCCCTGGATGCAGGAGCCTGGTAGATTGCAGTGCATGGGGTCCCTAAGAGTCGGACACGACTAAGCGACTTCCCTTTCACTTTTCACTTTCATGCATTGGAGAAGGAAATGGCAATCCACTCCAGTGTTCTTGCCTGAGATTCCCAGGGATGGGGGAGCCTGGTTGGTTTCCGTCTATGGGGTCGCACAGAGTCGGACCCGACTGAAGCGCCTTTGCAGCAGCAGTACCATAGTGTATGATGCTAAAAGTATACTTTTAATGTATACTTGAATTTGGTTTGCTGATATTCTTTGAGGATTTTTGCATCCATTTACACCAATGTCAGTCTTCTCTGGTGGTTCAGATATTAGAGAATCTGCCTATCATGCAGGAGACCCAGGTTTGATCCCTGGGTCAGGAAGGTCCCCTGGAGGAGGGAATGGCTACCCACTCCAGTATTCTTGCCCACAGAACTGTTTGGACAGAAGAGCCGGTCAAGATACAGTCCGTAGGTCACATAGAATATGACATGTGCCTCTTGACATTCTTTACGTTTAAATTTAAAATGTTAATTCACTGAAAAAGTACAGTTGAAGGAAAAAAATACACAAATAAAAGAGTCGTTAGAACAAAGTTACAATAAAGCATAACAGATGAAAAAAAAAATTCCAAATAACGACTTTTCATAAGAATTTTAGATCTTCAGAGGAATTCTTTTTAAACTGAATTTAACATGAAAGGTTTAATTTTAAATATAAAACTATTTTGGTATTATATTTCTATGATGAGACTGAAAATTTTCTAATTTATGTAAGATATTGAGGAATAGGGTGTAGCTATTAAAATCATATTTCAAAATCATTAAGGAATGAATAAACACTAAAATATATTGGGGAAGTAGCTATGAATAGAAAATGATCCCATATAGTTTAGATGACAGTACAAATATATTGAGTGAAATTTTTCAAATGTATTTATTTTTAATTGAGGAATAACTGCTTTACAACGTTTAGTTGCTTTCCCTCATACAACAACATGAATCAGTTGTAAGTATATATATATATCTCCTCTTTGGTTAGCCTCCCTCCCACCTCCCACCATCCCACCCTTCTAGGTCATCACGGAGCACTGTGTTGGTCTCCCTATATAATATAGCAACTTCCCACTAGCTAGCTATTTTACATATGCTACTGGCTATGTTTCCATGCTATTCTCAATTTGGTCCACCCTCTCCTACCATAGCTAGGCAGACAAGTCTTTCCTCTGCATCTGTGTATTTATTTTTGCCTTGCAAAAAAGTTCAGTAGTACCATTTTCCAAGATTCCATATATATGTACTGGTATATAATATTTGTTTATCTCTTTCTGACTTAGTTCAATCTGTATCAAAGGCTCTAGATTCATCCACCTCAGTTGAACTGACTTTTATTTGATCCTTTTGAGTCTAAGTAATATTCCATTGTGTGTATGTTCCACAACTTCTTTATCCATGCATCTATTGATGAACATCTTGGTTGCTTCCATGCCCTGGCTGTATAAATTATGCTGCAATGAATATTGGAGTACGTATGTCTTTTTTCAATTATTATTGTCTCAGAGCATATGCCCAGAAGGGGATTGTTTGGTCATATGATAGTTTTATTCCTAGTTTATAAAGAACCTCCATAGTGTTCTCCTTAGTGGCTATATCCGTTTCTATTCCCTCTAAGAGTGCAAAAGCTTCTCTTTTCCCCATTTCCTGTCCAGCATTTATTATTTGTAGAATTTCTATGATGGCCATTCTGACTTGTGTGACATGATACCTCATGTAGTTTTGATCTCCATTTCTTTAATAATGGGCAGTGTTGATCATATTTTCATATGCTTGTTGATCCTCTTAATGTCTTCTTTGAGAAATGTCTGTTTAAGTCTTCTGCTTATTTCTTAATTGGTTGTTTGTTTTTCTGATATCAAACTGTATGATCCACCTGTAAACTTTGAGATGAATCATTTTTCAGTTGCTTCATTTGCAATTATTTTCTCCCATACTGACAGCTGTCTTTCCATCTTGTTTATAATTTTCATTGCTACTTAAATACTTTGAAGTTTAGCTAAATGCCATTTGTGTGTGTGTGTGTGTGTGTGTGTGTGTTTAATTTGTTTTTTATTTCTGTTACTCTAGGAGGTGGGTCAAAGAGGATCTTGCTTTGATATATGTCAAAGAGAGTTCTGCCTATGTTTTCCTCTAAGGTTTTATAGTTTCTGGCCTTACATTCAGGTTTTTAATCAATCTTGTATTTACTTTAATGTATAGTGCTAAGAAGTGTTCTAATTTGATTCTTGTACATGTAGCTGTCCAGTATCCCCAGAACCACTTATTGAAGAGGCTCTCTTTTTTGTCCTTTATACACATTATATTATTACCTCCTTTGTGAAAGAAAAGGTACCTATAGGTGCATGAGTTTATCTCTCAGCTTGGTATCTTCTTCGATTGGTTTATATTTCTGTTCTTGTGCCAATAGCGTGCTGTCTTGATGACACTCGCTTTGTAGTATCGTGTGAAGTCAGAAAAGTTGAAACTTCTAGTTCCACCTTTCTTTTTCAAGATTGCTTTGGCCATTAGGGGTCTTGTTTTTTCCCCGTACAAATTATAAAATTATATTTTCTAGTTCTTTGAAAAATGCCATTGGTAATTTGATAGAGATGAATTGAATCTGCAGATTGCTTTGGATATTACAGTCATTTTCACAAGATTGATATTTCCAATTCAAGAACATCATATACCTGTCTTTTGGGTCATCTTTGATATCTTTCATCATACAGCTGCACACTTTCATACATCTTTCTTACTGCATACACATGTTTTGTCTCTTTAGGTAGGTTTATTCCTATGCATTTTATTCTTGCAGTTGTGAATGATACTGTTTCATTAATTTCTTTTCCTGATTTTTCATTGGTGTTGTATAGGATTGCAAGGGATTTCTGTGTATTAATTATGTGTCCTGTGCTTTACTAAATTCATTGATTAGCTCCTGTAATTCTCTGGTTGTATCTTTAGGGTTTTCTTTTCTTTTTTTTTTTTTCCTGTTTGAGGAGTCTGAGTTTATTTTTTTATTTTTTTAATGCAATTTTAATTTAAAAAAAAATTATACATGTGTTCCCCATCCTGAACCCTCCTCCCTCCTCCCTCCTCCCTCCCCATACCATCCCTCTGGGTCGTCCCAGTGCACCAGCCCCAAGCATCCAGCATCGTGCATTGAACCTGGACTGGCATCTCGTTTCATACATGACATTTCACATGTTTCAATGCCATTCTCCCAAATCTTCCCACGCTCTCCCTCTCCCACAGAGTCCATAAGCCTGTTCTATACATCAGTGTCTCTTTTGCTGTCTCGTATACAGGGTTATCGTTACCATCTTTCTAAATTCCATATATAATCTGCAAACAATGAGAGTTTTACTTCTTTTTGTTTTTTTTAAATCTGGATTGTTATTTGTGTTTCTTGTCTGATTGCTCTGGCTATGACTTACAAAACTTATTGTATAATAACAGTGAGAGTAGGCACCCTGGTTGTTCCTGATTTTGGAGGAAATGCTTTCAGGTTTTCACCATCAAGAATAATGTTTGCTGTGAGATTGTCATACATGAGCTTTATTATGTTGAGGTAGGCTCCTTCTGGAGCCTATTTTCTGGATAGTGCCCATTTTCTGGAGAGTTTTTTTAAATTAAATTTTTAAAATTTTAATTGGAGGTTAATTACTTTACAATATTGTATTGGTTTTGCCATATATCAACATGAATCTGCCACGGGTGTACATGTGCTCCCCATCCTGAACACCCCTCCCACCTTCCTCCCTGTACCATCCCTCTGGGTCCTCCCAGTGCAACAGCCCCAAGCATCCTGTATCTTGCATCGAACCTGGACTGGTGATTCATTTCTTATATGATATTATACATGTTTCAATGCCATTCTCCCAAATCATCCCACCCTCCCCCTCTCCCACAGAGTCCAAAAGACTGTTCTATACATCTATGTCTCTTTTGCTGTCTCCCGTACAGAGTTATCATTACCATCTTTCTGAATTCCATATATATGCATTAGTATACTGTATCTGGAGAGTTTTTTTTTCTTTTTAATCATAAATTGGTGTTGAATTTTGTCAAAAAACTTTCTCTGCACCTATTGAGATTATCATATGATTTTTATCTTTCAATTTGTTAATATAATATATAAAATAGTTTGATTTGCATATAGAGAAAAATTTACACACTCTGGGATAAACTCCACTTGAACTTGGTGTGCAATCCTTTTATGTAGCATTGCGTGTCATTTTATTTTTTTTTCTTCTAGTGTTTTGTTCAAGATTTTTACATCTATGTTCATCAATGATATTGGCTTTTTATTTTCTTTTCTGTGTGGCATTTCTGTTGGTTTTGGTATAACTGTGATGGCAGTCTCACAGATTGGGTTT
Organism: Bos indicus x Bos taurus; assembly: GCF_003369695.1. NCBI lineage: Eukaryota > Metazoa > Chordata > Mammalia > Artiodactyla > Bovidae > Bos > Bos indicus x Bos taurus. Next base: position 890,968 of record NC_040096.1, on the reverse strand, counting down.
CAGAGTGTCACCCTGCTTGCAGTTTTTGAAAAACTTTGATCAGGATGTGTGTTAGCTCATCACGAAACCTTCGATAGCATTCACCTGTGAAGCCCTGGGCTTTTGTTCATTGTAGACTTTTGATCACAATTAGCAGTGTCTGTGATTAATTATTCATATACAGAGCTTATGATGGGTGTTAGTGACAGGCTCACTCCCAAGGAAAAGGGGTTCCAATTTCCACTTCACATCCCAAGAGAGGCACTGTCTTCAAAAGGCACATATTTAGTCATGAAAACAAGGACAGTTTTATCTGTATGCCAGCCATGAGTTGTGACATACTGATCACATATTGAAATGATAATATTTTTGTATGCTGGATTAAAATATGATTTGAATATTAATTTCCAATGCTTATATTTGCCTTTTAAATGTGGATAATAGAAATTTTGAGGTTTTATATGGAGCTTGAATTTGTAGTCCACATTACATTCCATGGAGAGCTTTAGACTAGAACAGAAGCCAAGTCAAGGTGACCTAATGACTGTCAGGCTGGGAGCTAGGCACACCTTTGCCAAGACAGAGTTAGACTCTCCCCATTAGAGCTGTGTGTGATTGAACTGGCTGTGGGCATAGAGAATCCTTGAGTGTAGTTTATTGTCACAAATTTTCATCATTTGCTTGTTTTGGTTCTTACCAAATCTTGGTGGTTTTTGATTGATGACAGAACAAACAGGCCTGGAACACATTTCCTTGTAAGTGTATTTGAGCTGGGGCTTCCCAGGTGACTCTAGTGGTAAAGAACCCACCTGCCAATGCAGGAGATATAAGAGACTCGGGTTTGATCTCTTGGTTGGGAAGACCCTCTGGAGGAGGGCATGACAACCCACTACAGTATTCCTGCCTGAAGAATCTATGGACAGAGAAGCCTAGTGGGATACAGTTTATGGGGTCACACAGCATCAGACATGACTGAAGCGACTGAGCACACATGCGTATTTGCAGTTAAATTATGTCAGCAGATTGAGACACGTCAGTGGAGACACAATGGGGGTGGAATGCAGGTGAGTTGAGAAAGGTTCTGGTTTCTGTAAGCTGTACTGGGTTGTCCTTTCATGCTCTTCTTTTTCTTGCTTTGGTTTTCAGGTTGCATGTTGGTGGTGGCAGGACAACACTGACTGTGTTTGCTAGAAACAGATGTCTCATTAATTTAGATTTTAGAAACTGAAAATAAGGAGGGTGCACTATGCAATATGGAATAAGCAAACAACTACTTCATCAGCCAAGTTCAATCTCTGAAAGCCTCCTGACTTCTGAAAACTATTTACAGAACTAATTCTTGGAGGAGGGATATTTTTTTGTAACTGCCAATATCTTAGACTCTCATAGTTTAGAACTAGGATTTAAATTATCTTTAATCATTCACTCCCTTCCTTCCTCATACTCCCTAACCTTCTGAAGTTTTGGGAAAGTCAAGAAACCTTGGTGAGAGCAAAACAAATAAACATTCAAGAGCATGTGGAGTCCAAGGGCTTGGTCTAAGATTAAATAACCTCACCACTACACAGTTCCATTTAAATTCTAAGCCAACTGCATCAACCCAGAGAGTCAGCTCTTGCTGCAGGATCCACATTCTGTCCATTTCCACTTTTTCCTCCAGCTCTCACTACCAACTGATCATATTGCCACAGTGTCCCCCAGGTACCTTGTCACCAGGTCGAGGAAATGATCCCTAAGATATCAGGCCAGTAGGAAGTTGCTGCCACTAAGCTTAGCAGCTGGCAATCTGGTGAATCTGGTGATAATTTAACTAACCCTCAGCCTTCCCTGACCCTAGGTCTTCTCGTTGACATTGTTGTTGTTAATTTAAGGACTTGTGTAGGACACATATGACACATAGCTCTTCAGTAAGAGGAACTGATGTTCTTAGCTGGGAGGATGAGGCACAGGGTTGTGTGCCAGGTTCCATCTTCTGAGAAGGAAAAAAACCTCACTTCCAAGAAGCCTTGAGCTCTCAGACCTAAAGGAGACAGACAAAGAGTGTAGAAATGGTGTTAGGTGTTAAGCAGGAAAACTATGTGAGACAGTGTTGCTACTGGCTGTGTCCTATCTCTCCTGGGTAGTCCAGGCTCATCTGGAGAGGGAAGAGTCGGACATCACTGAGTGACTAAACTGAACTCAACTGGGACAATGCTGGCTTAGAGTTCTGCCAGGTGAAGCTGGAGGTTTGCCAGAGGCTCATCTCCTGCTCCTGCTGCTGCTGCTGCTAAGTTGCTTCAGTCATGTCCAACTCTGTGTGACCCCATAGACGGAAGCCCACCAGGCTCCCCCATCCCTGGGTTTCTCCAGGCAAGAACATTGGAGTGGGTTGCCATTTCCTTCTCCAATGCATGAAAGTGAAAAGTGAAAGGGAAGTTGCTCAGTCGTGTCTGACTCTTAGCGACCCCATGGACTACAGCCTATCAGGCTCCTCCGTCCATGGGATTTCCCAGGCAAGAGTACTGGAGTGGGGCACCATTGCCTTCTCCAGCTCATCTCCTAGAGAATGGAATTCCACCCACTGCAGTTTCTTGCCTAGAGAACTCCATGGAAAGAGGAGCCTTGTGGGCTACAGTCCATGGGTTCACAAAGAGTCAGATACGATGGAGCATCTACCACCACCACCACCACCATCACCAGCATACGTGGTCATTGGCCCTTGCCCAAGACCAACATTTCTAACTCCCCTCAGGCCCTGGTACACTTATTCTACTTTGTCTTTGCAGTAGACTTACATGGACACTTCATAATGCAATCATAGAATGTCTGTCCTTTTGTGCCTGGCTTGTTTCACTTAGCATATGACTTCAAAGTTTACTCACTTTGCAGCACATTTCAGAATTTCTTTAGTTGTTAATAATATCACGTAGGTTCAACATCATGTACGATCTGGGAATTACAGATCAAAATCATGACATATCACACCACAACTATTAGGACTGCAACTCCAACTATATGATAAACTAACTCCAGCTAAACTCCAACTATATGATAAAACCAATCACTGGAGGGTGAGCAACAATAGGACCTATCCCTCGTTGCTGGTGGAATGCATGTATAGTAATGTTCTAATGCAGTTTGGCAGTTTTCCCCAAAGATAAATAAGTCTTACCTTGGGATCTGACAATCATGCTTTCAGTATTTAGGTAACTGCTCCTAAAAATCTATGTCCAAATGCAAACAAGTACATAATTATGCACAGCAGTTCTATTCAAAATGGCTATAAATTTTAAGAAATCGTGATATCCTTCAGTCGATGAATGTGTAGGTAAATTGGGTTACATTCAAGTCAAGGGGGGTATAACATGTCACCCTAAAATATGTCTCTGACATAGGGTTATTTTGCTGTATTTAATTCAATAAAATAAAAGAAAGAAAGAACGAAAAGCTGAGTAAAAGCTGCCGTTTTTTATTTTAAGATTTGTCCATGCTAGATCTTCATTGCTTCGAGAGGGCTTTCTCTAGTTTTGGTGAGTGGGGGTTACTCTTGTTGCAGAGCACGGGGTCTAGGTGTGCAGGCTTCAGCTGTTATGGTGCATGTGTTTAGTAGTTGTGACTCCGAGGCTCCAGAGCGCTGGCTCAGTAGTTGTGGCAGATGAGTTTAGCTACTCTGAGGCATGTGAAATACTCCTGGACCAAGAATCAAACCCTATCCCATGCATTAGCAGGCAGATCCTTAATCAGTAGAACACCACGGGAGCCCGAGGTTGCCCATTTGTGAGTTACATTTACGTTTAGTAGGGAAGTCTCTGTATATAAGGGGATGTCCTTCTTTGCACCTAAAACAGGATAGTTACATCTCAAGGAACTCTTATCAGTGAAGAGGTCCCGACGTAAATATGCAAAGAATCATATGCTTGTTTACTGTGCTTTCCATGATAACCTGCCGTAACTGGCCTCCCCCTTTCCCCCAAAGTCTTTCATATGTTTTTAGCTGAAGACAGTATTTAAGGTGATGGCTTTGGTCACTGCAGGAAGTGACTCAGTTTTCCTTGGCATCTCCCATGTATGCAAGAGGTATATATGTTATTAAACTTCTGTTTCTCTCCTAATAATTTGGCTTTAATTATGGAGAAGGTAGACTCAATCAAGAACTAAAAGGGCAGAGGCAAATTGTTTTCCCTCCTATACACATGCAAAGGAATAATACTCAACAGTGTACAGGAGTGAAAAGGCAGCCCTTGAAAGACAGGGATAAATGTTAGATGCATATGGCTAAGTGAAAGAATCCAGTCTGAAGAAGCTGTGCACAGTATGACCTCATTGATGACATTCTTGGAAAGGCAAATCTACACAAGATGTTAAAACAGATCCTGGGGTGGGGAATTTGAAGTGATCCTTTTGATGGATTCCTGTTAATTTGCTAAACATATCAATTCATATAGTTCAAGGGGTCAATCATGATCTATTCAAATTTACTTTTTCAGACTATAGGAGTACATAGAATGGGATGCCAAATACAACAGAATCTAACTGTATTAGAAATGCATGGAAAAATTTCACTATACGGGGTGGGAAAAAGGTGCTGACCTAAGTGAACTTTTGAAATGAACAGACTCTCTAGATTAAAGGCAAAATGGACTATACATAAGCAGTAAGGTTTGTTTTATGGAGTTCTTTCCAGAGTGTGAAAGTGAAAGTCACTCAGTCCTGTCTGACTCTAGGTGACCCCGTGGACTGTATAGTCCATGGAATTCTCCAGGCCAGAATACTGGAGTTGGTAGCCTTTCCCTTCTCCAGGGGATCTTCCCAACCCAGGGATCGAACCCTGGCCTCCTGCACTGCAGGTGGATTCTTTACCACCAGAGCCACAAGGGAAGTGAAGTAGCTAACAATTCTGAAACCACTATTTATATAATCTGGAAAGGTACAGTGCACAGATAAATGACAGATGGTGGGAGCCTTGTTCCTCACTGTGGGAGTGGAAGTTACAGAGAAGCAAGGGGACATAAGAGATATAGATAAGCTCTCCACATCCTGGATCTAGGCTTCCTGGGAGGATGGTGTGGGGAGATGACTACCTGGGGAAATGCACAGATCGCAGTACCTGGAATACCATGCAGATGTAGTAAATTCACACCCCATCATTCCACCAACACTAGCTGGAAATGAAGCAAAAGAGAGATAGGCCCCAGATTGAGAACCTGGAGGCTCTCCTATGTGGACAGATACTACAAGATGAAGACAATAGCAGGAGGGAAAAAGAGCTGATGCCTGTTCAGATAGCAGATAAAAGACCACAGAATCCTCATTCTCAAGGTCAAGAAGATCTTTTTAACTACACATGTGCAGAAAAGCTCCAAAGGCTCAAAGGGCGAGAGTGTGCCAACCTACAGTCAGTAAGTGACATCAACTACCCTTAGGCTTCCTTGCTAGGACCTGATTTGGCTAAGAGATGCACACACACGGGAAGGACCCTGAGATAAACCAAATGCCAACTCAGAACCAGGCACAGCAAGATGATTAGCCAGAAAACCTGTAAGAAACTGCATATAAGTGATTTAAGCTACCGCAATGGTGAAACCTCTTTCAGAGTGCAGTTTTGTCTATTCACACATAGTGTTTTTCGTCCTAATAAGAACTTTACTAGTTTCAACACTTTCTGCTTTCTTTGTGGAAATTCATTTCTACAAAGCCACTCAGCCAGGGCCTTGTCACTGATCACTGATCTAGTGGTCAGGATTCAACTCTTTCACTGCCATTGTCTGACTTCTGTCTCTGGCTTGGAACAGAAATCCTAATTCAGACAATGCTGGCCATGGCTTCCCAAGAGCAGAAACACTCACACTCTTTTAAGACATGCTCATGTGCCGGCAGATACAGAAGTAAGAGGGTCCTGCTATTCCAAAGACATTCCTAATCCAGGCCCTAGCAGGCGGAACCACGATGGGGGTGTCTGGGCCTCCGATCAGCAGGTGAAAAGAAGGAGGCGGGCCAGTCCTGAGGGCAGAGATTCCCTTCAGTTTGTGCGTCATGGTGCCTTGATGGGACTTATTCGTGGGGTGGACACAGGCCTAGCTACCTTGGTTCTCTTTTTAACCCAAGCCCCTCTGATGAAGCTAATGAAGGGCTAGGCCCAGAAAACTGGTGGTGTCTCAAACTCTGACACAATAGCTTTACAAGGAAAAAGAGTATATGCTTCAGAATCTTCTAAAATGAGGGCAAGAGGAGTGAAATTCAGAGATGAGAACCGAAGGAGCTTTCCCTACAAACTGCACTTTTACACTCAGCTTTCAGTTTTTTGTTTGTTTTGACCATACTGCTTGCTGAATATCAGTTTCCCAACCAGGGATTGAACTATGGTCACAACAGAGAAAGGGTAAAATCCTAACCATTATGCTACCAGGCAACTCTCTCATAATTGATTTTAACTGTCCCTCTTGCCACCCCCCAAAGGTGGACTTTTAGCAGCAACTAAGACACCATTTCTCAGAGTACATGATAAAAAATGCTGGGCTGGATGAAGCACAAGCTAGAATCAAGATTGCCAGGAGAAATAACAATAACCTCAGATAGGCAGATGACACCACCTTTATGTGAGAAAGCAAAGAAGAACTAAAGAGTCTCTTGTTGAAAGTGGAAGAGGAGAGCAAAGATGTTGGCTTAAAGCTCAATATTCAGAACACTAAGATCATGGCATCTGGTCCCATCACTTCATGGCAAATCAATACAGAAACAGTGGAAACAGTGTCAGACTTTATTTTGGGGAGCTCCAAAATCAATGCAGATCTTGACTGCAGCCATGAAACTGAAAGACATTTGCTCCTTGTAAGAAAATTCATGACCAACTTAAACAGCATATTAAAAAGCAGAGACATTACTTTGCCAACAAAGGTCCATCCAGTCAAAGCTACGGTTTTTCCAGTAGTGATGTATGGATATGAGAGTTGGATTATAAATAAAGCTGAATGCTGAATAATTGATGTTTTTAAACTGTGGTATTGGAGAATACTCTTGAGAGTCCCTTGGACTGTAAGGAGATCCAACCAGTCCATCTTAAAGAATATCAGTACTGAATATTCATTGGAAGGACTGATGCTAACGCTGAAGCTCCAATACTTTGGCCACCTGATATGAAGAACTGACTCATTTGAAAAGACCCTGATGCTGGGAACAATTGATGGTGGGAGGAGAAGGGAATGACAGAAGATGAGATGGTTTGATGGCATAACTGATGTGATGAACATAAGTTTCAGCAGGCTCCAAAAGTTGGTGATGGACAGGGAATCCTGGTGTGCTTCAGTCCTTGGAGTCACAAAGAGTCAGACATGACTGAGAAACCGAACTGCACTGATCTAAACTGTTTATAATAACTTTACTTATAATAGCCAAAACTTAGTCGGGAAAGAAGCAATTGTTCAACAAATGAACAATATATGTCTGAACAATGCAGAAGTAGCTTAATAAAGGAATGAACTGCAGATACCTTTAAAATTCATGAATATCAAAACATTATGATTAGAGATCAAAGATGAGACAAACAGATGGAGAGATACACAATGTTCTTGGGTTAAGTGAATCAATATTATGAAAATGACTCTACTACCCAATGCCATTAATATCTACTGTGGACAAGAATCCCTTAGAAGAAATGGAATAGCCATCATGGTCAACAAAGAGTCCAAAATGCAGTACTTGGATGTAATCTCAAAAACGACAGAATGATCTCTGTTCATTTCCAAGGCAAACCATTCAATACACAGTAATCCAAGTCTATGCCCCAACAAGTAATGCTGAAGAAGCTGAAGTTCAACGGTTCTATGAAGACCTACAAGACCTTTTAGAATTAACACCCAAAAAAGATGTCCTTTTCATTATAGGGAACTGGAATGCAAAAGTAGGAAGTCAAGAAACACCTGGAGTAACAGGCAAATGTGGACTTGGAATACAGAATGAAGCAGGGCAAAGACTAATAGAGTTTTGCCAAGAAAATGCACTGGTCATAGCAAACACCGTCTTCCAACAACACAAGAGAAGACTCTACACATGGACATCACCAGATGGTCAACACCAAAATCAGATTGATTATATTCTTTGCAGCCAAAGATGGAGAAGCTCTATACAGTCATCAAAAACAAGACCAGGGACTGACTGTGGCTCAGATCATGAACTCTTGATTGCCAAATTCAGGCCTACATTGAAGAAAGTAGGGAAAACCACTAGACCATTCAGGTATGACCTAAATCAAATCCCTTATGATTATACAGTGAGAAATATATTTAAGGGCCTAGATCTGATAGATAGAGTGCCTGATGAACTATGGACGGAGATTCGTGACATTGTACAGGAAATGGGGATTGAGACAATCCCATGGAAAAGAAATGCAAAAAAGCAAAATGGCTGCCTGGGGAAGCCTTACGAATAGCTGTGAAAAGAAGAGAAGCAAAAAGCAAAGAAGAAAATGAAAGATATAAGCATCTAAATGCACAGTTCCAAAGAATAGCAAGAAGAGATCAGAAAGCAGTCCTGGGCGATCAATGCAAAGAAATAGAGGAAAAAACAGAATGGGAAAGACAAGATATCTCTTCAAGAAAATCAGATATACCAAGGGAATATTTCTTAGAAAGATGGGCTTGATAAAGGACAGCAATGGTATGGACCTAGAGAAGCAGAAGATATTAAGAAGAGGTGGCAAGAATACACAGAAGAACTGTACAAAAAAGATCTTCAAGACCAAGATAATCACGATGGTGTGATCACTCACCTAGAGCCAGACATCCTGGAATGTGAAGTCAAGTGGGTCTTAGAAAGCATCACTAGAAACAAAGCTAATGGAGGTGATGGAATTCCAGTGGAGCTATTTCAAATCCTGAAAGATGATGCTGTGAAAGTGCTGCACTCAATATGCCAGCAAATTTGGAAAACTCAGCAGTGGCCACAGGACTGGAAAAGGTCAGTTTTCATTCCAATCCCAAAGAAAGGCAATGCCAAAGAATGCTCAAACTACTGCACAATTGCACTCATCTCACACACTAGTAAAGTAATGCTCAAAATTCTCCAAGCCAGGCTTCAGCAATATGAGAACCATGAACTTACTGATGTTCAAGCTGGTTTTAGAAAAGGCAGAGGAACCAGAGATCAAATTTCCAACATCTGAGGGATTATGGAAAAAGCCAGACAGTTACAGAAAAACATCTATTTCTGCTTTATTGACTATGCCAAAGCCTTTGACAGTGTGGATCACAATAAACTGTGGAAAATTCTGAAAGAGATGGGATTACCAGACCACCTAATCTGCCTCTTGAGAAATCTGTATGCAGGTCAGGAAGCAACAGTTAGAACTGGACATGGAACAACAGACTGGTTCCAAATAGGAAAAGGAGTACGTCAAGGCTGTATATTGTCACCCTGTTTACTTAACTTATATGTAGAGTACAGCATGAGAAACACTGGGCTGGAAGAAGCGCAAGCTGGAATCAAAATTGCCGGAAGAAATATCAGTAACCTCAGATATGCAGATGACAACGCCCTTATGGCAGAAAGTGAAGAGGAACTACAAAGCCTCTTGATGAAAGTGAAAGACGAGACTGAAAAAGTTGGCTTAAAACTTAACATTTAGAAAACGAAGATCATGGCATCTGTTCCCATCACTTCATGGAAGATAGATGGGGAAACAGTGGAAACAGTGTCAGACTTTATTTTTTTGGGCTCAAAAATCACTGCAGATGGTGACTGTGGCCATGAAATTAAAAGACGCTTATTCCTTGGAAGAAAAGTTATGACCAACCTAGATAGCATATTGAAAAGCAGAGACATTCCTTTTGCCAACAAAGGTCCATCTAGTCAAGGCTGTAGGTTTTCCTGTGGTCATGTATGGGTGTGAGAGTTGGACTGTGAAGAAGCCTGAGCACCGAAGAATTGATACTTTTGAACTGTGGTGTTGGAGAATATTCTTGAGAGTCCCTTGGACTGCCAGGAGATCCAACCAGTCCATTCTGAAGGAGATCAGCCCTGGGATTTATTTGGAAGAAATGATGCTAAAGCTGAAACTCCAGTACTTTGGCCACCACATTTGAAGAGTTGACTCATTGGAAAAGACTCTGCTGCTGGGAGGGATTGGGGGCGGGAGGAGAAGAAGACGACAGAGGATAAGATGGCTAGATTGCATCACTGACTCGATGGACATGAGTCTGAGTGAACTCTGGGAGTTGGTGATGGACAGGGAGGCCTGGCCTGCTGAGATCCATGAGTTTGCAAGGAGTCGGACACGACTAAGAGACTGAACTGAACCCAAAGCTATCTAGAGTCAGTGCAGTTCCTTTCGAATTACCAATGGCATTTTTCACAGAATTAGAACAAAAATTTTTACCATTTGTGTGAAAACACAAAAGAACCCAAATAGCCAAAGTCATCTTAAGAATGAGAAATGAATCTGGAACAACTAGCCTCCCTCACTTCAGACCATACAATAAATCTACAGTAATCAAGACAGTATGGCAGTGGCACAAGAACAGAAATGAAGATCAATGGAGGCTGAAACATAGAAGATTTTGATGTCTCCTAAAGAAGACATATAGATGGCCAGAAACCCATGAAAAGATGCTCAACATCACTCCCTATTCTGTCAGTACTAGAGAAATGCATATCAAAACTACAAATGTTATATTACCTCACACCAGTCAAAATTGGCATCATCAAAAAATCTACAAACAATGCAGGAGAGGTTACAGAGAAAAGGGAACCCTCTTGTACTTTTGCTGGGAATGTACATTGATACAGTCACTACAGAGGGCAGTATGTAGGTTCCTTAATATTCTAAAAATAAGACTCTCTTATGACATTGCAATTCCATTTCTTGGCAATACCCTAGAAAACCACACTTTGAAAAGAGACGTGCACCCTACTGTTCATGGGGCTGCAAGGATTCAGACAGGACTGAGCAACTAACCACAGAATGAATATATATATATATATATATATATACATATATATATACACACACACATATATATACACCCTAATGTTCATGGGGTTGCTAGGACTCAGACAGGACTGAGCAACTAAGCACATAATATATATGTGTGTGTGTGTGAATATATATATATATATACACACATATACATACTGATGAGTCTATTTACAGAGCAGAAATAGAGGTAAGATATAAAAAATGAACTCATGGACAGAGCAGAGGAGGAAAAGAAGGGGACAAACTGAGAGAGTAGTATTGACGTATATAAACTACCATGTGTAAAATGCTAGCTAGTGGGAAGCAGCTGAGCAACACAGGGAGCTCAGCTTGGTGCTCTGGGATGACTTAAAGAGGAATGAGGGGTGGAGGAGGATCAACAGGGACGGTGTATATGTACTCAGACAAATGATTCATTCACTTTACAGCAGAGACTAATGCAGCATTGTAAAATAATTATAACCCAATTAGATATAAGCTAAAAGAAAAAGCAAATGAAAATATGAACATCCAGCACTCCCCTGGTAGTCCACTGGTGAAGATTCCATGCTCCCATTACAGGGATACCCTACGCCCAAGGTAAGAGAAACCCAAGTATGATGGTAGGTGTTGCAAGAGGGCATCAGAGGGCAGACACACTGAAACCATACTCATAGAAAATTAGTCAATCTAATCACACTAGGACCACAGCCTTGTCTAACTCAATGAGACTAAGCCATGCCCAGGGTCAACCCAAGATGGGTGGGTCATGATGGAGAGGTCTGACAGAATGTGGTCCACTGGAGAAGGGAATGGCAAATCACTTTAGTATTCTTGCCTTGAGAACTTCACGAACAGTATGAAAAGGCAAAATGATAGGATACTGAAAGAGGAACTCCCCAGGTCAGTAGGTCCCCAGTATGCTACTGGAGATCAGTGGAGACATAACTCCAGAAAGAATGAAGGGATGCAGCCAAAGCAAAAAGAATACCCAGCTGTGCATGTGACTGGTGATAGAAGCAAGGTCCGATGCTGTAAACAGCAATAGTGCATAGGAACCTGGAATGTCAGGTCCATGAATCAAGCCAAATTGGAAGTGGTCAAACAAGAGATGGCAAGAGTGAATGTCGACATTCTAGGAATCAGCGGACTAAAATGGACTGGAATGGGTGAATTTAACTCAGATGACCATTATATCTACTACTGCAGGCAGGAATCCCTCAGAAGAAATGGAGTAGCCATCATGGTCAACAAAAGAGTCCGAAATGCAGTACTTGTATGCAATCTCAAAAACGACAGAATGATCTCTGTTCGTTTCCAAGGCAAACCATTCAATATCACAGTAATCCAAGTCTATGCCCCAACAAGTAACACGGAAGGAGCTGAAGTTTAACGGTTCTATGAAGACCTACAAGCCTTTTAGAACTAACACCCAAAAAAGATGTCCTTTTCATTATAGGAGACTGAAATGCAAAAGTAGGAAGTCAAGAAACACCTGGAGTAACAGGCAAATTTGGCCATGGAGTACGGAATGAAGCAGGGCAAAAGCTAATAGTTTTTCCAGGAGAACACACTGGTTATAGCAAACACCGTCTTCCAACAACACAAGAGAAGACTCTACACATGGACATCACCAGATGGTCAACACCGAAATCAGATTGATTATATTCTTTGCAGCCAAAGATGGAGAAGCTCTATACAGTCAGCAAAAACAAGACCAGGAGCTGACTGTGGCTCAGATCATGAACTCCTTATTGCCAAATTCAGACTTAAATTGAAGAAAGTAGGGAAAACCACTAGACCATTCAGGTACGACCTAAATCAAATCACTTAGGATTATACAGTGGAAGTGAGACATAGATTTAAGGGCCTAGATATGATAGACTGCCTGATGAACTATGGAATGAGGTTCGTGACATTGTACTGGACACAGGGATCAAGACCATCCCCATGGAAAAGAAATGCAAAAAAGCAAAATGGCTGTCTGGGGAGGCCTTACAAATAGCTGCGAAAAGAAGTGAAAAGCAAAGTAGAAAAGGAAAGATATAAGCATCTGAATGCGGAGTTCCAAAGAATAGCATAAAGAGATAAGAAACCTTCAGCGATCAGTGCAAAGAAATGGAGGAAAACAACAGAATGGGAAAGACTAGAGATCTCTTCAAGAAAATTAGAGATACCAAGGGAACATTTCATGCAAAGATGGGCTCGATAAAGGACAGAAATGGTATGGACCTAACAGAAGCTGATGATATTAAGAAGAGATGGCAAGAATACACAGAAGAACTGCACAAAAAAGATCTTCATGACCCAAATAATCATGATGGTGTGATCTCTCATCTATAACCAGACATCCTGGAATGTGAAGTCAAGTGGGCCTTAGAAAGCATCACTACAAACAAAGCTAGTGGAGGTGATAGAATTCCAGTGGAGCTATTTCAATCCTGAAAGATGATGCTGTGAAAGTGCTGCACTCAATATGCCAGCAAATTTGGAAAACTCAGCAGTGGCCACAGGACTGGAAAATGTTAGTTTTGATTCCAATCTCAAAGAAAGGCAATGCCAAAGAATGCTCAAACTACCGCACAATTGCACTAATCTCACACGCTAGTAAAGTAATGCTCAAAATTCTCCAAGCCAGGCTTCAGCAATATGAGAACCGTGAACTTCCTGATGTTCAAGCTGGTTTTAGAAAAGACAGAGGAACCAGAGACCAAATTGCCAACATCCACTGGATCATGGAAAAAGCAAGAGAGTTCCAGAAAAACACCTATTTCTGCTTTATTGACTATGCCAAAGCCTTTGACTGTGTGGATCACAATAAACTGTGGAAAATTCTGAAAAAGATGGGAATACCAGACCACCTGATCTGTCTCTTGAGAAATCTGTATGCAGGTCAGGAAGCAACAGTTAGAACTGGACATGGAACAAGAGATTGGTTCCAAATAGGAAAAGGAGCATGTCAAGGCTGTATATTGTCACCATGCTTATTTAACTTATGTGCAGAGTACATCATTAGAAACGCTGGACTGGAAAAAACACAAGCTGGAATCAAGATTTCTGGGAGAAATATCAATAACCTCAGATATGCAGATGACACCACCGTTATGGCAGAAAGTGAAGAGATACTAAAAAGCCTCTTGGTGAAAGTGAAAGTGGAGAGTGAAAAAGTTGGCTTAAAGCTCAACATTCAGAAAACGAAGATCATGGCGTCTGTTGCCATCACTTCATGGGAAATAGATGGGGAAACAGTGGAAACAGCATCAGACTTTATTTTTTGGGGCTCCAAAATCACTGCAGATGGTGACTGCAGCCATAATAGTAAAAGACGCTTACTCCTTTCAAGGAAAGTTATGACCAACCTAGATAGCATATTCAAAAGCAGAGACATTACTTTGCCAACAAAGGTTCATTGCTGGGGTCCAGCCCTGGTTGATCCAGGGTATTCGAATGAGAGATTGTGTCGGCGACCAATTTATTTAAATATTCATCAAAGATATAAAGAGTAATAGAATGAGGATAGCTCAGTGAGGAAATTCAGTGGAGAAAAGAGGCTGAATAATTCAGCCAGAAGGTGAGAGAAAGAACGACATGGGGAGACCAAGCTTTGGTGAACAAGGCCCGCACTTTATTTTCCAAAGTAGTTTTTATACCTTAAGTTATGCATAGAGGATAATGGGGGAAGGGGTAGAGTCATGCAGTAAGCCAGGCTTTCTTCCTGCAAACTTATCATATGCAAAAGTTTAGGTGATTTGCATCATCTTCTGGCCCGGAGGCCTGTTAACATTATAAGACCCTTTCTTCAGAAAACTTATTTTTCTCTAAATGTGAGTAGTCAGGCGCCACCCTCCAAAAGCATTAAAGTTGCATTCCTATAGGGCAAAGGTGTGGTGGGCTGTAACAAGAAAAATAATTAACTCAAGGGTCCAAGGTTACAAACATTAAAGGTACTACTTACACCAATTATATTAGTCAATACACTGCCAGGGACACAGCAGGTAAGGGATATGGAGACTTAGCAGCAAACATTGGCCCAACAAGTGAAAAACCCTTCACCAATACAATTTCTAATCAATCTTTTAACTGCTCAAAGGAATCTGTATTTAGACAGTTTAGAACATCTCATGCCTCTCACAGTTGGGAGGCTCTGAGCAATCACATGTGGCCAGAAAAACCTATTCAGGCAGGCTAGAGGACTTCCAAAGGAGTTTGCAGGTTGAAACACTATCACACCCAGAAACTGTATTAACTGGAGCTATAAGTTAACTCTTTTTTCAGAGAAAGGTAGTCGGGGACAGCCCCCCCGTAAAGTCAGAGGTGTAGGTGAGAGCACAAAGCAGAAAGTAGACAGACTCTGGTTTTGGGGGTAGATGCTCGAGAATTTCCAGGGGGACTCCTGAGGCTCGATCCCGCCTTTGCGTATGCCCAGCCTCCTTCCTCATGACCTTTGCCATGGACGGAGCTCGCTCCTAGCATCTCCCCCTTTTTATTTCTTAAAAACAGCCAGATGCAGCTCAGTCGCGAGTTTCTGAATGTTCTGCTGAAGAATCCTGACAATACAAGAAGAATGATTATGAGAAGATTAGACAGAATGTTTTTTCCAGAAATAAAGTTAGAGAAGGTGTGAAAAAAGTCATTAGCTGCTCCAGCGGTGGTAAAATCCAGTCGAGAGTGTTTCAAGGTCTGTATTTGATTATGAAGTTTCCCTAAGTCCAGGCCAATGTCAGAGCTGTTCCAAACACCTGGGATATGATTTTTGATTTTTTCCCATTCGTAATCTGTCTGGTTTACCTTTAAAGATGTCACGCATATCCACCGGTAATCAGCGTGGCATGACAGAGCCATTTTCACTTTTAAAGCCTGTAACTCAGTCCCAATATGCATTATTGCCTCTTCCAAGGCATCTACTCTCATCTCTAATTTCCTATCTATAGCTTCCTGTGTTGCTAGAGTTAGAGAAACATTTTTAGACATGGTATCAACATATTGGGCAGTATGCACTTGTTGAGTCAATGATATTGCTGCCACAGTAACAGAAGTATTTGCTGCTATCAAAGCTGATATTCCTAAAATAAGTAAGCCCACAAATCGCCGTTGTCACATTAAATCTTGTAGTTGTTGTAACACAGCGAGGCTGTAATTGTCATACCAGTGACTAGTCACTGTCACAGGGTGGGCGTTGTAGCACCACAAAGAGCAAACATTATATTGAGGGGTCAAACAAGATGAAAGCATACATTGTTCACAAGTCACTATATTAGGTCCACCTGAATAATTCATGCATACATTAAGTCTCTTGGAGTCATTAGTAAAAAGAAAAACATAAGGGGAGGGTAGACAAGCCAAAATAGAATAAGTAGAATTGCTATCTGGGCGGTATAAGGAAACAGGAGCAGTAGCAGCAAGGGTTCTCCAAATTTCAGGTTGCCAATAGGTCTGTTTCTTAGTTGTATAAGACAGCATAGGAGGAACAAATTGATTACGATGCCTTCTAGTGGCATGTATTGGCCAAGGAAGAGGAATCCTATCCCAATCCTCGAATCTGCCCTCAAATGTATCATTGGCCAATGGGTCCTCACCTGGATTCGGGTTGCTCCAGTCCTGAATAGTATAATCTCCACCTCCTGGTATCCTATAATCAATCCTTGAATCATAAGTACAAGATGTCCAAGTCGGACACCCTGTACGACTGTCTATGGTGTTCCATACTTTGTCTGAAGGAACAACCTTATAACAATTCGGATATTTTGGTGGAGATTTGAAATGCAGGGTTACATAGGGGTCAAGAATCCCGGGCATACGAGCCAATAATACACAAGCTGACCGATGACGTAAAGACCAGGAATCTGTTATAATTATTTTTTTAGAGGCCCCAACACATCCTTCTTTGGTGAGGGTAATAAAGCTTCTAGGGTCATTGGGGAAGTTAAAGCAAACAGGGAAATCACCTGTTAATCCCCTGAAGGTATAATTGAAGTTAATAGGATATTTATCTCTAGTGTAAGAAGTATAGGATCCTCCCAAGAGCAGAGGTTGGTCTGTGTTGACCCGTATAGGCACATTATTCCAAGTAATAACTTGGAAAGTTGGAGGATCTGGGAGATATGCCCAATATTTGGTTGGAATAGGAGAGGCGCTTACCTGACAGGAAAGCAAAGCAAGCATGACAATAAACATTTTCTCAGGAGAAGCTGGAGATCCCTGTAAGGAAGCTATTTCCCGTGCCTGGGGGCAGAGTGTTTTTATTTGTCCCCAAGTGGGTATGGAGGCATTCCGGGTCGCCTGAGTCAGGCGGCTTGACACCCTTTTGTGAAGCAAAGGATCGGGGGGAGCAATATCCTGTATGTGAAGTTGAGACATCTGTTTTGTGGGCGGATCCATTCCCTGCTCATCCGGGATTCCTGATGTCAGTTGCTCCGATGTCAGTGATGTTTCCTGTGCTGGCGGGGGGATCAAGGGCAGAGAAGGCCTCTTCCTCTTTCGGGGTCACGGCGGCCATGGAATCCGGTATCCAAGGGGCTGAGACATGGCGAATCAATCTATCTGGAACCCAAATTGGAGAATCTGCGTCCTGTGGAAAAATACAAGCATATCCTTGACTGCTGCTTAACAATGGGTCGGAACCTTTCCATTGTCAGGAAAGGAGGTCCTTCCATTTAACTAATGGTTTTGCATTCAGCTGCTCCGGGCACCAATGGCGAAGCATTGCAGTAATTCCATCTGAATCAGTATTTAAAATATTTATTACAAAAAGAGCATGTTGCAAGAGGTGATGGGGAGAACTATATTTAAACTCCCCTTCTTTTAGTTTTTGAATTTGAGTTTTTAACATTTGATGTGCTCTTTCCACAATGGCTTGTCCTTGTGGATTATAAGGGATGCCTGTATTATGTTTAATTTGAAACTTTAGACAAAATTCCTGAAAAGACTTAGATGTGTAAACAGGAGCATTATCGGTTTTCAAGGCTTTTGGCAGACCTATATATGAGAAACAAGTAAAGAGATGTTGTATTACATCTTTAACTGCTTCCCCTGTATAAGCAGTTGCAATAACAACATAAGAAAAGGTATCTACTGTTACATGAACAAAAGACAATTTTGCAAATGAAGAGATTTGAGTTACATCCATCTGCCAGAGTGCATTAGGTTTAAGACCGCAAGGGTTAACTCCCATAGGTAAACTATTTACAGTAGTGGGACAATGAGAACAGGAACGAACAATCTCCCGAGCAGATTCTTGAGGAATCTGAAATTGATATCTTAGCGCAGTAGCATTTTGATGGTGGAGTGAATGAGAAGCTCGGGCTTCTTCAAAAGCAGAAGCCACTGTGACCTTAGTTAGTGCATCTGCCAGGTCGTTTAAGGCATTTAAAGGTCCAGGCAACCCAGAATGAGCCCGAATGTGGCCAATAAAATATGCTCGGCTTCGTTTCCAAATTTGCTGCTGCAGTTTAGTTAAGTGAAATATTGCAGTTTTGTTCTCGGGCAGGACCGCAGTCTCAATGTCTGGAAACAGCCTGACCACATACTGAGAATCAGAGTAAAGGTTAAATTTCTCCTCTGCAAGCATAACAAAAGCCTCTATAACAGCTGTGAGTTCAGCTCTCTGGGCCGAAGTCTCCTGCATATGTAAAACTTTATGCTGATCTTTTGTAACTATAGAAGCTCTACCATTAGCAGACCCGTCAGTAAAAACCATTTGAGCATCTGAGATGGGAGAGTATTTACATCTAACAGGGAAAATAACCGGGTGTTTAGACATAAAATTTAGCAAAACATGTGAAGGTAAATGATGCAGAACTTGGCCAAAATAATTTCCTATAGCAATCTGCCAATCCTCATCAAACATTAGAAGAGCATCAAGTTGTTCTTTATTATATAGAATTACAATTTCTGCTGGTTCTTTACCAAACAATTCAATGCTACGTTTTCTCCCTTTCAATATCAATGTAGCTATCAGTCCTGGATAAGAGGCCACTACTTTTTTAGCCTGGGCGGGGAGATGGACCCATTCTAGGAGGCCGTTTTGCCATAAAACTCTCGTAGGTGCTGTTGGAGTAGCTAGGCAGAGGAATTGCCAATTTGTTTGTAAATTAACTCTTTTTGCACAGCTATCAGATAAAGCTGCTTCCACTTTTTCTAAGGCCTCCTGAGCCTCAGCAGTTAATTGTCTCTTAAAAGTTGGATCAGGATTCCCACGTAAAATGTTAAAAAGAGGTTTTAATTCAGCAGTGGTTAATTTTAAATAAGGTCTGATCCAATTAATGTCGCCTAAAAGTTTTTGATACTCATTTAAAGTAACAAGGTGATCTTTTCTCAATTTTAATGGGGCATGAGTCACAGTTTCTGAATGATAACCCGTCCTAAGTAAGTTACGGGCGGATTGACTTGAATTTTCTCTGGGGCAATTTTTAAGCCTCTGTCTGTTAATGACTGGGTTAAATCCTGGAGGACAGTTTGTAAATGAGCTCTATCAGGGTGAGCTATTAAAATATCATCCATATAGTGAATCACATAAAGTTGTTCATATTTAGCCCTAATATCTTCTATAGCTGCCTTAACAAATTTTTGACATAAAGTAGGGCTATTTTTCATTCCCTGGGGCAACACTTTCTATTGAAACCTTAAGTGAGGCTGTTTAAAATTTTCTGCTGGTAAACTAAAGGCAAATCGCTTTTTATCCTCAGCATTTAAGGGGATGGTGAAAAAACAGTCTTGCAAATCAATTACAATAATATTATATCCTTCTGGGATGGCTACTGGGGAAGGAAGCCCAGGTTGTAAGGCCCCAATGTCTTCCATAGTGGCATTAATAGCTCTTAAATCTTGTAAAAGTCGCCACTTGCCAGATTTTTTTCTTAATAGCCAAAATAGGAGTATTCCAGGGGCTATTGGAGGGCTCAATATGTCCCAATTCTAGTTGTTCAGAAATTAACACTTTGGCTGCCAGTAGTTTTTCTTTAGTCAGAGGCCATTGTTCTACCCACACCGGGTCCTGAGATTTCCATGTAATGGGGTCAGCAGCAAAAAAAATGGCCTCCATCAAAAATTTGGATACCCTAATCCAGTATGGAACTTTCGAGGAGCCAGGCAAATTGGCTCAGTTATTCTTGTCTACTGTTTACCTAACCCTTTTGAGGGGTCATAGCCCATTTGTAGGATTTGAAAAGTTACTTTATAATCAGGGCTAAAAAGTAATATGCCCATTTTAGACAGCACAGCTCTCCTCCACAGGGAAAAGGGGAGTGAAGGAATTACATATGGTTGGAATGTTCCACGGGTATTCTCAAATTGCCAGTCTAAAATTTTAGCACTTTTAGCTACTGCAGGAGCTCTTCCTATGCCCACCAAATCATTTTCAGTAGTATGTGTGGGCCAGTAACTGGGCCAGTCTTTCCCAGAAATACAAGAAACGTCTGCTCCTGTATCTAATAGTCCTTCAATAGACTTGCCACTAACAAGAATAGATTTCATAGGACACTTCTTAGTAATTTCTGTTACCCAAAAAGCCATGTCACTAGATCCAAATCCTTTGTCCTGCCTTTCATTTTGCTTGGCTGTTTGCCCAATTGCATTATGATAAGGCAAAAGTAAAAGTTGGGCTATTCTCTGTCCCTGATGTATTTGGAAACTTTTAGTCGGGGGTGAAATCATTATCTGAATTTCTCCTGTATAATCTGAGTCAATTACTCCAGGAATAATTGTAAGACTTTGTATAGCTAAGGAACTTCTGCCTCATATAATTCCTACCAGGCCTGTCGGTAACGGACCTTTAACTCCTGTAGGGATTTTTATAGTGGGGCTATCTGGTGTTAATATTGTTGAGGTGGTGGAACTGAGGTCCAGTTCTCCGCTGCCTGGGGTTGCTCTGATGAGCTCTGCAATGGGACGAAGGGAATGAATGGGTTCAGTGAGGCTGCCACAGTCGTTGTCGGGGCCTGGGGCTGGCCCCTCAACCCGTTTCCCGACTGCTGGTTGGGGCCTAAAAAGGCTCCATTTCTATGAAATCTTGACCTACAGTCCCTTGCCCAATGATATCCTCTCTGGCAGTGAGGGCAAAGAGACCTAGGATTAATGGGCAGGGGGGCAGGGTTTTGTGGAGCAGACACAGCCGGTTGGGCTGGATTAGGCAGATAAGAACAGGGTGTTCTTTGAGGGCAGTCATGAAAAGTGTGTCCCTTCTGGCCACAGGAAAAACAAGTTCCAGGGAATGCATTCCTGCCTTGGTTATTGGTATCACCTTGTAATGGCTTATTTTTGTTAGTAAAAAAAGATTGGACTGCCTGCTGATAAGAGTTCCCTTTTATCACTGCAGCTATAGCAACACCCTGTAGCATTGACGGTCCTACATCTGCACACTGTTTCATATAATCAATTAAAGATCCAGTTCTTCTAACAGGGTGCAATATAGCCTGGCAGGTAGAATTAGCATTTTCAAAGGCCAAGTGTTTTGTTAACAGTTTAGCTGCCTCAGAGTCAGAAATTATTCTCTGGACAGCTTCTGAGAGTCGTGAGACAAAATCTTCAGGACTTTTGTTTAATATCAGATAGAGTGGCACCTGATGCCTTACCATCGGGCAATGAGCACCAGGCAGTAAAGGCACAATCAGCCACCTGTTGTATAGCAGTCCTATCTAATTTCATCTGTTCATCATACGAGGGGTAGTCAGCCTGTCCAAGTAATATAGGTTCAGTGATATGTTTAAAGTCTCCATTTTGGTTAGAAAAAGCATATATACGAGCGAGATCATCATATTAAGATTTCCAAAGTATAAAATGTCCTCCGGACAGGCAGGCCCTAGCAATTAATTTTCATTCTCGAGGTGTTAACCATTGGCCTGTTAAATTTTCTACTAGCTGCATCGTATATGGGGCTTTAGGCCCATATAAAATACATGCATTTTTAAGTTCTTTTACCAAATGAAAAGAAACAGGCTCCCAGTCGATAGCCTTTTATTCTCTTTCATCATTGTCAAAAATTAAAGGGAAACAAGCCTGAAGTTGGGTATCGAATTTCTCGCCAGGGGCAGAAAAGGTCTGTCTCCGTGGGATCGATATTGGAATTTTCCCACTTCGATAGGGAGGTGACAGCAATAATGCAGGTTTAATAGGACCTGTACGGCTTGGTATGGGAGGTGGTATGGGAGGTGGTGTGGGGGGTGGTATGGGAGGTGGTATGGGAGGAGGTGGCAATGGCATAGGTTCCACATTCTCTGCTCTGTACTCTGGAGCTCTTTGAACTGTTTGATATCCAGAGGTTACATATGGATTAACTGGGAAGGTCTCTTGGGAATCCCTAGGGGCATATGGCCTGATGGGAGACGTTTCCCTTAAGTTCTTTGGAGCTGATGGTTTGACAGGGGAAGTTTCTCTTAGGCCTTTTGGGGCATCTTTGTTTAAGAGATGCTGATCTTCATCAGAGTGATATTTAGCTGTTATCTCGTCTAAATTCTCTTTTTCTTTTGGGGAAGGCTGATCTTGTTTCTCATCCATATCTTTAAGTTGTTCCTGAGTAGTCATGGCTGCTAACATTTTTCTTAGTTGCCAATAGTCAGGCGGGTCTTCGTTTTTCTCATTTTCCTCAGGTTTAACTACAGTTTCGACTTCATTTTCCTCTTTACTTAGTTTTTTTTATTTTTTATTTTTTTTATTTTTAAACTTTACATAATTGTATTAGTTTTGCCAAATATCAAAATGAATCCACCACAGGTATACATGTGTTCCCCATCCTGAACCCTCCTCCCTCCTCCCTCCCCATACCATCCCTCTGGGTCATCCCAGTGCACTAGCCCCAAGCATCCAGTATCGTGCATCGAACCTGGACTGGCATCTCGTTTCAAACATGATATTTTACATGTTTCAATGCCATTCTTCCAAATCTTCCCACCCTCTCCCTCTCCCACAGAGTCCATAAGACTGTTCTATACATCATTGTCTCTTTTGCTGTCTCGTACACAGGGTTATTGTTACCATCTTTCTAAATTCCATATATATGCGTTAGTATACTGTATTGGTGTTTTTCCTTCTGGCTTACTTCACTCTGTATAATAGGCTCCAGTTTCATCCACCTCATTAGAACTGGTTACTCTTTTAGATTCAGGGGCAGGTTTAGCTACAACATTTTTTTCACTATCCCTTTTAAGATGTACTTTTTCTGAATCCGGGGCAGGGTCTAAGACATCTCTAATGATATTCCGTAAGGAAAAGGTGTCATTAGGCACCTTTTCTGAGCCATGTTCGGAATGGTAAGTTTTTAGCTGTTTTCCTACTTTCTCCCAGACATCTAAGTTAACAGAGCCTTCGTCTGGAAACCAGGGACAGTGCTCTTGTACAAAGGAAAAAAATGATCGAATGGTAGATTTTTAAACTTTGATTCCTCTTTTATTTAATAACTGTAAAATTACTCCTATAAAGAGCTGTCTTTCATTTGATTCAGTGTTACCCATGTCAGAAAATTAAGTATAATAGAAGTAAAGCTTTTAGCTTTTAAAAGCTCAGGCTTTTCTTTTGCCTTTTAACATCAGAAACCATTTTCTCTCTCTAAGTCTAACTCTTTAACACTTTCAACACTTCCCACTCCTCTCACCCTGTCTATTCTACAGGGGGGTCTGCAGCACCCTGAGTGGGGTCCTAGCCATCCTGCAAACTGGAAGAACAATAGGGCTGATGACCCAGATTGTTCCGAGAAGGGGTGGCAATAGGGCTGATGACCTTGATTGCTTTGGGGAGCTTACCTTCAAATAGCCTGTCTCAGACGCCACCTGCCGGGGTCCAGCCCCGGCTGATCCAGGGTATTCGAAGGAGAGACGGCGTCGGCGACCAATGTATTTAAATATTCGTCAAAGATATAAAGAATAATAGAATGAGGATAGCTCAGTGAGGAAATTCAGTGGAGAAAAGAGGCTGAATAATTCAGCCAGAAGGTGAGAGAAAGAACGACATGGGGAGACCAAGCTTTGGTGAACAAGGCCCGCACTTTATTTTCCAAAGTAGTTTTTATACCTTAAGTTATGCATAGAGGATAATGGGGGAAGGGGTAGAGTCAGGCAGTAAGCCAGGCTTTCTTCCTGCAAACTTATCATATGCAAAAGTTTAGGTGATTTGCATCATCTTCTGGCCCGGAGGCCTGTTAACATTATAAGACCCTTTCTTCAGAAAACTTATTTTTCTCTAAATGTGAGTAGTCAGGCGCCACCCTCCAAAAGCATTAAAGTTGCATTCCTATAGGGCAAAGGTGTGGTGGGCTGTAACAAGAAAAATAATTAACTCAAGGGTCCAAGGTTACAAACATTAAAGGTACTACTTACACCAATTATATTAGTCAATACACTGCCAGGGACACAGCAGGTAAGGGATATGGAGACTTAGCAGCAAACATTGGCCCAACAAGTGAAAAACCCTTCACCAATACAATTTCTAATCAATCTTTTAACTGCTCAAAGGAATCTGTATTTAGACAGTTTAGAACATCTCATGCCTCTCACAGTTGGGAGGCTCTGAGCAATCACATGTGGCCAGAAAAACCTATTCAGGCAGGCTAGAGGACTTCCAAAGGAGTTTGCAGGTTGAAACACTATCACACCCAGAAACTGTATTAACTGGAGCTATAAGTTAACTCTTTTTTCAGAGAAAGGTAGTCGGGGACAGCCCCCCCGTAAAGTCAGAGGTGTAGGTGAGAGCACAAAGCAGAAAGTAGGCAGACTCTGGTTTTGGGGGTAGATGCTCGAGAATTTCCAGGGGGACTCCTGAGGCTCGATCCCGCCTTTGCGTATGCCCAGCCTCCTTCCTCATGACCTTTGCCATGGACGGAGCTCGCTCCTAGCATCTCCCCCTTTTTATTTCTTAAAACAGCCAGATGCAGCTCAGTCGCGAGTTTCTGAATGTTCTGCTGAAGAATCCTGACAATACAAGAAGAATGATTATGAGAAGATTAGACAGAATGTTTTTTCCAGAAATAAAGTTAGAGAAGGTGTGAAAAAAGTCATTAGCTGCTCCAGCGGTGGTAAAATCCAGTCGAGAGTGTTTCAAGGTCTGTATTTGATTATGAAGTTTCCCTAAGTCCAGGCCAATGTCAGAGCTGTTCCAAACACCTGGGATATGATTTTTGATTTTTTTCCCATTCGTAATCTGTCTGGTTTACCTTTAAAGATGTCACGCATATCCACCGGTAATCAGCGTGGCATGACAGAGCCATTTTCACTTTTAAAGCTTGTAACTCAGTCCCAATATGCATTATTGCCTCTTCCAAGGCATCTACTCTCATCTCTAATTTCCTATCTATAGCTTCCTGTGTTGCTAGAGTTAGAGAAACATTTTTAGACATGGTATCAACATATTGGGCAGTATGCACTTGTTGAGTCAATGATATTGCTGCCACAGTAACAGAAGTATTTGCTGCTATCAAAGCTGATATTCCTAAAATAAGTAAGCCCACAAATCGCCGTTGTCACATTAAATCTTGTAGTTGTTGTAACACAGCGAGGCTGCAATTGTCATACCAGTGACTAGTCACTGTCACAGGGTGGGCGTTGTAGCACCACAAAGAGCAAACATTATATTGAGGGGTCAAACAAGATGAAAGCATACATTGTTCACAAGTCACTATATTAGGTCCACCTGAATAATTCATGCATACATTAAGTCTCTTGGAGTCATTAGTAAAAAGAAAAACATAAGGGGAGGGTAGACAAGCCAAAATAGAATAAGTAGAATTGCTATCTGGGCGGTATAAGGAAACAGGAGCAGTAGCAGCAAGGGTTCTCCAAATTTCAGGTTGCCAATAGGTCTGTTTCTTAGTTGTATAAGACAGCATAGGAGGAACAAATTGATTACGATGCCTTCTAGTGGCATGTATTGGCCAAGGAAGAGGAATCCTATCCCAATCCTCGAATCTGCCCTCAAATGTATCATTGGCCAATGGGTCCTCACCTGGATTCGGGTTGCTCCAGTCCTGAATAGTATAATCTCCACCTCCTGGTATCCTATAATCAATCCTTGAATCATAAGTACAAGATGTCCAAGTCGGACACCCTGTACGACTGTCTATGGTGTTCCATACTTTGTCTGAAGGAACAACCTTATAACAATTCGGATATTTTGGTGGAGATTTGAAATGCAGGGTTACATAGGGGTCAAGAATCCCGGGCATACGAGCCAATAATACACAAGCTGACCGATGACGTGAAGACCAGGAATCTGTTATAATTATTTTTTTAGAGGCCCCAACACATCCTTCTTTGGTGAGGGTAATAAAGCTTCTAGGGTCATTGGGGAAGTTAAAGCAAACAGGGAAATCACCTGTTAATCCCCTGAAGGTATAATTGAAGTTAATAGGATATTTATCTCTAGTGTAAGAAGTATAGGATCCTCCCAAGAGCAGAGGTTGGTCTGTGTTGACCCGTATAGGCACATTATTCCAAGTAATAACTTGGAAAGTTGGAGGATCTGGGAGATATGCCCAATATTTGGTTGGAATAGGAGAGGCGCTTACCTGACAGGAAAGCAAAGCAAGCATGACAATAAACATTTTCTCAGGAGAAGCTGGAGATCCCTGTAAGGAAGCTATTTCCCGTGCCTGGGGGCAGAGTGTTTTTATTTGTCCCCAAGTGGGTATGGAGGCATTCCGGGTCGCCTGAGTCAGGCGGCTTGACACCCTTTTGTGAAGCAAAGGATCGGGGGGAGCAATATCCTGTATGTGAAGTTGAGACATCTGTTTTGTGGGCGGATCCATTCCCTGCTCATCCGGGATTCCTGATGTCAGTTGCTCCGATGTCAGTGATGTTTCCTGTGCTGGCGGGGGGATCAAGGGCAGAGAAGGCCCCTTCCTCTTTCGGGGTCACGGCGGCCATGGAATCCGGTATCCAAGGGGCTGAGACATGGCGAATCAATCTATCTGGAACCCAAATTGGAGAATCTGCGTCCTGTGGAAAAATACAAGCATATCCTTGACTGCTGCTTAACAATGGGTCGGAACCTTTCCATTGTCAGGAAAGGAGGTCCTTCCATTTAACTAATGGTTTTGCATTCAGCTGCTCCGGGCACCAATGGCGAAGCATTGCAGTAATTCCATCTGAATCAGTATTTAAAATATTTATTACAAAAAGAGCATGTTGCAAGAGGTGATGGGGAGAACTATATTTAAACTCCCCTTCTTTTAGTTTTTGAATTTGAGTTTTTAACATTTGATGTGCTCTTTCCACAATGGCTTGTCCTTGTGGATTATAAGGGATGCCTGTATTATGTTTAATTTGAAACTTTAGACAAAATTCCTGAAAAGACTTAGATGTGTAAACAGGAGCATTATCGGTTTTCAAGGCTTTTGGCAGACCTATATATGAGAAACAAGTAAAGAGATGTTGTATTACATCTTTAACTGCTTCCCCTGTATAAGCAGTTGCAATAACAACATAAGAAAAGGTATCTACTGTTACATGAACAAAAGACAATTTTGCAAATGAAGAGATTTGAGTTACATCCATCTGCCAGAGTGCATTAGGTTTAAGACCGCAAGGGTTAACTCCCATAGGTAAACTATTTACAGTAGGGGGACAATGAGAACAGGAACGAACAATCTCCCGAGCAGATTCTTGAGGAATCTGAAATTGATATCTTAGCGCAGTAGCATTTTGATGGTGGAGTGAATGAGAAGCTCGGGCTTCTTCAAAAGCAGAAGCCACTGTGACCTTAGTTAGTGCATCTGCCAGGTCGTTTAAGGCATTTAAAGGTCCAGGCAACCCAGAATGAGCCCGAATGTGGCCAATAAAATATGCTCGGCTTCGTTTCCAAATTTGCTGCTGCAGTTTAGTTAAGTGAAATATTGCAGTTTTGTTCTCGGGCAGGACCGCAGTCTCAATGTCTGGAAACAGCCTGACCACATACTGAGAATCAGAGTAAAGGTTAAATTTCTCCTCTGCAAGCATAACAAAAGCCTCTATAACAGCTGTGAGTTCAGCTCTCTGGGCCGAAGTCTCCTGCATATGTAAAACTTTATGCTGATCTTTTGTAACTATAGAAGCTCTACCATTAGCAGACCCGTCAGTAAAAACCATTTGAGCATCTGAGATGGGAGAGTATTTACATCTAACAGGGAAAATAACCGGGTGTTTAGACATAAAATTTAGCAAAACATGTGAAGGTAAATGATGCAGAACTTGGCCAAAATAATTTCCTATAGCAATCTGCCAATCCTCATCAAACATTAGAAGAGCATCAAGTTGTTCTTTATTATATAGAATTACAATTTCTGCTGGTTCTTTACCAAACAATTCAATGCTACGTTTTCTCCCTTTCAATATCAATGTAGCTATCAGTCCTGGATAAGAGGCCACTACTTTTTTAGCCTGGGCGGGGAGATGGACCCATTCTAGGAGGCCGTTTTGCCATAAAACTCTCGTAGGTGCTGTTGGAGTAGCTAGGCAGAGGAATTGCCAATTTGTTTGTAAATTAACTCTTTTTGCACAGCTATCAGATAAAGCTGCTTCCACTTTTTCTAAGGCCTCCTGAGCCTCAGCAGTTAATTGTCTCTTAAAAGTTGGATCAGGATTCCCACGTAAAATGTTAAAAAGAGGTTTTAATTCAGCAGTGGTTAATTTTAAATAAGGTCTGATCCAATTAATGTCGCCTAAAAGTTTTTGATACTCATTTAAAGTAACAAGGTGATCTTTTCTCAATTTTAATGGGGCATGAGTCACAGTTTCTGAATGATAACCCGTCCTAAGTAAGTTACGGGCGGATTGACTTGAATTTTCTCTGGGGCAATTTTTAAGCCTCTGTCTGTTAATGCCTGGGTTAAATCCTGGAGGACAGTTTGTAAATGAGCTCTATCAGGGTGAGCTATTAAAATATCATCCATATAGTGAATCACATAAAGTTGTTCATATTTAGCCCTAATATCTTCTATAGCTGCCTTAACAAATTTTTGACATAAAGTAGGGCTATTTTTCATTCCCTGGGGCAACACTTTCTATTGAAACCTTAAGTGAGGCTGTTTAAAATTTTCTGCTGGTAAACTAAAGGCAAATCGCTTTTTATCCTCAGCATTTAAGGGGATGGTGAAAAAACAGTCTTGCAAATCAATTACAATAATATTATATCCTTCTGGGATGGCTACTGGGGAAGGAAGCCCAGGTTGTAAGGCCCCAATGTCTTCCATAGTGGCATTAATAGCTCTTAAATCTTGTAAAAGTCGCCACTTGCCAGATTTTTTTCTTAATAGCCAAAATAGGAGTATTCCAGGGGCTATTGGAGGGCTCAATATGTCCCAATTCTAGTTGTTCAGAAATTAACACTTTGGCTGCCAGTAGTTTTTCTTTAGTCAGAGGCCATTGTTCTACCCACACCGGGTCCTGAGATTTCCATGTAATGGGGTCAGCAGCAAAAAAAATGGCCTCCATCAAAAATTTGGATACCCTAATCCAGTATGGAACTTTCGAGGAGCCAGGCAAATTGGCTCAGTTATTCTTGTCTACTGTTTACCTAACCCTTTTGAGGGGTCATAGCCCATTTGTAGGATTTGAAAAGTTACTTTATAATCAGGGCTAAAAAGTAATATGCCCATTTTAGACAGCACAGCTCTCCTCCACAGGGAAAAGGGGAGTGAAGGAATTACATATGGTTGGAATGTTCCACGGGTATTCTCAAATTGCCAGTCTAAAATTTTAGCACTTTTAGCTACTGCAGGAGCTCTTCCTATGCCCACCAAATCATTTTCAGTAGTATGTGTGGGCCAGTAACTGGGCCAGTCTTTCCCAGAAATACAAGAAACGTCTGCTCCTGTATCTAATAGTCCTTCAATAGACTTGCCACTAACAAGAATAGATTTCATAGGACACTTCTTAGTAATTTCTGTTACCCAAAAAGCCATGTCACTAGATCCAAATCCTTTGTCCTGCCTTTCATTTTGCTTGGCTGTTTGCCCAATTGCATTATGATAAGGCAAAAGTAAAAGTTGGGCTATTCTCTGTCCCTGATGTATTTGGAAACTTTTAGTCGGGGGTGAAATCATTATCTGAATTTCTCCTGTATAATCTGAGTCAATTACTCCAGGAATAATTGTAAGACTTTGTATAGCTAAGGAACTTCTGCCTCATATAATTCCTACCAGGCCTGTCGGTAACGGACCTTTAACTCCTGTAGGGATTTTTATAGTGGGGCTATCTGGTGTTAATATTGTTGAGGTGGTGGAACTGAGGTCCAGTTCTCCGCTGCCTGGGGTTGCTCTGATGAGCTCTGCAATGGGACGAAGGGAATGAATGGGTTCAGTGAGGCTGCCACAGTCGTTGTCGGGGCCTGGGGCTGGCCCCTCAACCCGTTTCCCGACTGCTGGTTGGGGCCTAAAAAGGCTCCATTTCTATGAAATCTTGACCTACAGTCCCTTGCCCAATGATATCCTCTCTGGCAGTGAGGGCAAAGAGACCTAGGATTAATGGGCAGGGGGGCAGGGTTTTGTGGAGCAGACACAGCCGGTTGGGCTGGATTAGGCAGATAAGAACAGGGTGTTCTTTGAGGGCAGTCATGAAAAGTGTGTCCCTTCTGGCCACAGGAAAAACAAGTTCCAGGGAATGCATTCCTGCCTTGGTTATTGGTATCACCTTGTAATGGCTTATTTTTGTTAGTAAAAAAAGATTGGACTGCCTGCTGATAAGAGTTCCCTTTTATCACTGCAGCTATAGCAACACCCTGTAGCATTGACGGTCCTACATCTGCACACTGTTTCATATAATCAATTAAAGATCCAGTTCTTCTAACAGGGTGCAATATAGCCTGGCAGGTAGAATTAGCATTTTCAAAGGCCAAGTGTTTTGTTAACAGTTTAGCTGCCTCAGAGTCAGAAATTATTCTCTGGACAGCTTCTGAGAGTCGTGAGACAAAATCTTCAGGACTTTTGTTTAATATCAGATAGAGTGGCACCTGATGCCTTACCATCGGGCAATGAGCACCAGGCAGTAAAGGCACAATCAGCCACCTGTTGTATAGCAGTCCTATCTAATTTCATCTGTTCATCATACGAGGGGTAGTCAGCCTGTCCAAGTAATATAGGTTCAGTGATATGTTTAAAGTCTCCATTTTGGTTAGAAAAAGCATATATACGAGCGAGATCATCATATTAAGATTTCCAAAGTATAAAATGTCCTCCGGACAGGCAGGCCCTAGCAATTAATTTTCATTCTCGAGGTGTTAACCATTGGCCTGTTAAATTTTCTACTAGCTGCATCGTATATGGGGCTTTAGGCCCATATAAAATACATGCATTTTTAAGTTCTTTTACCAAATGAAAAGAAACAGGCTCCCAGTCGATAGCCTTTTATTCTCTTTCATCATTGTCAAAAATTAAAGGGAAACAAGCCTGAAGTTGGGTATCGAATTTCTCGCCAGGGGCAGAAAAGGTCTGTCTCCGTGGGATCGATATTGGAATTTTCCCACTTCGATAGGGAGGTGACAGCAATAATGCAGGTTTAATAGGACCTGTACGGCTTGGTATGGGAGGTGGTATGGGAGGTGGTGTGGGGGGTGGTATGGGAGGTGGTATGGGAGGAGGTGGCAATGGCATAGGTTCCACATTCTCTGCTCTGTACTCTGGAGCTCTTTGAACTGTTTGATATCCAGAGGTTACATATGGATTAACTGGGAAGGTCTCTTGGGAATCCCTAGGGGCATATAGCCTGATGGGAGACGTTTCCCTTAAGTTCTTTGGAGCTGATGGTTTGACAGGGGAAGTTTCTCTTAGGCCTTTTGGGGCATCTTTGTTTAAGAGATGCTGATCTTCATCAGAGTGATATTTAGCTGTTATCTCGTCTAAATTCTCTTTTTCTTTTGGGGAAGGCTGATCTTGTTTCTCATCCATATCTTTAAGTTGTTCCTGAGTAGTCATGGCTGCTAACATTTTTCTTAGTTGCCAATAGTCAGGCGGGTCTTCGTTTTTCTCATTTTCCTCAGGTTTAACTACAGTTTCGACCTCATTTTCCTCTTTACTTAGTTTTTTTTATTTTTTATTTTTTTTATTTTTAAACTTTACATAATTGTATTAGTTTTGCCAAATATCAAAATGAATCCACCACAGGTATACATGTGTTCCCCATCCTGAACCCTCCTCCCTCCTCCCTCCCCATACCATCCCTCTGGGTCATCCCAGTGCACCAGCCCCAAGCATCCAGTATCGTGCATCGAACCTGGACTGGCATCTCGTTTCAAACATGATATTTTACATGTTTCAATGCCATTCTTCCAAATCTTCCCACCCTCTCCCTCTCCCACAGAGTCCATAAGACTGTTCTATACATCATTGTCTCTTTTGCTGTCTCGTACACAGGGTTATTGTTACCATCTTTCTAAATTCCATATATATGCGTTAGTATACTGTATTGGTGTTTTTCCTTCTGGCTTACTTCACTCTGTATAATAGGCTCCAGTTTCATCCACCTCATTAGAACTGGTTACTCTTTTAGATTCAGGGGCAGGTTTAGCTACAACATTTTTTTCACTATCCCTTTTAAGATGTACTTTTTCTGAATCCGGGGCAGGGTCTAAGACATCTCTAATGATATTCCATAAGGAAAAGGTGTCATTAGGCACCTTTTCTGAGCCATGTTCGGAATGGTAAGTTTTTAGCTGTTTTCCTACTTTCTCCCAGACATCTAAGTTAACAGAGCCTTCGTCTGGAAACCAGGGACAGTGCTCTTGTACAAAGGAAAAAAATGATCGAATGGTAGATTTTTAAACTTTGATTCCTCTTTTATTTAATAACTGTAAAATTACTCCTATAAAGAGCTGTCTTTCATTTGATTCAGTGTTACCCATGTCAGAAAATTAAGTATAATAGAAGTAAAGCTTTTAGCTTTTAAAAGCTCAGGCTTTTCTTTTGCCTTTTAACATCAGAAACCATTTTCTCTCTCTAAGTCTAACTCTTTAACACTTTCAACACTTCCCACTCCTCTCACCCTGTCTATTCTACAGGGGGGTCTGCAGCACCCTGAGTGGGGTCCTAGCCATCCTGCAAACTGGAAGAACAATAGGGCTGATGACCCAGATTGTTCCGAGAAGGGGGGGCAATAGGGCTGATGACCTTGATTGCTTTGGGGAGCTTACCTTCAAATAGCCTGTCTCAGACGCCACCTGCCGGGGTCCAGCCCCGGCTGATCCAGGGTATTCGAAGGAGAGACGGCGTCGGCGACCAATGTATTTAAATATTCGTCAAAGATATAAAGAATAATAGAATGAGGATAGCTCAGTGAGGAAATTCAGTGGAGAAAAGAGGCTGAATAATTCAGCCAGAAGGTGAGAGAAAGAACGACATGGGGAGACCAAGCTTTGGTGAACAAGGCCCGCACTTTATTTTCCAAAGTAGTTTTTATACCTTAAGTTATGCATAGAGGATAATGGGGGAAGGGGTAGAGTCATGCAGTAAGCCAGGCTTTCTTCCTGCAAACTTATCATATGCAAAAGTTTAGGTGATTTGCATCATCTTCTGGCCCGGAGGCCTGTTAACATTATAAGACCCTTTCTTCAGAAAACTTATTTTTCTCTAAATGTGAGTAGTCAGGCGCCACCCTCCAAAAGCATTAAAGTTGCATTCCTATAGGGCAAAGGTGTGGTGGGCTGTAACAAGAAAAATAATTAACTCAAGGGTCCAAGGTTACAAACATTAAAGGTACTACTTACACCAATTATATTAGTCAATACACTGCCAGGGACACAGCAGGTAAGGGATATGGAGACTTAGCAGCAAACATTGGCCCAACAAGTGAAAAACCCTTCACCAATACAATTTCTAATCAATCTTTTAACTGCTCAAAGGAATCTGTATTTAGACAGTTTAGAACATCTCATGCCTCTCACAGTTGGGAGGCTCTGAGCAATCGCATGTGGCCAGAAAAACCTATTCAGGCAGGCTAGAGGACTTCCAAAGGAGTTTGCAGGTTGAAACACTATCACACCCAGAAACTGTATTAACTGGAGCTATAAGTTAACTCTTTTTTTCAGAGAGAGGTAGTCGGGGACAGCCCCCCCATAAAGTCAGAGGTGTAGGTGAGAGCACAAAGCAGAAAGTAGGCAGACTCTGGTTTTGGGGGTAGATGCTCGAGAATTTCCAGGAGGACTCCTGAGGCTCGATCCCGCCTTTGTGTATGCCCAGCCTCCTTCTTCATGACCTTTACCATGGGCAGAGCTCGCTCCCAGCAGTTCGTCTAGTCAAGGCTATGGTTTTTCCTGTGGTCATGTATGGATGTGAGAGTTAGACTGTGAAGAAGGCTGAGCGCCAAAGAATTGATGCTTTTGAAATGTGGTGTTGGAGAAGACTCTTGAGAGTCCCTTGGACTGCAAGGAGATCCAACCAGTCCATCCTGAAGATCAGCCCTGGGATTTCTTTGGAAGGAATGATGCTAAAGCTGAAACTCCAGTACTTTGGCCACCTCATGAGAAGAGTTGACTCATTGGAAAAGACTCTGATGCTGGCAGGGATTGGGGGCAGGAGGAGAAGGGGACGACAGAGATTGAGATGGCTGGATGGCATCACTAACTTGATGGACATGAGTCAGGGTGAACTCTGGGAGTTGGTGATGGACAGGGAGGCCTGGCGTGCTGCGATTTATGGGGTCGCAAAGAGTCAGACAGGACTGAGCGACTGAACTGAACTGAATACAGGGATCCAAGATTCCTGTACTAGTCAGGGAACTAGATCCCACATGCCACAACTGAGATCCAGAGCAACCAAATAAAAAAACGAAATTATAACATAAAAACGTCATAGACAGCATAAATAAACACAATGTTATCCATTGCCGGGGACCAGCCCCGGCTGATCCAGGGAATTCGAAGCGGGGACAGCGTTGGAAAGGATCAGGAAACAAATGCTTAATTAAACGTTTATTAAGTATATAAAGAGTGGTGAAATAAGGATAGCTCAGCGAAGAAATTCAGTGAAGAAAAGAGGCTGAATAAAATTCCAAAGCAGGGAATTTACGTCACCTACGAAGGCCGCAGGCGTCCTCCCGTTCTCCCGAAGGAGAGGAGACACTAAGGCTTCCCCGGTCAGATCTTAGAAGCCCAGGCAAAATTAGTAGGCTTGACGAGCTTCCCTGCCTCAGAGGAAAAGTTCAGCTAGAAGGTGAAAGAAAGAACGACACGGGGAGACCAAATTCCGGTGAACAAAAAGACATACTTTATTTTACAAAGTAGTTTTATACCTTAAGTTGTGCATAGAGGATAATGGGGGAAGGGGTAGAGTCATGCAAAGACAGCAGTTCCTGATCCTTGTCGAAGTCAGGCTTTCAAACTTACCATATGCAAAAGTTTAGGTGATTTACATCATCTTCTGGCCAGGAAGCCTGTTAACATTTTAAGAAACTTATTTTTCTCTAAAGGTGATTATTCTAAAGTCAGGCGCCAGCCTCCAAAAAACACTGGAGAAAGTTGCATTCCTATAGGGCAAAGGTGAGGTGGGCTCAATCAAGAAAAGAATTAACTCAAGGGTCCAAGTTTACAAACATTGAGGCAACTGCTTACATTTCTATACACCCATTATATCAATCAATACAATGCCAAGGACACAGTAGGTAAGGGATATGGAGACTTAGCAGCAAACATTGGCCCAACAAGTGAAAAACCCTTCACCAATACAATTTCTAATCAATCTTTAAACTACTCAAAGGAATCTATGTTTAGACAGTTTAGAACATCTCCTGCCTCTCACAGTTGGGAGGCTCTGAACAATCACATGTTGCCGGAAAAAACCTATTCAGGCAGGCTAGAGGACTTCCAAAGGAGTTTGTAGGTTGAAACACTGTGACACCCAGGAATTATTAACTGGAGCTGTAAGCTAACTCTTTTTTTCAGAGAGAGGTAATGGGGGACAGCCCCCCATAAAGTCAGAGGTGTAGGTGAAAGCACAAAGCAGAAAGTAGGCAGACTCTGGTTTTGGGGGTAGATTGCTCGAGAATTTCCAGGGAGACTCCTGAGGCTTGATCCCACCTTTGCGTATGTCAAGCCTCCTTCCTCATGACCTTTGCCAGGGGCGGAGCTCGCTCCCCACAATCCATATATTTCTAATGAATTTTATAAAGAGTGTGTACATTTCCTTTTAAGGAAAAGACTTGAACATTAACAGAAATAAATTAAGGAAATTTAAAAACAAATAAAAAGTAACCGAAACTTACTATGCCAAACAATAGGTGTCAGACACAGAGGAAAATACATGATCCGATCTATATGAAATCCTAGAAAAGTAGATCTAATCTTTAGAGATCAGCAGATTATTGGCTGCCTCTTGTTGATTAAAGTGGTTAGGAAAAGGACAAAAGAATATTTGAGGTGATGGATTCATTCTGTATCTATTACATATATAGGTAATCCTCAACCAACACAGATGTGAGCTGCACAGGTCCTCTTGCACCTGGGTTTTTTGATAAATACATACAATGACATAACCCATGATTGTTGAATCCACAGATGTTAAACTGAGGCTACAGAGGGCTGACTGTAAAGTGTACACATTATTTTTGACTACATGGAGGGTCTTAATAATTTTTGCTTTCAAATAACTAAGTTTTCTAAAGGGAATGGTGCTCAGAGATATAAATTGTTACTTTCATCTCCACCTTCCTACTTCCCATCTTCATGTTGAAATTTAAGAGATGCCTCAAGTTCAGGCAAGTCCATATACGTGACTTGTCACTTCCCGTCTGTTCCACCAGGGGCCTCCCCCATAGTTGTCACTGTTTCTTGTTTCTCAGTCCCAAACAATGGTGTCATTCTTGGCTATTTCCTTTCCACCAACTCCAGATACAAAGATATGAATTGAAGAAAAATAAAGTTGATTCTGTCTTTCAAATGTATCTAGTCTTACCCATATATAAGCACTTGCTTTATTACACTACTAGTACCAGTCAGCAGTGAAGTGGATTTTAAGTCAATGGTGCTTTATTAACTGCCCATGTGCTTCTGCTGCTGCTGCTAAGTCGCTTCTGTCGTGTCCGACTCTGTACGACCCCATAGATGGCAGCCCAACAGGCTACCCCGTCCCTGGGATGCTCTAGCCAAGAATACTGGCATGGGTTGCCATTTCCTTCTCCAATTCATGAAAGTGAAAAGTGAACATGAAGTCGCTCAGTTGTGTCCAACTCCTAGCAACCCCATGGACTATGGCCTACCAGCATCCTCTATCCATGGGATTTTTCAGGCAAGAGTACTGGAGTGGGTTGCCATTGCCGTCTCTGAACTGCCCATGTAGATGAAATAAAATCAGTCCAACGGAAGTCAGTTCCAAGTGAATAGTGGATCTAAATGGGATGGTAAGAAAACCTGGAAGAAGATATAGGGGAATATCTTCTTAATCTCAGATAGGCAAAAATCCAAAGACAGGAAATTGTGTCTACTTTCTTCATGCTGCATCTCCAGTGTAGATGCCCATTATTAACAGAAGGAACCTAAAGGAAACTTTATCACCTTCTGGAGAAATCTACACATATGCAAGTACTTGAGTCATTGTGAAGACATACAGTGTTCTTAATAAGATTGAATGTGAGAAATGTCACTTCTTATTAGTCTAACATCTAATGCAATCCTAATTAAATAACATTCAGAGTGATTTTCAGGATAAACTGAGTCTAAGCTTCACACAGGAAAACTGAGCAAGAATACCTCAGGAAACCCCTGAGGGGAAAAACTCAGGTCAAGTGATGAGGTGTCATAAGGCCTACCAGGAGATGAGACAGATTTTAAAGCCATGATTATTATTTTGTTGAAGATTTCAGGCCACTGTGTAATAAAAAGTGCATTACTGCCTCATGAACCACCACTAAAAATACTGCCAATTATTTAGGTTCTGACTTGTTAGGTGCCTCCCAATTCAGAGATCTCAGAAGTGTGAAGATATATGTGCCTTGGACTGGCCTTGAAGCATGGATTCTTAGAGAGATAAAGCAAACAATGAAAAAGCCAATATAGACTCCCAAACATGCATAATTTTAGTAGAAGATTAACATAACATTTCAGATAGTTGGGAAAAGGGAGATCTTTTCTTGACTGATAGTGAGAAAACTAGGTAGTCATCTAGGAAAAGATATTCTTGTCTCACACTTTATACACAGACACACACACCCTACAGCTGGCCCAAAAGTGTGCAACCAAAAGCCAAGAGACAAACAATTGTGTAGAAGCCAAAGGATAACAATTATTACATCCTCAGACTAGGAAGGCCTTTCCAAATATGTGAAGAATCTGCAAGCCACACAAACTGATAATCTGACTGCATAAAAACGAAGCCCAGTGGTGAGGCCAACACTGTCCCAGAACTGAAGTGAAAATCCAAAAGGTAAGATTGGAGGTAGCCTATCCCCCAGCCCCAACACATCCTGTTTTTAGAGTCCTCATTCTCCCCAGAACCCCACCTACATAGCTGGTGTTGTTCCAATTTATATGGGACCTCACTCAGTTCCTAGAAGAGGCTCACTTTATATAGAAAGCAGGTTGAATGGTGTCCCCGAAAGATCTGTGCTCCAGAAACTGTGAAGGGATCTTATCTGAGAAAAGGGTCTTTGATATCCATTGACTTGCTCCACAAAGGGCTGCTACAAACCATAGATTTGTTTAAAACATTTTTTTTTCAAGGGAATGATGTGTGAAGGCAATAAATCAAGACTCAATAAACCAAGATATGCCTGCGCTTAGTGCAGCCTAGGAGGATGCCTCGGTGCCCCCTACCCACTGACCTCACAGAGAAGGGACATACAGTATTGCAACATCAAAATCTCTTGGAGCTGGCCTGTTCTCTGCCTCCCCTGATGTCCTACAAGCTCTTCTGCTCTTAAGGGGCTCTTAAAGTAACAGCTCTATTGAGATAAAATTCATATTAACATGCAATTCATCCATTTAGAGCTTACAAATCAGAGGCTTTTATTATATTCAAAAATAGCCATTACACTATGTACTTTCAGAAACTTTAAACACCTCAAGATGAAAACCAGGGAACTTCCCTGGTGGCCCAGTGGTTGAGAGTTCACCTTGAAATTCAGGGGATTCAGGAACCAGAATCCTACATGCCATGAAGCAACTGGCTCTACGCCCCACAACTACTGAGGCTTGCACACTCTGGAGGCCATACAACAAAACTGGAGTCTGCGTACCACAGCAAGTGTTCTGGCAAAATATAGTGAAAATCCAACATGTAGCAACTAAGTCTTGACAAAACCAAACTTAAAATTAAAAAAAAAGAAATATCGTACTTAAGAGTGTTTAAAATTTTAATATTTTTATAGAAATATTTTTAAATTCTAAGGTGCTCTACAACTTTCAAAAGGTTCATACATGATTTCACCTAATCTCCTATATTCCCATAATAATACTTTTTTCTCCCCCACCCCTATATTACTCTCCCCACCACTATATTTTTTAGATATATAAAATCATGAACTGTGGGAAACACACACACACACACAGAAATTGATGTAGTGTGCCATCCTAACATGGGAGCTTGATCCTTGACTTCTTTAGTGATTACTGAGGCTGAACATCTTTAACTTGCTGAAGATTTGTGTGTCTTTGGAGAAACGTTTATTTAACTTCTTTGTGCATGTTCTAAACAGGTTGTTTATGTTCTGTTTTAGGAGTTCTCAATGTTAAAGGTACAAATCCCTTATAAGATGTGATTTTATCACACTAGACTTAGTGTTGGGGTTGCTCAGCATGGTCAGTGGTCACTATGGACTTAGCCCCTCTGTGCTCACATTCCCTGTCCTCAAAGAATCATGCATGGTTCACTACAGAGAACCTTCTGAGGGCACTTCTGTACACTAGAAACTGGCAAAGGCCAAATGCAAGCAGAAGACGCAGAAAAGGAAACCTGCCTCTAGGGTGCTCCACAAATTGCCAAAGCTCTAAAGTCCCTGCTACTTGGGATTTTGAAAAATGCTTCTTAATATGTAAATGGAGAGAGGAGGCCCACTGAGGGTATTTTGCATCCATTGGAAAAGTAACTTGGATCCCTTCCTCACAAAACACCACCAAAGCAATTAAGACACATACTAAGAACCAGCACTTGAAAGGAAAACTTGACAAATTTTACAAAAATTTTTGATGAGTGAATATCTTTATTTTTAATTGAGGTATTATGGATTTTTAAAGATTTGTTAGTTTAAGGTGTATAGCAAAGTGATTCAGGGATTGAATGTCTCAGGTGCTTCCATGGACAAAATTCACTACATTTTAGAGGCCCCTGGGATATGTCCTCTACTCAGAACAGGTAATAATCCTGAAAACACAGAGCAGCATGTGGTGGTGCTCGTGGGTATTTTTTGATGGAATCAATTATTCTAACATGACACACAGAAGAAGCCTAGATGCTAGGAGGGGGATCTCCAAACCTATTTTCAAACAGGAGGCTTTGCTCCGTTGAATATGGTAGCGTGAAACTGCACTTAGGAAGGGAAAAGGTGTGTCATGAATATTTTGTCTGCAGAGAACAAAGCAGTGTGTAGAGATGATATGCAAGCTCATCCCAGGACACTGTGCACATGGACACACTCACTGGATACTCAGCCATGTTCTAGGGGCATCGCACTGTCTCCACCCTTGATATATGGTGAGGCACTCACAGGTGTCCTGGAGAGTATGGTCACACAACCTGGATCTGTCCAATCTGTGTGTTCCATCCTCCCTGGCCACCATGATGGGCTCGGGACTGGAACAGTGACCAATCAGGACACAGGACCAGGACTCATGCTGGAATCAAGGGGAAGAGGAGCTGTCCTTCTGCTGGAAGGGTTGGGGCCAGCGAGGTCAGTCTACAGCAGTGGGAGGGGCGTGAGGTCGGCCTGGGGCGATTGGTGACCTTCCTGCTCCTGTCAGGGCAGAGGTGCTAGCTTGAGAATGAGGGCACTGCTGAGCCCAGGGGTTGAGAGCTCTGGTTCCTGCTGTGGACCCGGAGCTCCACCCAAACCTGAGGCAAGCCGTCTGCCTGCAAGTCCTTCTGTTTATCTGTGAGCTTGTTGGAACCACGCTGGGTTTTCAGTCCAGCGGGCTAAGTGGAGACCCTGGAAATGCAAGTGTGTGGGTTTTGGCTGGCTTCAGGGAAGAAATGCCAGATGACACTGTGAGACTCCTGTGTAATTGGGATTCAGGTGATAGCTCTTGAAAGTGAAGTGAAAAGTCTTTCAGTCGTGTCTGACTCTTTGCGAACCCATAGACTATATGATCCATGGAATTCTGCAGGCAAGAATATGGGAGTGGGCAGCCTTTCCCTTCTCCAGGGGATCTTGCAAACCCAGCAGTCGAACCCAGGTCTCCCGCATTGCAGGCAGATTCTTTACTGGCAGAGCCACAAAGGAGGCCCAAGAATATTGGACTGGGTAGCCTGGCCTTCTGCAGTGGACCAGGATTTCTGATACAGAAATCAAACTGAGCTCTCCTGCAATGCAGGAGGATTCTTCATCAGCTGAGGTATCAGGGAAGCCCAGTATCTCCTAAGACCAGCTTCTAATTGGAGGATTACCCTAAAGAGTCTTCACAGGATTAAGGTAGCAACCTGCTAAGGTAGCAATCGATGTCCTTATTCTAGAGGAAAAAACTGGGGCTCTAAGAAGGGGGTAACTCAGCTATAGCAAGGCAGTGTGTACCCAGACAAGCCACCCAATTCCTGCTGTTAGAACTCAGGGAGGCCACATGGTGGGGCTTGTCCGTGTGACAGGGGCTAAGGCACCCTGCCCCCACTGGGTGCTGTGGGGACCTGACTTGGTAACTGCCGTCTGGCAGCTCTGAGACTCAGAGAAGCAGTTTGCCCTGAAGAGAGGAAGGGCACCTCCCTTCACCCACCCCACCACACCCTCTGGGTACTCCCACACACTCTCCCCTTTCTCTTGTTTTGTGAGGAAATTAGAGTCATGCTCATGTGACCACATTGGCTGTCCAATGTTCATAGGCTACCACTGGAGCTGCTACAGGAGAGGCCAAGAGAGTTTGCCGCTGAGTATCTCTCTTTCCTTTGCACCATCGGGGCCCTCCTCCACACTTGCACACCAGAGGCCTTTTCTGAGACATGTAGGGACGCTCGCTCAGTTTGCAACATGTTGTATCCACCACTGTCCTTTCAATTCCTCCCTTGAAACTCAGCTAATGTGCTCCTTTGCATTCATCATGGCCCCACTGGCTGTCATGGGAGGGACAGAACTGACTGTGAATCCAAAGCTCAGATCTGATAGCTGGGAATCTGTGTATAAAGGACCTGATTATTCATGCTGTAAAGGCTGAAATGGGCTCCAGGGGTCCAGAACTAGGGCTTGCGCCAAAGGGACTCCACAGACATTTTGATGCCTGGGGAGGCTTCTGGCTATAGTGGGTCTGGGGCGAGTTTCTTGAGGTTCTGAAGGCCCACTGTGTGCAGGATCATGGTGCATAGAGAAGAGAAGGTGGCGTCTACCTTGGAGGTGGTAGAAGCTCATGGATGAGCCAGACAGGCAGGCAGGTCCTGAAAGCACCTGAGCTGCTTTCCTGAGGGTGTGATGAGGGGAAGAAGAGACCCAGATCTTCTCCCTCATGTAGTACCCAGGGTAGGTTGTCACGAGACTAAACACTTACACAGTGATGACTATCGCTACTGTCTGCAAAAGGTTTACACTGGCATGTGTCTTCATCTGAGAGATCAGGCCATCTCTAAACTATACTGGCCATGGGCAAGGCCTGTCTACCCTCACATGTTTCTTGTCTTCCTTACTGAACATTCATTTCCAAGAGGGTTTATGAGCCATAGAATATTGGGTTTTCTCTAGCTGTGTCCAATGAGGAACGCTTTTTTTTCATCGGTGTTGTTGGTTTTCCAGTTCTCTCTTTTGGCTTACTCTCTGAATTTTTTTGTGGAACAGGAAGAGCTCAGCATCTCCCTTCTGACTTAGATGTCACATTTACAATAGCAATGCCTACCTGGAAGTTCTGACCACATTTACCAAAAGGGCTTCGTTTTGCAGATGATATCTTGAAAGTACCTACACTGTCCTTTCAGTTACCCAAAGGCTACTTCAAATGAAATAAAAACAAGAATTCTCAAGTTTAGTCTTACAATATGTGGAGAGTCAGAAAAATCCCCTGGAGAAAGGAAAAGCTACCCACTACAGTGTTCTGGCTTAGATAATTCCATGGACTGTAAAATCCATGGGATTGCAAAGAGTCTAACAATATTAAGTGACTATAACCTTCACTTTCAGTCAGAAAAAAAAAATCCATTTTTCTGTCATTTCAGTGATTGGCATTGATTGTGGACACCCAAAGAATGGGAAGAAATGGAGAAATAAGAGGACTAAATGTTGTCAGGTGGGGGAGGGAGGAATGGGGAGTGCTTGACATGAATCCAGACTTTGCTGGGAAGCGGGGAGAATAGAATGAGAGGGTCCCAATGCAGACAGTGGTGATGGTTACACAGAATTGTGAAGGCCTTAATATTCCAAAATTGCATCAATTAAAGTAAAATTTATTAACAAAAACTTAACAGAAAAAAAATATATAAAGCTATAAAAAAATAAAACATCACAAGAAAGCTACTCACAAACCAGATGAAAATAAGCTCAGGTGAAGGCAACTCAATCTCCCTTGGGTTGGAAGTGAGTTGTTACCATCCACTGGAAGCAGACAGGGATGGAGGCTGCAGAGAGAACCGCTTCCCAGACAAGGTGTTTCCAAAAAGGGCTCTGGGTATCTGTTCAGAGCGGGGGCCTGTTCTACCTGCAGGGGTGTGTCAGTCATCATGGGAGTCGTGGTCTTGGGCAGGAGCCAGGGCAGGCTCTCCCTGCAGAGGTGGTGACTCATCTCCTGACTTGGGTTCTCCTGCCAAAGCCTGAGCAGGTACAGGTGCAGGTGGAGGTGGAAGTTCTTGCTGAGGGGGTGGAACATCAGTGCCTGTGGCTGGGGGTCCTGCAGGCACAGAGGTCTGATATGCCCAGTGTGCTGGCCGGTACCCAGCTGGCCTGGTGTCTTTGGGAAGGGAAGTCTCAGGTCTAGATCTCCTCTCAGTGGATCCCTGGGTCCTGCACCTATAGAAACCACAGCTGTAGGGACAGGACTTGGAAGTGTAGTCTGGCTGTAATTAGAGGCCAGTGCTAGAGCTGTGAGAGAAGAGAAGTTTACCCATTCCAGCCTTTTGATATGTGTATAGGGGGACAGAATTGATGCTTTTGAAGTGTGGTGTTGGAGAAGACTCTTGAGAGTCCCTTGGACTGCAAGGAGATCCAACCAGTCCATCCTGAAGATCAGCCCTAGGATTTCTTTGGAAGGAATGATGCTAAAGCTGAAACTCCAGTACTTTGGCCACCTCATGCGAAGAGTTGACTCATTGGAAAAGACTCTGATGCTGGCAGGGATTGGGGGCAGAAGGAGAAGGGGACGACAGAGGATGAGATGGCTGGATGGCATCACTGATTCGATGGACGTGAGTCTGAGTGAACTCCAGGAGTTGGTGATGGACAGGAAGGCCTGGCGTGCTGCGATTCATGGGGTCGCAAAGAGTCGGACACGACTGAGCTACTGAACTGAACTGAACTGATAGGGGGACAGAAAGCTGCCCAGAGAACCATAAAGAATACCCAGCATAGGATGCACTCTGACTGCAGTGTGAAAGATGGGTGGTGTGAAGCCAGTCTATGCTCCAAGTCCAGCCCCAGCTCTGGGGGATTCCTCCCTGTGTGGTTGAGCACCACCACCGCCCCCCCACCCCCCCCCCACTACATACTCACTTGCACAGACCCATCCTCCTCACTTCTGTG
This sequence comes from Bos indicus x Bos taurus, assembly GCF_003369695.1. Classification (NCBI taxonomy): domain Eukaryota; kingdom Metazoa; phylum Chordata; class Mammalia; order Artiodactyla; family Bovidae; genus Bos; species Bos indicus x Bos taurus. The sequence goes on along the minus strand of NC_040096.1, from coordinate 846,331 downwards.
CTCTGCTGTGGTGGGTCCCAGGTCCTCCTGCTGCCTCAGAGGCAGGGGTTCTCGGGGCTCTGGGTCAGAGTCCAGTGTGCTGAGCTCCGTGGCAGCCTGAGACTGGGCCCTGGGGTGTGTCCCGGGTGGTTTCTGGGCAGCAGGCCTTCCTCACTTCCTCTTCATTCTCAATTGGGCTGACCCCTCCGTGGGCATGCTCACCTGGAGCCTACACTGGGCTTCACGGGCAGGGGGATGGTGGTCCGACTCCTCCCTCAGGGAGGTGAACAGAGTGTTCCCCTCATCAGCAACATCCAGTGGGAAGCTCTGAAATGACAGTGACCATCAGCAAGCCCTTCTTGGAGTATACTGAGCTGGGCCTGACCAGCATGGCTGTTGCTTCTGCCTGCTCAAACTTGTGCTCCCAGAAGAAACATGTGTGTGCTCAGGTACCCACTCGGGACAAAGAACCCCTCTGAGGGCATGGAATCATCCTGGGCAGCCGGTGCTGCCTGGATTTTCCCCATTCCGCCCAGCCTGCTCTCCCCTGGTGTGTGGACACACCCAGCCCACAGACATCTGACCCACATCAGCCTGGGCTTGCTTGAGGCAGACATACCCTGAGAATCCCCCATCCACACACACAAGGAAATGACTCAGGGTTACCTGGGTGTGATGGGAGAGGGGACCTGGCCCGGCCTGGGGCTCCCATGTTACCTTTCTGTTCCTTCAGGTAAAGGGCCAGAGGCCTTTCGGGGGCGGGGTGTGGGCCTGAGCCAGTGTCGACGGCATTCCCACAGACTCTGCTTGTGCACTCTCCTGAGGCCCCAGAATCTGGGAAGGGGAAAAGAGCAGAACATCTTGGCAGCAAGTAATCTGGCTGGGGGCTGCTCTCCACTGTGAGGCCTGAAGACCCAGGTTCCAGATTCTGTTGGGTTCTGTTGCCAGGAAGTGACATCAATTCCTGGGTTCATTGACGAGGTCCCTTACACAAAGCGCCCCAAGGGAACCTCGGGGTTTCTGACTGTTCACTCACCACCTTAGGCCATGTGCAGGCTCTGTGACACACACACACTGCCCACCCCACAGCTCTGGGAGGACTGGGTGAAGCCAGGACCTGAGACTGAGGACACAGTTCTTTCAGACTGGCTCCTTCTTCTCATCTGTGATGTGGCCCTGGACATGCCATGTGCCCCTCAAGGTTTCCCCAGTCTGTCCATCTGCAGAGTGGGGGTCAATCTCCCATCTACTGCCTAGGTCTGTCAGTCTACAACACCTACATGCTTTTCAACCTGGGGCTGATATCACATGGAGCTTGTGCACTAGGAGTTCCCAAAAGCAGGATGACCTAGCACAGAATGGGGCAGAAACTGTCCTGGATGGGCTTTGGGACCAAGGAAAAGGCACCCCCTTCCTGCCTATTTTGAGACCCGCCCCCAATGGACAACTGAAAGGAAGACTCGAAAGTCACCTTCTCTTATACCAAAGAGGACCCAACTTTCGGGTCCTTTTTTTCCATTGAGATTCTGAGATTCTTGTTCAAATGCCCCATCTGAGCTTCTGTGAGTGGCTGAGCCTATAATGGCTCCCTGCATTCTTGTATTTTACTCTCATAATCTTGGGTCTTTTCCCCCCTTCTGGGGTGGATGGGCACTGTCTTTGCTTCTAACTTCCAGATAGATTTATAAAAAGTCTGTAAAATCTACTAATTTCCTCTCTTTTGTTCAGTGTCTCTCTCTAGATATGTCTCTTTCTTTTCCTTTCTAAATTCAGTCTTGGTCTTCCTTTTTCTCTTTCTCTCTGTCTCTCCTGTGGATGGATGGATGCCTTTGAATACACATGTATATTGTTAGCTTAGGGTTAAGTTTAGGGATAGTTTAGAGTGAGATAAAGGGTTTAGGTTGGAGTTGGTGTTGGAGAATTGGACAAGGGTGGTGTGTTTTTTCTTAGAGACTTGAGTGCTGTTTGTTATTAGTCTATTTTACATATGAACCACTTATAAGGTACATCAGTTGCAAGTAGTCTCTTATGTTCAGTTTACTATCTTTTTGATTTGTGAAAGCTTGATTCCCTGGCGGCTCAGATGGTAAAGCATCTGCCTGCAATGTTGGATCCTGGTTTGATCCCTGGGACAGGAAGATGCCCTGGAGAAGGAAATGGCAACGCACTCCAGTACCCTTGCCTAGAAAATTCCATGGATGGAAGAGCCTGGTGGGCTATAGTCCATGGAGTCACAAAGAGTCAGACACGACTGAGAAACTTCATATTTGTGTTTGGCACAGTCAGATTTGTGTTTTAAACACCTCTAAAGTTTGTGCATGGGTGCAGGAGGGCCGAGAGGAGCTACTCCACGTTCAAGGTCAGGAGGGGCGGCCCTGAAGAGATACCCCTTGTCCAAGGTAGAGGGCAGTGGCTGCACTTTGCTGGAGCAGCCATGAATAGATACCCCATGATCAAAGTAAGAGAAACCCAAGTAAAATGGTAGGTATTGTGAAAGGGCATCAGAGTTGAGACACCCAGAAACCATAATCACAGAAAACTAGCCAATCTGATCACATGGACCATGGCCTTGTCTAATTCAATGAAACTACCAATGCTGTGAGGGGCCACCCTAGATGGATGGGTCATGATGGACAGGTCTGACAGAATGTAGTCCACTGGAGAAGGGAATGGCAAACCACGTCAATATTCTTGCCATGAGAACCCCATGAACAGTATGATAAAGGCAAAATGATAGGATACGAAAAGAGGAAATCCCCAGATCGGTAAATGCCCAATATGTTACTGGAGTTCAGAGGAGAAATAACTCCAGAAATACTGAATGGATGAAGCCAAAGCAAAAACAATATCCAGTTGTGGATGTGACTGGTGATAGAAGCAAGGTCCGATGCTGTAAAGAGCAATATTGCAGAGAGGAGGAGCCAAGATGGCAGAGGAGTAGGATGGGGAGAACACTTTCTCCCCCACAAATTCATCAAAAGAGCATTTAAACGTCGAGTAAATTCTACAAAACAACTACTGAATGCCGGCAGAGGACATCAGGCACCCAGAAAAGCAACCCAACTCTTCGAAAGGAGGTAGGAAAAAATATAAAAGACAAAAAAAGAGACAAAAGAGGGAGGGATGGAGCTCCGTCCTGGGAAGGGAGTCTTAAAAAGAGAGAAGTTTCCAAACACCAGGAAACCTTCTCACTGCCGAATCTGTGCTGAGCTTTGGAAGCACAGAGGGCAACATAACAGGGAGAAAAAATAAATAAACAATTAAAACTCGCAGATTGCGAGCCCTACAGTAACTCCCCCTGAGGAGAAGCAGCGCAGACGCCTGCATGCGCCATTAGCAAGCGGGGGCTGGGCAGGGAGGCATGGCGCGGGCTGCATCACTCAGAGTAAGAATCTGGCCTGAATACTCTGAGCACTATCTGAGTGAAATAATTTGGGCTAGCAAACCAGACTGTGGGATATCTACCACGCGAAAAGCCAGCCCCAACCTAAGACACCACCAGGCCCGCGCACGGAACAAAGGACTGAACAGAGATAGCAGGCTGCAGACCTTCCCCCTCCGGTGACAGGCAGCCAGAGCCGGAAGGGGGCAATTGCAGCCCCAGAGAGACATTATCTATAAAACTGTAAGCAGGCTTCTTTGCTAACTAAAACTTCTTGGGGGTCTGGACGGTCAACATCTGCCTGAGAAGGTGCGCTGGTTTTACACCCAGATAACCGAGTGGCGGGAAGGCGATAAGTCGTAGCATTGGCGCTCGCCAAACACCTCATCACCTGAGCTGCTCGGACCTGGGAAGAGCACAAAATGCAGGCCCAACTGAGTCTGCGCCTCTGAGGACTACCCGAGTGCCTGAACCTGAGCGGCTTGGACCTGGGAGGTGCATGCAGCCCAGGGCCAGCCTCGGATTGTTCCCGGCAGAACAACCTAGAGCCCGAGCAGTGTGGGCAGGGAGGCTACACGCGCCGTGAGCAGGGGCAGACCCAGTGTGGCTGAGGCACTGCGAGCACACACCAGTGTTATTTGTTTGCAGCATCCTTCCCTCCCTCCCTACAGCGTGACTGAACAAGTGAGCCTAAAAAAAAAAAAAAAAAAAAATTTCCCCCACTGTCCCCTTTGTGTCAGGGCAGTAACCGGACACTGAAGAGACCAGCAGACAGAAGAAGTTATAACAGAGGGAAACGCCTTGGAAGCTACAGGCAATAGATTAAAACCCCGTGGTTACTACGGACTACATAGGAAGGGGCCTATAGATCTTGAGAAATATAAGTCGGACCAAGGAACTAGCCAAAAATGAACTGAACCCACAATACTCACAACAAAACCAGAAAAAGTCCTACAAATATTTTCACTATTTTTACAATCATTCTTTCTTTCTCTCTCTTTTTTTTTTAATTTTTAGAAAAAAAAATTGTTTAAGTCCTCTATTGTTCCTTTAATTTTCACTTTTATAACTTATTACTTTGCAAAAAAAAAAAAAAAAAAAGACCCTATTTTTTTCTTCTTCAGCAAACTTCATATATATATATTTTATAATTTTTTGACCTTATTTTTTTTCCCTTCTTTTCTTCAACATTGTATTTTTGAAATTCCAAACTCTACTCCAGTTTTTTAATTTTAGCTTTTTGGTATATGTTATCAATTTTGTACCTATAGTTTTTTTTTATAATTTCTGTGACTTTTTTTTTCTGTTTCTTTCTCTTCTTTTTTATATAACATTGTATATCTGAAATTCCAAACTCTAGATTTTTAATTTATGCTTTTTGGTATTTGATATTAATTTTGTACTTGTATTTTCCTTATAATTTTTGTGACATTGTTTGTTTTTGTTTGTTTGTTTGTTTTCTCTCTTTATGTCTCTTCTTCCTTGTTTTTTAACATTGTATTTTTGAAATTCCAAACTCTACTCTAGATTTTTAATTTTTGCTTTTTGGTATTAGTTATCAATTTTGTACCTGTATTTTCTTTATAATTTTCGTGACCTTGTTTGTTTTTGTTTGTTCGTTTATTCTCTTTCTTTTCCTTCTTCTTTTCTTTAACATCGTATTTTTGAAATTCCAAACCCTACTCTAGATTTTTAATTTTTGCTTTTATGTATTTGTTACCAATTTTGTACCTTTAAGAACCCAATCCTCAGGACCCATTTTTCACTAGGGAGCGAGATTACTGGCTTGACTGCTCTCCCTCTCTTTGGACTCTCCTTTTTCTCCACCAGGTCGCCTGTGTCTCCTCCCTAACCCCTCTCTACTCTACCCAACTCTGTGAGTTTCTGTGTGTTCCAGATGGTGGAGAACACTTAGGGAACTGATTACTGGATGGATCTGTCTCCCTCCTTTTCATTCCCCCCTTTTATCCTTCCGGCCACCTCTGTCTCCTTCCTCCTTCTTCTCTTCTCTGTATAACTCCGTGAACATCTCTGAGTGGTCCAGTTGTGGAGTGCACATAAGGAAGTGACTACTGGCTACCCCACTTTCTCCACTATTGATTCCACCTCATCTCATTTGAGTCACCTCTAACTCCCTCCTCCCTCTTCTCTTCTCCATGTAATGCTGTGAACCTCTCTGAGTGACCCTCACAGTAGAGAAACTTTTCATCTTTAATGTAGATGTTTTATCAATGGTGCTGTATAGAAGGAGAAGTTTTGAAACTACTGTAAAAATAAGACCAATAAGTGGAAGCAGGAGGCTTAAATCCAAACCCTGACTCCAGGGAACTCCTGACTCCAAGGAACATTAATAGACAGGAGCTCATCAAATGCCTCCATACCGACACTGAAACCAAGCACCACAAAAGGGCCAACAAGTTCCAGGGCAAGACATACCAAGCAAATTCTCCAGCAACAAAGGAACACAGTCTGAGCTTCAAGATACAAGCTGCCCAAAGTCACCCCAAAACCATAGACATCTCATAACTCATTACTGGACATTTCATTGCACTCCAGAGAGAAGAAATACAGCTCCACCCACCAGAACACCGACACAAACTTCCCTAATGAGGAAACCTTGACAAGCCACCTGTACAAACCCACACACAGCGAGGAAAAGCCACAATAAAGAGAACTCCACAAACTGCCAGAATACAGAAAGGACACCCCAAACTCAGCAATTTAAACAAGATGAAGAGACAGAGGAATATGCAGCAGATAAAGGAACAGGATAAATGCCCACCAAACCAAACAAAAGAGGAAGAGATAGAGAATCTACCTGATAAAGAATTCCGAATAATGATAGTGAAATTGATCCAAAATCTCGAAATTAAAACGGAATCACAGATAAATAGCCTGGAGATAAGGATTGAGAAGATGCAAGAAAGGTTTAACAAGGACCTAGAAGAAATAAAAAAGAGTCAATATATAATGAATAATGCAATGAATGAAATTAAAAACACTCTGGAGGCAACAAATAGTAGAATAACTGAGGCAGAAGATAGGATTAGTGAATTAGAAGATAGAATGGTAGAAATAAATGAATCAGAGAGGATAAAAGAAAAACGAATTAAAAGAAATGAGGACAATCTCAGAGACCTCCAGGACAATATTAAACGCTACAACATTCGAATCATAGGGGTTCCAGAAGAAGAAGACAAAAAGAAAGACCATGAGAAAATACTTGAGGAGATAATAGTTGAAAACTTCCCTAAAATGGGGAAGGAAATAATCACCCAAGTTCAAGAAACCCAGAGAGTCCCAAACAGGATAAACCCAAGGCAAAACACCCTAAGACACATATTAATCAAATTAACAAAGATCAAACACGAAGAACAAATATTAAAAGCAGCAAGGGAAAAACAAAAAATAACACACAAGGGAATTCCCATAAGGATAACAGCTGATCTTTCAATAGAAACTCTTCAAGCCAGGAGGGAATGGCAAGACATACTAAAAGTGATGAAAGAAAATAACCTACAGCCCAGATTATTGTACCCAGCAAGGATTTCATTCAAGTATGAAGGAGAAATCAAAAGCTTTTCAGACAAGCAAAAGCTGAGAGAATTCAGAACCACCAAACCAGCTCTCCAACAAATACTAAAGGATATTCTCTAGACAGGAAACACAAAAACGGTGTATAAATTCGAACCCAAAACAATAGAGTAAATGGCAACTGGATCATACTTATCAGTAATTACCTTAAACGTAAATGGGTTGAATGCCCCAACCAAAAGACAAAGACTGGCTGAATGGATACAAAAACAAGACCCCTACATATATTGTCTACAAGAGACCCACCTCAAAACAGGGGACACATACAGACTGAAAGTGAAGGGCTGGAAAAGGATTTTCCATGAAGATAGGGACCAAAAGAAAGCAGGAGTAGCAATACTCATATCAGATAAAATAGACTTTAAAACAAAGCCTGTGAAAAGAGACAAAGAAGGTCACTTCATCATGATAAAAGGATCAATCCAAGAAGAAGATATAACAATTATAAATATATATGCACCCAACACGGGAGCACCACAATATGTAAGACAAATGCTAACAAGTATGAAAGGAGAAATTAACAATAACACAATAATAGTGGGAGACTTTAATACCCCACTCACACCTATGGATAGATCAACTAAACAGAAAATTAACAAGGAAACACAAACTTTAAATGATACAATAGACCAGTTAGACCTAATTGATATCTATAAGACATTTCATCCCAAAACAATGAATTTCACCTTTTTCTCAAGCGCACATGGAACCTTCTCCAGGATAGATCACATCCTGGGCCATAAAGCTAGCCTTGGTAAATTAAAAAAAAAATAGAAATCATTCCAAGCATCTTTTCTGACCACAATGCAGTAAGATTAGATCTCAATTACAGGAGAAAAACTACTAAAAATTCCAACATATGGAGGCTGAACAACACGCTGCTGAATAACCAACAAATCACAGAAGAAATCAAAAAAGAAATCAAAATTTGCATAGAAATGAATGAAAATGAAAACACAACAACCCAAAACCTGTGGGACACGGTAAAAACAGTCCTAAGGGGAAAGTTCATAGCAATACAGGCACACCTCAAGAAACAAGAAAAAAGTCAAATAAATAACCTAACTCTACACCTAAGGCAACTAGAAAAGGAAGAAATGAAGAACCCCAGGGTTAGTAGAAGGAAAGAAATCTTAAAAATTAGAGCAGAAATAAATGCAAAAGAAACAAAAGAGACCATAGCAAAAATCAACAAAACCAAAAGCTGGTTCTTTGAAAGGATAAATAAAATTGACAAACCATTAGCCAGACTCATCAAGAAACAAAGGGAGAAAAATCAAATCAATAAAATTAGAAATGAAAATGGAGAGATCACAACAGACAACACAGAAATACAAAGGATCATAAGGGACTACTATCAACAATTATATGCCAATAAAATGGACAATGTGGAAGAAATGGACAAATTCTTAGAAAACTACAACTTTCCAAAACTCGACCAGGAAGAAATAGAAAATCTTAACAGACCCATCACAAGCACGGAAATTGAAACTGTAATCAAAAATCTTCCAGCAAACAAAAGCCCAGGTCCAGATGGCTTCACAGCTGAATTCTACCAAAAATTTAGAGAAGACCTATCCTGCTCAAACTCTTCCAGAAATTTGCAGAGGAAGGTAAACTTCCAAACTCATTCTATGAGGCCACCATCACCCTAATACCAAAACCTGACAAAGATCCCACAAAAAAAGAAAACTACAGGCCAATATCACTGATGAACATAGATGCAAAAATCCTTAACAAAATTCTAGCAATCAGAATCCAACAACACATTAAAAAGATCACACAACATGACCAAGTGGGCTTTATCCCAGGGATGCAAGGATTCTTCAATATCCACAAATCAATCAATGTAATACACCACATTAACAAACTGAAAAATAAAAACCATATGATTATCTCAATAGATGCAGAGAAAGCCTTTGACAAAATTCAACACCCATTTATGAAAAAACTCTCTTATTGACAAATTTAGACTTAAATAGAAGAAAGTAGGGGAAACCACTAGCCCATTCAGGTATGACCTAAATCAAATCCCTTATGATTATACAGTGGATGTGAGAAATAGAGTTAAGGGATTAGATCTGATAGAGTGCATGATGAACTATGGACAGAGGTTCATGACATTGTACAGGAAAGGGATCAAGACATCCCCAAGAAAAAGAAATGCAAAGAAACAAAATGGCTGTCTGAGGAGGCCTTACAAATAGCTGTGAAAAGAAGAGAAGAGAAAAGCAAAGGAGAAAAGCAAAGACATAAGTATCTGAATGCAGACTTCCAAAGAATAACAAGGAGAGATAAGAAAGCCTTCCTGAGCGATCAATGCAAAGAAATAGAGGAAAACAACAGAATGGGAAAGACTAGAGATCTCTTCAACAAAATTAGAGATACCAAGGGAATACTTCATGCAAAGATGGACTCAATAAAGACAGAAATGGTATGGATCTAACAGAAGCAGAAGATATCAAGAGGTGACAAGAATGCAGAGAAGAACTGTACCAAAAAGATCTTCATAACCCAGATAATCACGATGGTGTTATCACTCACCTAAAGCATACATCCTGAAATGTGAAGCCAAGTGGGCCTTAGAAAGCATCACTATGAACAGGCTAGTGGAGGTGACGTATTTCCAGTGGAGCTCTTTCAAATCCTGAAAGATGATCCTATGAAAGTGCTGCACTCAATATGCCATCAAATTTGGAAAATTCAGCAGTGACCACAGCACTGGAAAAGGTCATATTTCATTCCAATCCCAAAGAAAGACAATGTCAAAGAATGGTCACACTACCACACAATTGCACTCATCTCACACGCTAGTAATGTTCAAAATTCTCCAAGTGAGGCTTCAGCAATACATGAACTGTGAAATTCCAAATATTCAAGATGATTTTAGAAAAGGCATAGGAACCAGAGATCAAATTGCCAATATCCGCTGGATCATTGAAAAAGCGAGTTCCAGAAAAACATCTATTTCTGCTTTATCGACTATGCCAAAGCCTTTGACTGTGTGCATCACAATAAACTGTGGAAAATTGTTCAAGGGATTGGAGTACCAGACCTCCTGACCTGCCTCTTGAGAAAACTATATACAGGTCAGGAAGCAACAGTTAGAACTGGACATGGAACAACAGACTGGTTCCAAATAGGGAAAGGAGTACATCAAGGCTGTATATTGTCACCCTCCTTATTTAACTTCTATGCAGAGTACATCATGAGAAACCCTGGGCTGGAAGAAGCACAAGCTGGAATCAAGATTGCCGGGAGAAATATCAATAACCTCAGATACACAGATGACAACACCCTTATGGCAGAAAGTGAAGAAGAACTAAAGAGCCTCTTGATGAAAGTGAAAGATGAGAGTGAAAAAGTTGGCTTAAAGATCAACATTCCGAAAACTAAGATCATGATAGCTGGTCCCACCACGTCATGGCAAATAGATGGGGAATTGTGGAAACAGTGTCAGACTTTATTTTGGGGGGCTCTAAAACCACTGCAGATAGTGAATGCAGCCATTAAATTAAAAGACGCTTACTCCTTGGAAGGAAAGTTATGACCAACCTAGATAGCATATTTAAGCAGAGACATTACTTTGCCAACAAAGGTTCGTCTAGTCAAAGCTATGGTTTTTCCGGTGGTCATGTATGGATGTGAGAGTTGGACTGTGAAGAAAGCTGAGTGTCGAAGAATTGATGCTTTTAAACTGTGGTGTTGGAGAAGACTCTCGAGAGTCCCTTGGACTGCAAGGAGGTCCAATCAGTCCATTTTAAAGGCGATCAGTCCTGTGTGTTCATTGAAAAGACTGTTGCTAAAGCTGAAACTCCAATACTTTGGCCACCTCATGTGAGGAGTTGACTCATTGGAAAAGACTGATGCTGGGAGGGATTAAGGGCAGGAGGAGAAGGGGACAACAGAGGATAAGATGGCTGGATGGCATCACCGACTCAATGTACATGAATTTGAGTGAACTCTGGGATTTGGTGATGGACAGGGAGTCCTGGCATGCTGCAATTCATGGGTTTGCAAAGAGTTGGATATGACTGAACGACTGAACTGGACTGAACTGAACTGAAGTGATGCTTCGCTTTTTCATTGCAAAGCTGTTCAGTTGGATGGAAACCCATTGGTGTGCTTTGTTTTCCTGTTTCCCTTATTTGAAAAGAGACCCATTTCTGCCTCTGCCCACCAAATTGAAGGACACTCTGATGTTAAGGAGCCTATGATCTATGCTTATTTCTAGAAATCTCATAACATCAGCCTATGGGTTGATGTGTTTCATGAATATTCAGGTGGTATGAGATTAAAAACCAATAGAATTCTTTGGATATAGCTGTCCAGGTTTTCCATGGACATTTACTGAAGATGCTTTCTTGTTCCCATTTGTATATTTTCCCCTTCTTTGTCACAAATGAGTTGACCATGGATGCTTGGATTTGTTTTTGACAAACTACATTTCTCCAAAGACACACAAATGTCCGACAAGTTTTAGATGCTCAGTCTCACTAATCACTAGGGGAGACAAGCATCACCATCCCTCATTAGGATGGTACACTGCATAAATTGTTCTCTTTTGTGTGTTATTTTTAAGAGTTCATGATTTTTCAGAGATGTAGTTATTTATGGTACTGTGGAAGCATTGGAAACCTGCTGTCAGTATGAATAGATGAGATGAATGATTCTAAAAATAATAGTGTTTAAATATGTATATTTGAGTATTTTATACCTTCTTTGATAAAGTGAAAAGTATTTAAACTGAAGTTGATCATTTTTATGGACATTAAAAAATATATCCATAAAGTTTCACTTTTTACTATCTTCAAAGAAAAAAAGATAAAGTTTTGTCTCCTATACTGTTGTTATATGAAGATCAGTCTAAAGGGTTTATTTAAAGCTTTTTCAGATGTAGTCATAGCAGTGAAATGCTGTTAACACTAGAAATGTTTTTTCTATGATAGAAAGGCAATCTGGTCTGTCTTTCTCAATAGCCTTTAATTTTGTGTTTACTACATCATGTTTCTTTTCATTTTTTAAATTGGACAATAATTATTTTACAATCTTGTGTTGGTTTCTGCCATATATCAAGATGTCTCAGCCACAGGTATACATATTTCCCTCTCCTTTTTTAACTCCCTCCCTTCTCCCTGTCCATCCCAGCCCTCCAGGTTGTCACAGAGCAAATTCCACTTGCTTTGGTTTCACATGAGGTAATATATATGTCTCTGTGCTATTCTCTCTATTGGTCCCACACTCTCTTACCCCACTGTGTCAACAAGTCTGTAGTCAGTTCTCTATGTCTGCATCTCCGTCTCTGCCTTACAAATGGGTTCATCAGTAACATCTTTCTAGATTCCATACCCACGCATTAATATACAATATTTGCCTTTCTCTGACTTACATACTTTTTTTGGTGGTGGTACTTTTCTTAATACTTGACCTAATTTGCAATGAAACATAAAAGGATTTCATGGGATGAAAATGGCAACAACTGAGTGTTACATTTTAGCCTAGCACTCCAGGCCCAAGTAAATCTAGGGTAAATTCATTTCTATGACAGCTTCTTTGATCACATTCATTACTTTCCCCTGTTGTCATGTGTACAATTTTCTGTTCCCTATACAATAATTACATGTGTCAAGTATCATCTGTAAGAAGTTGTATAGCAATGAGGAAATATGTTCATAATGTAGACACCACAAACACCCTCCAAAAGGTGTATGTAATAAGAATAAATTTTGTAATGAATTTTACTCCCTGGAAATAAATTTAAAAAATTGAAAAAGTTACATTAATGTGGTTATAGGTAGGTTTTCAGTGAAGGTGGACTAGACTAACAGCTAGGATCCCATCTTTCCTTAAAATGCAGAATAAATATAAAGGGAACACACAGTCTCTTCAGTAAATGGTGTTGGGAAAACTGGTCATTGACTTTTAGAGATTGGGAAACTGAAATTCATGAAGACTTGCAGGGCACCAGGGCATCGACTGGACCAACCTCTCGCCCTCCTGATGCGGCGGGTGCTCATCCACTTCCCGACGTGCAGCACAGCCATAATCCAGCCCGTAGGGGTGCATCGGGTCATCCAGACATTGCCCGTAAGTAGAGGTTCCCAAGGCCAGCCTGGCTCTCAGGGACTGAAACAGCCTGTTGGACTCGAGGTTGGGATGGCAGTTGAGTGTTGCCATATGAATGGGAGTGGAGAATAGAGCAGGCTATGACTGAAGTCCAAGTTTCCACCGTCCTGGTGAGAAATGTATTGTCCTAGACACCGAACATTCATGACATACACTCAATCTGAGGTCTGTGGTTCAGACTTCATTCAGACTTCAGCTTTTCAGGGAGGTCATTCGGGTGACCCTGACTTGAGCAGACACAGCTCTGTGGCCCTGCCATTAGCTGTCATATCCCTTTCGGCGAGAAAGACAGCTGGACTGAAAGACAAGTGAGCTCGGATCACACCCTGGGGAGCGGGTGCACCACGGCTGCCTTTGTGTTCTTTCCATTTTATTCCAGTTTCAAAGTGTCTAGTTAGGAAGTGTGAAGTTGACCCCATTTTTTTTTTTTTTTTGTGGTGGAATCCAGACAGGGGCAAGGTAGGAATTTTTTTAGGATAGGCATGTCTAGAGGCAGCTTTCATCGAGCTTGCATCTTCAAATAAAAGCCCTTCCATGGACTTCACTTAATGAACACATCTTCAGGAATGACAGAGGTTTGTATATAACTGCTGTTTCACATGTCTACTATCTGTTCTGCCTATCAGAATATTTGGGGGGTGGTGCAAATTTGTTGCTTTCATTATTCATTTTGTACCTGCACATGTATTTCAGCTCTTCTCATATTGTCTGTGACAATAATTTCCTAACAAATTCAGGTTCAGTTCACTTCAGTTACTCAGTTGTGTCCAGCTGTTTATTAACCCATGGACTGCAGAACACCAGACCTCCCAGTCCTTCGCTAACTGCCAGGGATTACTCAAAGTCATCTCCATTGAGTCAGTGATGCTATCCAGCCTCTCATCCTGTTATCCCCTTCTCCTCCCACCATCAGTCTTTCCCAGCAACAGGGTCATTCAAATGAGTCAGTTCTTCTCATCAGGTGGCCAAAGTATTGGAGTTTCAGATTCAGCATCAGTCCTTCCAGTGAATATTCAGGACTGAGTTCCTTTAGGATGGACTGGTTGAATATCTTTGCTGTCCAAGGGACTCTCAAGAACCTTCTCCAACATCACAATTCAAAAGCATCAATTCTTTGGTACTCAGCTTTCTTTACAGTCCAACTCTCACATCCATATATGACAACTGGAAAAACCATTGCTTTGACTAGATGGACATTTGTTGGCAAAGTAATGTCTCTGCTTTTAATATGCTGTTTACCTTGGTAATAAATTTTCTTCCGAGGAGCAAGGGTCTTTTAATTTCCTGGCTGCAGTCACAATCTGCAGTGATTTTAGAGTTCAAAATAATAATGTTTCTCACTGTTTCCACTGTTTCCCTCTCTATATGCCATGCAGTGATGGGACCATATGCCATGATCTTCGTTTTTTTAAATGCTCAGTTTCAAGCCAGCTTTTTCTCTCTCTTTTTCCTTCATCAAGAGGCACTTCAGCTCCTCTTTGCTTTCTGTCATAAGGGTGGTGTCCTCTGCATATTGGAGGGTATTGATATTTCTCTCGGCAATCTTGATTCCAGCTTGTGCTTTATCCAGTCCAGCATATCTCTTGATGTACTTTTCATATTAGTTAAATAAACAGAATCATAATATACAGCCTTGACTTACTCCTTTTCCAATTTGGAACCAGTCTGTAGTTCCATGTCCAGGTCTCACTGTTGTTTCTTGACCTGCATACAGATTTCTCAGGAGGCAGGTCAGGTGCTCTGGTATTCCCATCTCTGGAAGAATTTTAGACAGTTTGTTGTGTTCCACACAGTAAAAGGCTTTGGTGTAGTCAATTAAGCAGAGGTATATGTTTTTCTGAAACTCTTTTGCTTTTCTGATGATCCAAGGGATGCTTGAAATTCGATCTATGGTTCCTCTCCCTTTTTAAAATACAGCTTGAATATCTAGAAGTTCATTGTTCATTTACTTTTGACCTGACTTTGAGAATTTTTAGCATTGAGCTGCTAACGTGTGAGATGAGTGTAATTGTGTGGTAGTTTGAACATTCTTTGGCATTGCCTTTCTTTGGGATTGGAATGAAAACTCACCTTTTCCAGTCCTGTGGCCACTGCTGAGTTTTCCAAATTTGCTGGCATATTGAGTGCAGCCCTTTCAGAGCATCATCTTTTAGAATTTGAAATAGCTCAACTGGAATTCCACCACCTCCACTTGCTTTGTTCATAGTGATGTTTCCTAAGGCTCACCTGACTTCGAATTCCAGCATGTCTGGCTCTAAGTGAGTGATCACACCATGGTGATTATCTGGGGTTGTGAAGATCTTTTTTGCATAATTCTTCTTTGTATTATTGACACCTCTTTTTAGTATCTTCTACTTCTGTTATGTCAATACAATTTCTGTCTTTAATTGTACCCATCTTGGTATGAAAAGTTCTCTTAGTGTCTCTACTTTTTTTGGAACTATATCTATTCTTTTGTGTTCTTGTTTTCCTCTATTTCTTTTCATTGATCACTGAGGAAGGCTTTCTTATCTCTCCTTGCTATTCTTTGGAACTCTGCATCAAATGGGTATATCTTTATTTTTCTCCTTTGCCTTTTGTTTCTCTTCTTTTCATAGCTATTTGTAAGGCCTCCTCAGATAGCTAGTTTGCCTTTTTGCATTTCTTTTTCTTGGGGATGATCTTGATCTCTGCTTCCTGTACAATGTCAGCAACTTCTGTCCATAGTTTTTCAGGTACTCTGTCTACCAAATCCAATCCATTGAATCTATTGGTCACTTCCACTGTGTGATTGTAAGGGATATTATTTAGGTCATACCTGAATGGTCTATTGGTTTTCCCTACTTTCTTCAATTAAAATCTGAATTTGGCAATAAAGAGTAAATGATCAGAGCCACAGTCAGCTCCTCATCCTGTTTTTGCTGACTGTATAGAGCTTCTCCATCTTTGGTTGCAAATATTATAAATATAATCAATCTGAGTTTGTTATTGACCATCTGGTGATGTCCATGTGTAAAGTCATCTCTTGTGTTGTTGGAAGAGGGTGTCTGGTAGTACCAGTGTGTTCTCTTGGCAAAATTCTGTTAGCCTATGCCCTGCTTCATTCTGTACTCCAAGGTCAAATTAGCCTGTTGCTCCAGCTGTTTCTTGACAATTTAGGGTGTGTGAGTGCAAAGTCACTTCATTTGTGTCCCACTCTGTCCAACCCTATGTATTGTAGCCTTTCAGGAGCCTCAGTCCATGGTATTCTCCAGGCAAGAATACTGGAGTGGATTGCCATGCCCTCCTCCAGGGGATCTTCCTGACCCCCATAGAGCACCTGTGAAGCCACACAAAGTATGGGGGTCACTTGTATTTTCATTTTGTATTCTATAGCTCTGTACTACTAAAAGACTCTTAGTTCTGGAAGGATCTCTTTTGTATTGAAATATTGTTGCAATGAGCTGTGATTGATACTGGGATTCTTGGCCTCCGGAGATGAGGAATTCGATACGGTGCCAGGGATGAGGCTTGTTTGCTCAGAGCTTTTTATATAATAAACTTTTATTAAAGTATATAAGAGATAGAGAAAGCTTCTGATATAGAGCTCAGAAGGGAGCAGAAGAGGTGCCTACTTGCTAGTTTCTAACAAGGAGTTATATCTGCTAAGTCACGTCAGTCATGTCCGAATCTGTGTGACCCCATAGATGGCAGTTTACCAGGCTCCCTCTTCCCTGGGATTCTCCAGGCAAGAACACTGGAGTGGGTTGCCATTTCCTTCTCCAATGAATGCAAGTGAAAAGTGAAAGTGAAGTCACTCAGTTGTGTCCGACTCTTAGAGACCGCATGGACTGAAGCCCACCAGGCTCCTCCATCCATGGGATTTTCCAGGCAAGAGTACTGGAGTGGGGTGCCATTTCCTTCTCTGAGGAGTTATATACCTATTAGCAAAGCTTCATTAGAGAAAAGTAACACCTCAACTGAGAGAGTTGCACCAGGCACCTCAGCTACAACATTTATTTTGAGACAGCATTGGAACAAGGTGAGTCGTGCCTGGCTATAAAACAGTTGACAGGAATCTTGAAGAAAGGCAGATTTCCAAGCAAATACATATATATATTTTAACACATTAATATAGTCTAAGGAAGATATTTCCATGATAAAAACACATTGGTAAGCTCAAGATTTGAGATAAAGTTAAGTTCACGCATAACCATTTATTATCATGACAACAGAGAATTTTCACAGATAAAAGGAATTTAAAAAGTCCACCAATTGGAGTTTTATTTTCTCCTGCCACTTGGGCACCTCTGACCTGCCTACAGAGGCTATTAACACTCTCAGTATGTGTATTACATTTTGTGTTGCATAAGCCTGAATGAGATGGCCCAGCTTTCACTCTTAATACATGATCTGATTGCTAAACAGGAAATAAAAAAGAGTGGAGATCTCAGAATCGGGAGGAACCTAACAAGTCAGCCTTAGTAATAGTGTTTTTTGTAGTGGTACCTTAGCCAGTAATGGCACTTGTAATAGAAGTGGCCTGCATTCTTCAAAAAATTGATAACAACCCTGGTTTAAAATCTCTCTTATCTCCTGGTAGGCTTTATCACAGCTCATCACTGGACCTGACTGGTTTTCCCTCAGGGCTTTCCTAGTTATTCTTGCTCAATTTTCTATGTGAAACTTAGAAGCAGTTTATCCTGAAAATCAGTCTGAGTGGTTCTTAATTAGGGTTGCATTAGATGTTAGACTAAGGAGAAGTGACATTTATATGACATTCAATCTTAGCATTAAAAACACTGTGTGTCTTTACAATAAGCCAAGTACTTGCATGTGTGTGGATGTTTATAGATGGTGTTGAACTTTCCTTTATGTGTCCTCTGTAAATACTGGGCATCTACACTAGACATACAGCATGAACACAACAGACATGATTTCCTCTCCTTGGATTTTTGCCTACCTGAGATCATGAAGATATTCCCCTATGTCATCTACCGGTTTTTCTTACCTTTCCACTTGGATTCACTATTCACTAGGAACTGACTTTGGGTATTTATTTTATCAATAAAATAAAATTGATTTTATTCTGTCTAGATGGGCAGGTAATTCAGCAGCATTTACCCAAAATCTACTTCCCTGTCTCTGGTACTGACTCAGTGAGTGAATAAATGAAAGTTACTCAGTCGTATCTGACTCCTTTTAGCCACATGGACTGTACATGGAATTCTCCAGGCCAGAATACTGGAGTGGGTAGCCTATCCCATCTCTAGTGGATCTTCTCAAGCCAAGATTTGATCCAGGTTCTCCTGCATTGCACACAGATTTTTTTTTACCATCTGAGCTCTCAGGGAAGTCATTGGTACTAGTAGTGTAATAAGAAAGTGCTTATACATGAGTAGAATTAGATGTATCTCAAAGACAGAATCAACTTTATTTATTTATTTTCAATTCATGTCTGGAGTTTGTGGGAAGAGGAGCCAAGAATGGAATCGTTGTTTGGGTCTGAGATACTAGAAGCTGTGACAACTATGGAGAGGGGTGGGGGGTGGAGCACCTGGAGGATCAGAATAGAGGTGGAAAATCATGGATGTGGGCCCTGCTGACACTGCGGCAGCTCTTAGACTTCAGAATGAAGATGGGAAGTTAGGCAGGTGGAGATGAAAGTACCGAGTTGTATTTCTGAGCACCATTCCCTTTACAAAATTAGGTCTGTGAAAGCAAAAAAGTATTAAGACCCTCCATGTAGTCAAAAATCTGTGGACACTTTACAGTCAGCCCTCTATAACCTCAGTTTAACTTCTGTGGATTCAAAAACCATGGGACATGTCATAGTATGTATTTATTGAAAAAAATCCAGTTGTAAGTGGACCTGTGCAATTCAAATCTGTGTTGTTTGAGGGGTAGCTGTGTATGTAACACAGTTTGTATATCCATTGCCCCACTGATGAACGATAGATTGCATCTACCTTTGGTTGTTGTGAAATGTGCTAGAATGAATATTCATACACAAGTATCTGTTGGAGACCCTACTGGCAATTATTTTGGGTTTAGATTTTGGAGGAGTATTGCAGGGCCATATAGTAATTTAACATCTTTGAGGGATCTGTGAATTGTTTTCCACAGTGGCCACATCATCTTCCATTCTTCCCAGCAAGATACAGGGTTCCAGTGTCTCCACGTTCTCGCTCCAATTGTTAATCTTGTCCACTCTTGTTATATTCTGTTGTTTCTGATCTTTACATTGAAGCTATCTTTAATGTGAGGTGGTTTCTCATTGTGGTTTTTAATTGCATTTCTCTAGTGACAAATCATGTTAAGTATCTTTTCATGAGCTTAGTATAATCTACATGCATGAAAATTTAATGATATAGTTTTATGATTTCTGACATTTATACACACAGGTTCAGCAACCACAGGCAAGATACAGAATGTTTCCATCACCCCAAATTTTCTCTTATCCTTTTATGAACCACATCGCTCAACACCAGGCAGCCAATGATCTGCTGGTTTCCAGAGATGAGATCTCTTTTCTAGGATTTCATAAAAATCGGATCATGTGTTTTCATTTGTGT
Organism: Bos indicus x Bos taurus; assembly: GCF_003369695.1. Taxonomy (NCBI): domain Eukaryota; kingdom Metazoa; phylum Chordata; class Mammalia; order Artiodactyla; family Bovidae; genus Bos; species Bos indicus x Bos taurus. Next base: position 826,717 of record NC_040096.1, on the reverse strand, counting down.
CTGACTTCTTTTGTTGGGAATAATAAGTTTTAAGTTGTTGCTTTGTGCTTGTTTTTAAGTTTCCTTATTTCTAACAATCTTCAGGTCTTTTCCTGGAAAGGAAATGTCCCCATTTTTTATAATATTTATCAAAAATATTTGTATATCATTTTTATGCTGTCTGTGGCATTAGTATCTTTTAATGCTTTTTTTATTATTATTATTTGGCTGCTCTGTGTCTCAGTTGTGGTCTGTGGGATATATTCCCTGATTAGGAATCGAATCTGGGTTCCCTGCTTTGGGAGTGCAGAATTGTAGCACCAGGACCACCAGGGGATTCCTGGATATTCATATTTGTATTTGTTCTCTCTTTTTTTTCTTTTTTTATAAATTCTGTTATCATCATTTTACAATGTTACATTACTATCTGCTGTATAATAAAGTGAATCATTTATATGTATAGATATGTCCACTCCCCTTTGAGCCTCCCTCCCATCCCCTCACTCCTCCTCTTGAGGTCAATGCAGAGCACCAAGCTGAGCTCCGCATGCTACACAGCCACTTTCCACTAGCTATTTGTTTTACACATGGTAGTGTATATATGTCAATGCTAGTCTCTCAGTTGGTTCCCTCCTCTCCTTACCCTGCTATATCCACAAGTTCATTTTCTATATCTGTGCCTCTGTTTGAGCTCTGTAGGTAAGTTCATCAGTGCCATTTATATAAATATGCTGTGCTTAGTTGCTCAATCCTGTTCATACTGTAGCCTGCAAGGCTCCTCTGGCAGGGACTGTATCCTGCCAGGTTCCTCTGCCAAGGGATTCTCCACAAGTATACTAGAGTGGGTTTCCATGCCCTTCTCCAGGGTATCTTCCCAAACCAGGGATCAAACTCAGGTTTTCCACATTGCAGGTAGTTTCTTTACCGTCTGAGCCACAAGAGATGCTCAGATGTTGCAGCCACACGTTCCAGGAAACAAACCCACTCAAAGGGACAATGCAGATACTGGAGTGCAGTTTATTACACCGGCAGGCCCAAGACAGAGTCTTCTATAGCCGAGCACCCTGACCAGTTTTTGTGAAAACCTCATATACCCTAAGTGCATTTGCCCAATTCCACCTCCCCAAATTCCCTGAAATGAGTCTGAACAAAGGAAAAGAAAGACACAAACAAAGTTAACCTTTTATTCACATGCCTTAAGCCTAGGAAGTTAACAGTGGACAATTATCAATAGGCCTGTGGTCATACCCCAATAAGCATAATAGAATGTATGATTCTGTATGGTTACATAGATAATTAGGATATTCTTTTAAGTGGCTGAGAGTCTAGGAATGAGCCCTGGGGCTCTTCCTGCCAGGGGCTTATTTTTCTACTTGGTATGTCATTTCCATAGATACTGGGCATATAGCTCAAAGTCCACAGTCCAGCCCAAGATGGAGTCCTGATTTCAAGATAGAACCTGTTCTGTCTGTTTCCTCCATCGGAAGCTCAGTGAAGAGGGTAGCCTATCCTTTCTTAGTGGATCTTGCCAACCCAGAAATTGAACCTGGGTCTCCTGCATTACAGGAGGATTCTTTACCAGCTGATTTACCATGGAAGACCATATGTCTGTGTATGTATGTGTTAATATTCAATATTTGGTTTTGTTTTTCTGGTTCATTTCACTGTATGACTGACTGTCCATCCACATCTCTACAAAGGACCCACTTACATTCCTTTAATTGCTACCTGCTATTACACTGTAAATAAGCAGAACTTTTCCTTATCCATTTTTCTGTTGATGGACTTTTAGGATGATTCCATGTCCTAGTTATTTGTAAATGGGGCTGCAATGAGCATGAGTGTGCATATGTCTTTTTGAATAATGGTAGTGGGATTGCTGTGTTGTATGGTAGTTCTATTTTCAGTTTTCTAAGGAACCTTCATACTGCCCTCCATAGTGGCTATATCATATTACATTCCCACCAAAGTGTGAGAGGGGCCTCTTTTCTCTACATCCTCTCCATCATTATTTGTAGATTTTTTGATGATGGGCATTGTGACTGATGTAAAGTAATACCTCATTTGCAGTTTTGATTTGCATTTCTCTAATAGTGATCAAATAGTGAGTGATGTTGAGATTCTGTTGTATTTGATATTCCATCCTATAACTTACTTATACAATAAATAAGTAAATTTGAATAGATTCTGATTGACCCCTTGTGTTATACAAGTTGATATGCTTAGAAAAATGCATTAAAAAAACGGCGGATGCATTTCAATATTTGGCAAAACCAATACAATATTGTAAAGTTTAAAAATAAAATAAAATTAAAAAAAAAAGATTAAAAAAAAAAGAAAGGTAAAAAAAAAATTTAAGTTTAGATGGATAAACTCCTGGAAAAAATAAAACCAACCAGAAAAAATAAAAATTTTGAATAATCCAAAAAAAAAAAAAAAAAAAAAAAGGCAACCTTTACTCAGCTTTAAAAATTATTATAATTTTAATCTAATCAGACCAAACTAACTCAAAGGTCAAACAGACATAATTTGTGATGGCTTGTTCTGGTCCCCTTGACATTTGTGTACACCAATATGCTTGCACATTCATCTACCAAAGGATATCCTGATTTCAAGTTTGTAGCCATTATGAATAGTACTGCTGTGCATAATTGCATCCTTGTTTGCACTGAACATCGATTTTCAGAGTGATTGCCTAAATCCTGAAAGCACGATTGCTGGATCCCAAGGTGACTCTTGTTGAGCTTTGGGGAAAACAGTCAGACTGTCTCATGGTGGCTGTACATGCATCCTACCAGTGATGAGTAATGGTTCCTGTCGTTGCTTACCCTCCAGCGATTAGTATTATCTTATATTTGTAGTTTAGCACTCATAATGGGTGTGGTGAGATATATCATGATTTTAATTTATAATTCCCTGATTGTATATGATGGAGAGTCTATGTGTTATTACTAACAACTACGGAAATTCTAACATGTGTTGCAAAGTGAATAAAGTCTGAGGTCACTATGCCAAGTAAAACAAGCCAGACAGAAAAGGACAAATAATCTATGATTCCACTCTGAGGTATCCAGATAAGTCAACTGCAAAGACAAAGTAGAATAAGGGTGCCAGGGGATAAGTGGAGTTGGGCCTGTCGGACTTGGGCAAGGCATCTGGTCCCATCACTTCATGGGAATTAGATGGGGAAAGAATGGAAACAGTGTCAGACTTTATTTTTGGGGGCTCCAGAGTCACTGCAGATAGTGACTGCAGCCATGAGATTAAAAGATGCTTACTCCTTGGAAGAATATTTATGACCAAACTAGAAAGCATATTGAAAAGCAGAGACATTACTTTGCCGACAAAGGTCTGTTTAGTCAAGGCTATCGTTTTTCCAGTGGTCATGTATGGATGCGAGAGTTGGACTGTGAAGAAAGCTGAGCACTGAAGAATTAATGCTTTTAAATTGTGATGTTGGAGAAGACTCTTGAGAGTCCCTTGGACTGCAAGGAGATCCTACCAGTCCATTCTAAAGGAGATCAGCCCTGGGTGTTCCTTGGAAGGAATGATGCTAAAGCTGAAACTCCAGTACTTTAGCAACCTCATGCGAAGAGCTGACTCATTGGAAAAGACTGATGTTGGGAGGGATTGGGGGCAGGAGAAGGGGACAGCAGAGGATCAGATGGCTGGATGGCATCACCGACTCGATGGATGTGAGTTTGAGTGAACTCCGGGAGATGGTGATGGACAGGGAGGCCTGGCGTGCTGTGATTCATGGGGTTGCAAAGCGTCGGATATGACTGCATGACTGAACTGAACTGAACTGAATGACCCTGTATGATGATGGTGGTGGTAATGTTAGTATCTTATTCATGTCTGACCCCATGGACTGTAACCCAACTAGCTCTTCTTCCCATTGAATTCTCTAGGCAAGAGGCCTACAGTGGGTTTCCATTAACTTCTCCAGGGGATGAGCCTCTGGAAAATCTCCACTTTCACCTGGAAGAATGATAAGCCAGGCTATTGCCCCAGACCACTTTCCAGAAGAGCCCGGACTACCCATGAGACCCAGGACAGCCAGCAGCAATACCATCTCACACAGATTTCCAGTCAGCACCTGTCACCCTTTCTACACCCTTGGTCAGTCTCCTTTGGGTCTGAGAGCTCAAGGCCTCATGGAAGTGAGGTCTTCTCCTTCTCAGAAAATGGAACCTGGCAACAGCCCCATGCCTCATTCTGCCAGCCAAGGCTATCAGCTCCTGTTACTGAAGAACCAAGTGTCATACATGTCCTATAGACGTCCTCAAATGAACAACAACAATGCTAAGGAGAAGACTTCAGGTCAGGGAGGGCTGAGCTTAATGAAATTATCACCAGATACACCAGACTGCCAGCTGCTAAGGCATGTGGCAGTAACTACCCACTGGCCTGACATGTGGGAGGTCATGTCCTCAAACTGGTAAAAAGACTCCTGTGAGGGACACTGTGGCAATATGATCAGTGGGTAATGAGACCTGGAGGGAAAAGTGGAAATGGTCAGAAGGTGGTCCTCTGGCAAGAGCTGATTCTCCAGGTTGCTGTGCTTGGCATATGCTGTGCTTAGTTGCTCAGTCATGTCTGACTCTTTGTGACCTCGTGAACTCTAGCCCTCCAGGCTCATTTATCTATGGGGATTCTCCTGGCCAGATACTGCACTGGGGCATCTTCCCAACCCAGGGATCGAACCCACGTCTCCCACATTGCAGGCATTATTTTACCATCTGAGTCTCCCCAGAAGAGAGATTGTAAATGGAACTGAGTAAAGGTCAGGTTATTTGACCAGAGACCAAGCCATTGGCCTCTGAAAACTCTTGAATTTTTATTTGCTTTGCTCTCACTACTACTTCTTCACTTTCCAAGAACTTCAGAAGGTCAGAGGGTAGAGGAGGAAAGGAGTGAATGATCAAGGAGAATTGCAATCCTAGATCTAAACTATGATTTTAAGATATTGTCAGTTATAAAAAGACATCCACCTCTAAGAATCCAGTTCTGAAAAGTCTTGAAAAATCAGAAGATATTCAAAGTTTGAACGTGGCTGAGGAAATTTTCATTTGCTTCTTGCATATTACATAGTGCACCCTCCTTAATTTTCAGTCTCTAAAATCTAAATTAATGGGGAAATCTGCTTCTAGCAAATGCAGTCAGTGTTGTCTTGCCACCACCAGTATGCAATCATAAAAGCAAAGAAAGAAAATGAAGAATAAAAAAGGACAACAAGGTACAGCTTCCCAAAACCAGAACCTTTCCCAAATCACCACTTTTCCACGCCCATCTTGCTTCCTCTGATGTGTCTCAAAATGCTGTCATAATTTAACTGCAAATATGTGTGTGTGCTCAGTCGCCTCAGTCATGTCCGACTCAGTCCATCTCCATTGACTGTAGCCCACCAGGATTCTCTATCCATGGGAGTGGGTTTTCTTGCCCTCCTGCAGGCAATCTTCCTGACCTAGGGATCAAACTTTTATCCCTAGTTTTTTATGTGTCCTGAATTGGCAGACGGGTTCTATTTAACTAGAGTTACCTGGGAATCACCTTGCTGCAAATATACTTACCAGGAAATGCACTCCAGGCCTGTTTGCTCTGTCATCAATCAAAAACTCTCAAGATTTGTCAGAACAGAAAAATTTAAACAATAAAAACTTTGTAAAGACAACACTCAAGGATTCTGTTTGCCTCTGACCAGTTCAGCCACACATGACTCTGATGGGGAGAGTCTAACTCTTTCTGGGAAGAAGGGTGCCCCACTCTCAGCCTGATGGTCATGAGGCCCCCATCTTAGTTTCCACTGTAGCCCAAAGCTGTCCAATGAAGTGTACTGTGGATTACAAATTCAAGCTCCGTGTAAAAGCTGAAGTTTCTAGTAACCACATTTAAAAGCAAAAAAAAAAAAAATAATAATAAATAAATAAAAGCAGATGAAATTAATTTTCAAGTTACATTTTAATCCAGTATACAAAAAGTATTATCATTTCAATATGTGATCAATATGTCACAAGTCATGGGTGGCATGCAGAAAAGTCTGACCTTTTTTTTGATGACTAAATACTTTCCTTTCTAAGACAAAGTTCTACTCCTAGGATGGGAAGCTGAAATGGGAACCCCTTTTCCTTGGGAATAAGCCTGTCAGGTAAAATACAAGACACCTAGTTAAATTTGGTTTTCAATGAATAAATTTTTAGTACAAGTACATCTGAAGCATTCCAGGGGATGGACTTCTACTGAAAAAGGAAATGTTTTCATTGTTTTTCCAAAATTAATTTAACTGGGATTCCTGTATTTCTATTTGGTAAATCCAGCCACTTAAAAAGAATGATTAGAACTGATTCCTTCCTTAGCTAAAATAGAGTACATCAGCGGTGAGTGCACATAGCTCCCTCCCATCAGGGCCAGAGTTACAGTCATGGGAGGATGACGTGTAATTAGGTGGCCAGTTGAGGCAGGAAGGGTATAGGTGTGTCTTCCTTGGCCTAGCACAGACCACAAGGTAGTGGCAACCCCACAAAAGAGAAGCAGATGAAGGCAGAGGAGATGAAGGTCAAAGGAGAAAAGGTGGCCAGTTCTGGAAGCAGCAGAAGGTGATGGTCCACAGAAGGGCAGGGGCCAGCCTGCTAGGGAGTGGTACAGTTCAAGGTGTGAAGCACCCTTCCCAGGGTCCAGTGGTGATTACACCTGCAGGAAGGCACACAGCTGAGCAGCCGTAGTTGCAGAAGCCCAGTGGCTACTCTGCTCCACCCTTCTTCCTTTTCCATGAAGTTTACAAGATATTTGTACATCCTGTATTGCCATCAGTCCATTTTAAAGGAGATCAGTCCTGGTGTTCTGTGGAAGGAATGATGCTAAATCTGAAACTCCAGTACTTTGGCCACCTCATGTGAAGAGATGACTCATTGGAAAAGACTTTGATGCTGGGAAGGATTGGGAGCAGGAGGAGAAGGGGACAACAGAGTATGAGATGGCTGGATGGCATCACCGACTTGATGGATGTGAGTTTGAGTGAACACTGGGAGTTGGTGATGGACAGGGAGGCCTGGCGCACTGCGATTCATGGGGTCGCAAAGAGTCGGATATGACTGAGCGACTGAACTGACTAAACTGACTGACTCCTATGAACCTTGTTGAGGACCTTGATCTTAATGCAGCATTTGCACTTTTCCAACCTGCTGTGGATTTTCTTTTGCAATACATTTTCCTTTATTTTTATTTTATGTAATAAGAACTCTCACAAGGGGTGACAGTGAAGGCGGAAGCAAACAGAAGGGACTCTATCTTGAAAGCAGGACTCCATCTTGGTCCATACTGTGGTCTTTGAGCTATATGCCTAGTGTCTATGGTAACGACATATCAATTGGAAAGCCAGAACCCCCAGAAAAAAAGAGCCCAAGGGCTTGTACCTAGACTCTCCATTGCCTAAAAGAACAGCCTAATTATCTGTGTAACCAAATAGAATTATAAATTCTACTATGCTTATTGGGGTATGACCACAGACCTATTGATAATTGTCCACTGTTAACTACCTATGCTTAAGGTATATGAATCACGGGTTAACTTTGACTATATTTCTTTTCCTTTGTTCAGACTAGTTTCAGGGAATTTGGGTAGGTGGGTTACAGCATGTACACTTAAGAGTAAACAAGGTTTTCACAAACACTGGTCAGGATCCTTGACTAAGAGGAAACCCTGCCTTGGGACCGCTGGTGTAATAAACTGCACTCCACTATCTGCATTGTCCCTCTGAGTGAGTCTGTTTTCTGGAATGCATGGCTACAACATTGAGAGAGAAGTATTGTGTCCAACTTATTAGATATTCCTTTGTGTACTCCAAGTGAGAGTGGTGAAATATGCTCCCCCCCATTCCTAAAATTCCTAAAAATTTCAAAACAGTACCTGGTTAAACTAAGGGGCATGGTGGTCACAGAACCTTGGGGTAGATGTGTTTCAGGTTGATTTAGTGTTGAACACGTGTAAGGCTTTGAGGAATGATTCAGAGTGTCTGATACAGTAAATCAGGGTGGAAATTGAGAATCTCCATTTTTAACCACTTCCCAGGTGATGCTAACACTGCTCGTCCAGTGATGACACTTTGAGTACCACTAACTTACACAAGGAGAGAGCTTCCACAGAAATTGAAACAGCAATTTTTAAGACATTTACTCTATTCTTAGAGTTTCCTCACACAGAAAACCCAGATGTCAACCTGAAAAGTAGCACAGTAACTCTTCCACAACTAAGGATGTAAAGATGAAACCATTTGGAGATGCATGGGAAGGGCAGAAATGCATTCTAGTCAGGACACATAATGCTGATAGATGACCCAGAAGCAGGAGGGGACATTACAAACTTGGTATCTTCCCTGGGGAGGACATTTTGAGCAGCTGAGCCCTGGTAACCTGAATCAGGAAGATAAGCCCCCATAATATCTGGATTTGAAACCAGCAGAGCTATGTCTGGGAGAGAGCTATGGTAAGTCAAGACCCCATGATTAATAGGTTTGTGCCAAACATACTGAGGCTGAACGTCAGCTCCGAGGCAGCAGCTTGAAAAGTGCATGCATCATATGGGAAGCAGAATTATGGACTACTTTCAGGAGAATTGCCAAAGGGGCAAGGATTTGTTGGAACTTTCTCTAGGGGATGAAATCACTGATTGAGGACACTTAAAAAAATCCTCCCTGTACCCAGCTGGCCCAGTGCTAGTAAGAGACATTTCTGTCATTCCCCACTTACCTTGCTAGCACTGCTTGCCCTACAATGTCTCTCTGTTCTCTGTGGAAAACACATATCCAACCCAGTCATGCCCACAACACTCCTCCAAAATGGCTTCACCCCCGAGGGCCTGGATTCCCACACAAGTGCCTCCTTCCCTTCCACACACGGTGGGGGGACTCAGCCACAACTCACATCCCCTCAAGATGGTTCCCACTCCACATCAGCTCCAGCCAGAAGCACATCTGCAACTGTTGAGGTGGGGCTCACGTTCAGCTGCACTGGTTCAACGAGACCCACCAACCTGCCCAAAGCAACGTTGGTACTTCCGACAGAACACCACACTCAGCCTACATAGGAGACACTCTGGATTTCCTGTCTCTGCTGACCTGGAGGAACTGTTCTTCTGGGCCACACAAGAGACACTCTACATAAGTTCACTCATTCAACATGGAGACATAGTTCATCTACCTAATATTAATGCATAGAAACAAAAAGATAGGCAAAATAAGGAGACAAAGAATATATTCCTAACAAACGGCCGAGACATAACTTCAGAAAAAGAACTAAACAAGATATAGATTAATGAATGACCTAAAAAAAATAATAATCTATATCAAATGAGTGCAAAGTAATGCTTATAGAGATATATACTGCGTCTTCCCTGCTGGATCATTGGTTAAGATTTTCCTGAAAATGTAGGGGACAAGGGTTCAACCCTTGGCCTGGGAACTAAGATCCTAGGCGGTGGGGCAACTAAACCTGCGTGTCACAACTGTTGAACTCATGCACCCTAGAGCCTGTGCTCCACAATGTGAGAAGACAGAACCGTGGGAAGCTCACACACCAAAACTAGAATTCAGCCCCCACTCTAGGCAACTAGAGAAAGCCAATGACACAACAAGATGCAGTGGACCCATGAAATAAGTAAATAAAAGGTATTTACTCATCTCAGGGGAAGAAGGAAAGAACGGAGTGAGAACCTCCACAAAGAGGCTATAAGTATAAAAAGGAACTGATTATAATTGAAGAATACAATAACTGACATGAAGAATACAGCAGATGCATCAATAGATTAGATGATTCAGAAGGACACATCAGTAAGCTGAGATACATAGTAGTGGAAATCACCCAATGTCAACACCAAAAAGGAAAAATGAGCCAAAAATTTGATGATAGTTTAATGCATTTGGTGGATAATATCAAGCATACTAACATTCCCACTATAGGGATTCATGGAGAAGAGAGAGAGAAAGATATAAACTCCCTTGAATAAACACTGGCTGAAAATTTCCCTATCTTTGTGAAGGAAACACACACAGGTCCAAGAATCACAGAGAGTCCAATACAGGGTAAATCAAAGGAGAAACATGCCAAGACACATATTAATCAAACTAAGAAAAAAAAATTTTTTTAAGAAAAAATATTCAAAGCAGGAAGGGAAAAGTAACAAGTAACAAGGGAATCCATTTAAGTTTAACAGCTGATCTTTCAGAAGAAATGCTGCAGGCTAAAAGGGTGTGTCATGATATACTTAAATTTATGAAAGAGAAAAACCTACCAGCATGATTACTGTAGCCAGCTAAGATCTCACTCAGATTCAAAGAAAAACTCAGTAGTTTTACAAATAAGCAAAAGTTCAGAAATTCAACACCACCAAAGGAGCTTTCCACAAATATTAAAGGATGTTCTCTAGGCAGAAAATAGAAGGGAATGAATAGGCCTTAAAAAAAAGAACAATAAATTAAATAATAATAATTTCATGCCTATAAATAAGTAACAAATATAAATTGATTAAATGTTCCAACTGAAACACAGACTGGTTGAATGGAAGCAAAAACAAGATCCATATAAATGCTGTCGACAATACATGCACTTCATACCTAGTGACACATAAAGACTAAAAGTGAGGGCCTGGAACAAGATATTCCATGCAAATGGAAATTTTAAAAAATGCTGCAGTAGCAATTCTTATATTAGATAAAACAGACTTTTAAATAAAGACTATTACTAGAGACAAGGAAGGACACTAGATAATGATAAAGAGATAAATCCAGGAAGAAGATATTGCAAATATAAATGCACATGCATCCAAGATAGGGACACCTAAATACATAAGACAAATACAACTAACCATTCAAGGTTAGAACAATTTTTGATGAGGGAATTTTTTTTTTTTTTAATTGAGGTATTGCTGATTGACAGCAAAGTGCTAGTTTAAGGTGTACAGCAAAGTGATTCAGTGTCTCAGGTGCTTTCTTGGACAAAATTCACTTCCTTTAGTAGGCCCCTTGGCCATGTCCTCTATTCAGAAAAGCTAAGAATCCTGAAAATGCAAAGTAGGATGTGGTGGTGCTCATGGGTGTTTTTGACTAAATATAATACTACAAAAAAAAAAAAAAAAAAACCTAGATGCTAGGAGGGGATCTCCAAACCTATCTTCAAACAGGAGACCTTTCTCCCTTGAATGTGGGTGCTTGAAACAGGGCTTTGGAAAGGAAGACGTGTGTTATGAATATTTTGTCTGCAGAGGACAAAGTGCTGTGTAGAGAGGACGCAGGTACATCCCAGGACACTGAGGACATGGAAACAGTGACTGAATTCTCAGCCCCGCTCTTGGGGCATTGCATTGTCTCCACCCCTGACACAGGATGAGCAGCTCATAGGTGTCCTGGAGAGTAGGTCACACGACCTGGGTCTGTCCAACCGGTGTGTTCCATTCTCCCTGGCCACCGGGATGGGCTCAGGACTGGGGCAGTGACCTATCAGGGCTCAGGGCTGGGACTCATGCTGGAACCAAGGGGAAGAGGAGCTCTGGACCCAATTGTGACATTCTTGGAAAGAAAAAGCTACATAGACCATAAGCAGATCATGGGGTGGGGAATTGGAAGTGTCATTTAGGATGGATACCTGTCAATATGCATTGGTTTAAGTGTATTGCTTTGTATAACACAAAGAGTCAAGCAGAATCTATTCAAATTTACTTATTTTTTGTAAAAGTCATAGGATGGAATACTAAACACAACAGAATCTTAACATCACTCACTATGTATTCATCATTAGAGAAATGCAAATAAAAACTGTAAATGAGGTATTACCATACATCAGTCATAATGCCCATCATCAAAAAATCTACAAACAATGCTGGACAGGATGTAGAGAAGAGACCCCTCTTGCACTGTTGGTGGGAATGTAAACTGATATAGCCACTACAGAGGGAGGGCAGTATGCAGGTTCCTTAAAAACGGAAAATAGAACTACCATATAATCCAACAATCCCACTGGGTATGTTGAGACTACCATAATTCAGAAAGACATATGCATGTTCACATTCACTGCAGCCCTGTTTACAATAATTAAGACATGGAATCAACCTAATGTCCATCAAGAGAGAAATTGATAAGGAAAAGTGTGACATTCAGTTCAGTTCAGTCACTCAATCGCGTCTAACTCTTTGCTACCCTATCAGCTGCAGCATGCCAGGCCTCTCTGTCCATCACCAACTCCCAGAGCTTACCAAACCTCATGTCCATTGAGTCGGTGATGCCATCAAACCATCGCATCCTCTGTTGACCCCTTCTCCTCCTGCCCTCAATTTTTCGCAGCATCAGGGTCTTTTCAACTGAGTCAGCTCTTCACATCAGGTGGCAAAAATATTGGCGTTTCAGCTTCAACATCAGTCCTTTCAATGAACACTCAGGACTGATCTCTTTAGGATGGACTGGCTGGATCTCCTTGTAGTCTAAGAGACTCTCAAGAGTCTTCTCCAACACCACATTTCAAAAGCATCAATTCTTAGGCATTCAGCTTTCTTTAAGTCCAACTTTCACATCCATACACGACTACTGGAAAAACCATAGCCTTGACAGGATGGACCTTTGCTGGAAAAGTAATGTCTCTGATTTTTAATATGCTGTCTAGTTTGGTTATAATTCTGCTTCCAAGAAGTAAGTGTCTTTTAATTTCATGGCTGCAGTCATCATCTGCAGTGATTTTGGAGCGCCCCCCCCAAAAAAAAAATGAAGTCTGACACTGTTTCCATTGTTTCTCCATCTATTTGCCAAGACATGATGGGACCAGATGCCATGATCTTCGTTTTCTGAATGTTGAGCTTTCATCCAACGTTTCCACTCTCCTCTTTCACATTGATCATGAGGCTCTTTAGTTCTGCTTCACTTACTGCCATAAGTGTGTTGTCATCTGCATATTTGAGGTTATTAATATTTCTGCCAGCAATCTTGATTCAAGCTTGTGCTTCTTCCAGCCCAGCGTTTATCATGATGTACTCTGCATAGAAGTTAAATAAACAGGGTGACAATATACAGCCTTGACGTACTCCTTTCCCTATTTGGAACCAGTCTGTTGTTCCATGTCCAGTTCTAACAGTTGCTTCCTGATCTGCATATATGTTTCTCAAGAGGCAGGTCAGGTGGTCTGGTATTCCATCTCTTGAACATTTTTCCACAATTTATTGTGATCCACACAGTCAAAGGCTTGGCATAGTCAATAAAGCAGAAATAGATGTTTTTCTGGAACTATTTTGCCTTTTCGATGATCCAGCGGATGTTGGCAATTTGATCTCTGGTTCCCCTGCCTTTTCTAAAATCAGCTTGAATATCTCGAAGGTCATGCTTCACCTATTTCTGAAGCCTCCCTTGGAGAATTTTGAGCATTACTTTACTAGCTTATGAGATGAGTGCAATTGCGCAGTAGTATGAGCATTTTTTGGCACTGCCTTTCTTTGGGATTGGAATGAAAACTGACCTTTTCCAGTCCTGTGGCCACTGCTGTGCTTTCCAAATTTGCGGGCATATTGAGTACAGCACTTTCACAGCATCATCTTTCAGGTTTGAAATAACTCCACTGGAAATCCATCGCCTCCACTCGTTTGTTCCTAGTGATGCCAAGGCCCACTTGACTTCATATTCCAGGATGTCTGGCTCTAGGTGAGTGATCACACCATCGTGATTATCTGGGTCGTGAAGATCTTTTTTGTACAGTTCTTCTGTGTATTCTTGCCACCTCTTCTTAATATCTTCTGCTCCTGTTTGGTCCATACCATTTCTGTCTTTATCACACCCATCTTTGCATGAAATGTTCCTTTGGTACCTCTAATTTTCTTGAAGAGATCTCTAGTCTTTCCTACTCTGTTGTTTTCTCCTATTTCTTTGCATTGATCGCTCAGGAAGGCTTTCTTGTCTCTCCTTTCTATTCTTTGGAACTCTGCATTCAGATGCTTATATCTTTCCTTTTCTCCTTTGCTTGTCTCTTCTCTTCTTTTCACAGCTATTTGTAAGCCTCCTCCGACAGCCATTTTGCTTTTTTGCATTTCTTTTTCTTGGGGATGGCCTTGATCCCTGTTCTTGTACAGTGTCCTGAACCTCCGTCCATAGTTCATCAGGCACTCTATCAGATCTAGTCTTTAAATCTATTTTTCACTTCCACTGTATACTCATAAGGGATTTGATTTAGGTCATACCTGATGGTCTAGTGGTTTTCCCTACTCTCTTTCATTGAAGTCTAAATTTGGCAACAAAAGCGTTCATGATCTGAGCCACAGTCAGCTCCTGGTGTTGTTTTTGCTGACTGTATAGAGCTTATCCATCTTTGGCTGCAAAGAATATAATCAGGCTGATTTCAGTGTTGACCATCTGGTGATGTCCATGTGTAGAGTCTTCTCTTGTGTTGTTGGAAAAGGGTGTTTGCTATGACCAGTGCGTTCTCTTGGCAAAACTCTATTAGCTTTTGCACAGCTTCATTCCGTACTCCAAGGCCAAATTTGCCTGTTACTCCAAGTGTTTCTTGACTTCCTACTTTTACATTCCAGTCCCCTATAATTAAAAGGACGCCTTTTTTGGTGTAAGTTCCGAAAGGTCTTGAAAGTCTTCATAGAACCGTTCAACATCAACTTCTTCAGCATTACTGGTTGGGGCATAGGCTTGTATTACCGTGATATTAAATAGTTTGCCTTGGAAATGAACAGAGATCATTCTGTCATTTTTGAGATGGAATCCAAGTACCACCTTTCAGATTCTTTTGTTGACCATGATGGCTACTCCATTCTTCTAAGGGATTCCTGCCCACAGAAATAGATATAATGGTCATCTGAGTTACATTCACCCATTCCAGTCCATTTTAGTTCGCTGATCCCTAGAATGTCGATGTTCACTCTGGCCAACTCTTGTTGACCACTTCCAATTTCCCTTGGTTCATGGACCTAACATTCCAGGTTCCCACGCAATATTGCTCTTTACAGCATCGGACCTTGCTTCTATCACCAGTCACATCCACAACTGGGTATTGTTTTTGCTATGGCTCCATTCCTTCAGTCTTTCTGGAGTTATTTCTGAACTGATCTCCAGTAGCATACTGGGCACTTACAGACCCAGGGAGTTCCTCTGTCAGTATCCTATCATTTTGCCTTTTCATACTGTTCATTGGGTTCTCAAGGCAAGAATGCTGAAGTGGTTTTCCATTCCCTTCTCCAGTGGACCACATTCTGTCAGATCTCTCCATCATGACCCGTCTGTCTTGGGCGGCCCCTCACGGCAAGGCTTGTTTTCATTGAGTTAGACAAGGCTATGGTCCACGTGATCAGATTGGCTAGTTTTCTGTGATTATGGTTTCAGTGTGTCTGCCCTCTGATGCCCTCTCACAACACCTACGGTCTTACTTGGGTTTCTCTTACCTTGGTCGTGGGGTAACTATTCACGGCCGCTCTGGCAAAGCACAGCCACTGCTCCTTACCTTGGATGAGGGGTATCACTTTAGGGCCAACTCTCCTGACCTTGAAAGTGGAGTAGATCCTCTCGGCTTTCCTGCACCCGTGCACAACCTTTAATGGTGTTTAAAATACAAATCTGACTATGCCAACCACAAGTAAAGTGAAGTCGCTCAGTTGTGTCTGACTCTGTGCGACCTCATGGACTGCGGCCACCAGGCTCCTGCATCCATGGACTTTTCTAGGCAACAGTACTGGAGTGGGTTTCCATTTCCTTCTGCAGGGGATCTTCCCATCCCAAGGATCAAACCAGGGTCCCACATTGCGAGCACACACTTTACCGTCTGAGCCACCAGGGAATCAAGTTTTCACAAATCAAAACGATAGTCAACTGAACATAAGAGACTCTTTGCAAGTGATGTATCTGATAAGCGGTTCATATGTAAATTAGACTAAGAACAAACAGCACTCAAGTCTCCAAGAAAAAACACACCACCCTTGTCCCATCCCCCAACACCAACTCCAACCTAAACCCTTTATCTCACTCTAACCTATCCCTAAAACCTAAGCCTAAGCTAACCATATACATGTGCATTCAAAGGCATCCATCCATCCACAGGAGAGGCAGAGAGAAAGAGAAAAAGGAAGACAGAGACTACATTTATAAAAGAAAAGAAAGACACATATCTAGAAAGAGACACTGAACAAAAGAGAGGAAATGAGTAGATTTTACAGACATTTCATAAATCTATATTGAAGTTAGAAGCAATAACTGTGTCCATCCACACCAGAAGTGGGAAAAGGACCCAGGGTTATGAGAGTAAAAGACAAGAATGCAGGGAAGCCATTATAGGCTCAGCCACCCAAGAAGCTGAGATGGGGTACTTGAACAGAATCTCAATGAAAAAAGAGGACCAGAAAGTTGGGTCCTCTTTGATATAAGAAAAGGTGACCTTTGAGTCTTCCTTTCAGTCCTCCATTGGGGGGGCAGGCTCCCCAAATTGGCAGGAAGGGGAGTGCCTTTTCCTAGGTCCCAGAGCCCATCCAGGCCTGTTTCTGTCCCATTTTGCGCTAGGTCAGCCCTGTATTGAATATTGGCTTTAAGAAGTCCCAGTGCACAAGTTCCATGTGATACCAGCCCCAGGTTGAAAGGCATGTAGGTGTTGTAGGCTGACAGACCTTGGCAGTAGATGGCAGATTGACCCCCACTCTGCAGATGGAGAGACTGGGGAAACCCTGAGGGGCATATGGCTTGTCCAGGGCCACATCACAGATGAGAAGAAGGAGCCTGTCTGAAAGAGCTGTGTCCTCAAAGCGCAGGTCCTAGCTGCACCCAGGCCTGCCAAAGCTGTGGGGTGGGTGGTGTGAGTGTCACTGTGCCTGCACATGGCCTAAGCAGGTGGGTGATCATTCAGAAACCTGGAGGTTCACTTCGGGAGCTTTGTGTAAGGGACCTCGACAATGAACCCAGGAAATGATGTCACTTCCTGGCAAGAGAACTCAACAGAACCCGGAAGCTGGGTCTCCAGGCCTCACAGCTGAGAGGAGCTCCCAGCCAGTTCTTGTGCTGCCAAGATGTTTTGCTGTTTGTCCCTTCCCAGTGGCCAGGGCCTCAGGAGACATCAGAGGCGGAGCATGTCGGAATGCGGTCAATGCTGGCTCAGGACCCCCCTGAGAGGCCTCTGGCCCTTTGTCCAACAAACAGAAAGGTAACACGGGAGCCCCAGGCGGGCCATGTCCCCTCTCCCATCCCGCCCAGGTAACCCTGAGTCCTTTCCCTGTGTGTGTGGATGGGGATGTCTCGGGCTATGTCTGCCTCAAGCAAGCCCAGGCAGATGTGGGTCAGAAGTATGTGGGCTGGGTGTGTCCACACCCCACGGGAGAGCAGGCTGTGAGGGATGGAGAGAGTCCAGGCAGCGCAGGCTGCCAGGAAGAGCCCATGCCCTCAGGGGGGTCTCCTTCATCAAGGGTGGGTACCTGGGCAGACACATGTTTCTGCTGGGAGCAGAAGTTCGAGCGGGCAGAAGCAGCCGCCATACTGTTCAGGCCCAGCTCAGTAAACTCCAAGCAAGGCTGGCTGACGGTCACTGTCATTTGAGAGCTTCCCACTGGATGTGGCCGATGAGGGGGTCACCCCGTTCACCTCCCCGAGGGAGGGGTCGGACCACCATCCCCCTGCCCGTGAGGCCCAGTGCAGGTTCCAGGTGAGTGCCCATGGAGGGGTCAGCCCAACTGGGAATGAAGAGGAAGCGGGGAAGGCCTGCTGCACAGACACACCCCAGGGCCCAGTCTCAGGCTGCCACAGAGCTCAGCAACCCGGCTCTGACCCAGAGCCCTGAGAACCCCTGCCTCTGAGGCAGCAGGAGGACCTGGAGCCCAGCATGGCAGAGCACAGAGGTGAGGAGGCTGGAGCTGTGCATGTGAGTGTGTGGGATTGTGGTGCTGAGCCACACAGGTTGGAGGCCCCCAGAGCTGGGTCTAGGCCTGGAGCAAAGGCTGGCCTCACACCACCCATCTTTCACACTGCAGTCAGAGTGCATCCTATGCTGGATATTCTTTGGGATTCTCTGGGAAGCTTTCTGTCCCTATATATACACATCCAAATGCTGGCGATGGGTAACCTTCTCTTCTCTCACAGCTCTTGCACTGGCCTCTAATTACAACCAGGCTCCACTTCCGAGTCCTGTCCCTACAGCAGTGGTTGCTACAGGTACAGGACCCAGGGATCCACTGAGGGGAGCTAGAGACCTGAGACTTCCCTTCCCAAAGACACCGGGCCAGCTGGGTACTGGCCAGCACACTTGGCATATCGGACCTCTGTGCCTGCAGGACCCCCAGCCACAGGCACCGATGTCCCACCCCCTCAAGGAGAACATCCACCTCCACCTGCACCTGTACCTGCTGGGGCTTTGGCAGGAGAACCCGTGTCAAGGGATGAGTGACCACCTCTTCAGGGAGGGCCTGCCCTGGCTCCTGCCCAAGACCCAGATGCCCATGATAACTGACCCACCCCTGCAGCAAGAAGAGGCCCCTGCTCTGGACACAGACCCAGAGCGCTTTCTGGAAACACCTCGTCCAGGGGAGCAGTTGGCTCTGCAGCCTCCATCCCTTTCTGTTTCCCGTGGATGCCATCAACTCACTCCCCATCCAGGGAAGATTGAGTTCCATTCCCCTGAGCTTTTTCTCATCTGCTTTATGTGTAGCTTTCTTGTGATGTTTTATTTTTTTATGGTTTTATGTATTATTTTTAGTTAAGTTTTTGTTAATAAATTTTACTTTAATTGATGCAATTTGGAAATATAAAGTCGTTCACAATGCTGTGTAACATCACCGCTGTCTACATTCAGACCCTCTCATTCCAGCCCCTCCACTTCCCAGCAAAGCCTGGATTTGTGTCAAGCATTCCCCATTCCTTCCTCCCCGACCTGACAACATTTAGTCTTGTTCTTTCTCCATTTCTTCCCATTCTTTGGGTGTCCACAATCAATGCCAATCACTGAAATGACAAAAAAATGGATTTTTTTCCTGACTGAAAGTGAAAGTTAGAGTCACTTAGTCTTGTGAGACTCTTTGCAGCCCCATGGTTTTTACAGTCCATGGAATTTTCTAGGTCAGAATACTGGAGTGGGTAGCTTTTCCATTCTCCAGGGGATTTTTCTGACTCTCCACATATTGGAAGACTAAACTTGAGAATTCTTGTTTTCATTTCATTTGAAGTAGCCTTTGGGTAACTGAAAGGACAGTGTAGGTACTTTCAAGATGCTGTCTGCAAAATGAAGCCCTTTCGGCCAATGTAGTCAGAACCTCCAGGGAGGCATTGCTGTTGTAAATGTGACATCTCAGCCAGAAGGGAGATGCTGAGCTCTTTCTGTTCCACAAACAAATTCACAGAGTAAGCCAAAATAGAGAGCTGCAAAACGAATGATACCAATGACCCAAAAGTGTTCCTCATTGGACAAAGCTAGAGAAAACCCAAAATCTTATGGCCCAAAAACCCTCTTGGAAATAAATGTTCAGTAAGGAAGAGAATAAACATGTTGGGGTGGACAGGCCATGCCCATGGCCAGAGTAGTTTAGAGATGGCCTGTCCTCTCAGATGAATACACATGGCAGTGTAAACCTTTTGCAGACAGCAGCAATGGTCATCACCGTGTAAGTTCTTAGTCTGGTGACAACCTGTCCCGGGTACCACACAAAGGAGCAGACCTGGGTCTCTTCCTCTGCCCCACGTCACTCCCTCAGGAAGGCAGCTCAGGCGCTTTCAGGACCTGCCTGCCTGTCTGGCTCATCCATGAGCTACAACCACCTCCAGGGTAGACTCCACCTTCTCTTCTTTATGCACCATAAACCTGCACACAGTGGGCCTCCAGAACCTGAAGAAACTTGCCCCATCTCCACTGTAGCCAGAAGCCTCCCCAGGCATCAAACAACTGTGGAGTCACTTTGGCCCAAGCCCTAGTTCTAGACCCCTGGAGCGTACTTCAGCCTTTACAGTGTGAATAATCAGGTCCTTGATACACAGATTCCCAGCTGTCAGATCTGAGCTTTGGATTCACAGTCAGCTCTGTCCCTCCCATGGCAGCCAGGTGGGCCACGATGCAGGCAAAGGAGCACATGAGTTGAGTTTCAAGGGAGGCATTGAAACGACAGCAGTGGATACAACTTGTTGCAATCTGAGTGAGGGTCCCTGCCTGTCTCAGAAAAGGCCTCTGCTGTGCCAGTGTGGAGGAGGGCCCCGATGGTGCAAAGGAAAGAGAGATACTCAGGGGCAAACTCTCTTGGCCTCTCCTGTAGCAGCTCCAGTGGTAGCCTGTGAACATTGGACAGCCAATGTGGTCACATGAGCATGACTCTAATTTCCTCACAAAGCAAGAGAAAGGGAGCAGGGTGTAGGAGTACCCAGAGGGTTTGGTGAGGTGGAGGAAAGGAGGTGCTTTTCCATTTCTTCAGTGCAAACTGATTTTGTGAGTCTCAGAGCTGCCAGATGGGCAGTTATCAAGTCAGGGCCCCACAGTACCCAGTGCGGGCAGGGTGCCTTAGCCCCTGTCACACGGACAACACCCACCATGTGGCCTCCCTGAGTTCTAACAGCAGTAACTGGGTGGTTTGTCTGGGTACACACTTTCTTGCTGTAGCTGAGTTACCCACTTCTTAGAGCCCCAGTTTTCTCTTCTAGAATAAGGATATAGAGTGCTACCTTAGCAGGTTGCTACCTTAATTGTGTGAAGACTCTTTAGGGTAATCCTTCAATTAGAAGCTGGTCTTAAGAGATATTGGGCTTCCCTGATACCTCAGCTGGTGAAGAATCCTCCTGCATTGCAGGAGAGCCCAGTTTGATTCCCGGGTCAGGAATCCTGATCCACTGAAGAAGGGTCAGGCTACCCAGTCCAATATCCTTGGGCCTCCTTTGTGGCTCAGCTGGGAAAGAATCTGCCTGCAATGCCGGAAACCTGGGTTCAACCCCTGGGTTTGGAAGATCCCCTGGAGAAGGGAAAGGCTGCCCACTCCAGTATTCTTGCCTACAGAATTCCATAGATCATGTAGTTTCTGGGGTCACAAAGAGTTGGGCATGACTAAAAGACTTTTCATTTCACTTTCAAGAGATATCCCCTGAATCAAGAGTAGACTGGAGTCTCCCAGTGCCATCTGGCATGTCTTCCCTGAAGCCAGCAAAAACCCACACACTTGCATTTCCAGGGTCTCCATGTAGTCTGCTGGACAGAAAACCCAGCGTGGTTCCAACAAGGTCACAGAGAAGCAGAAGGATTCACAGGCAGACGGCTCCCCTCAGGTCTCAGGGGGAGCTACGGGACCACAACAGGAGCCAGTGCTCTCAATCCCTGGGTTCAGCAGCACCCTCATTCTCAAGCCAGCGCCTCTGCCCTGATGGGAGCAGAAAGGTCACCAATCACCCCAGGCTGACCTCACGCCCCTCCCACTGCTGTAGACTGACCTCACTGGCCCCGCCCCTTCCAGCAGCGGAGGGCTCCTCTTCCCCTTGATTCCAGCGTGGGTCCCGGCCCTGGGCCCCGATTGGTCACTGCCCCAGTCCGGAGCCCATCACGGTAGCCAGGGAGGACGGAACACACTGATTGGACAGGTTCAGGTCTTGTGACCATACTCTCCAGGACACCTGTGAGTGCCTCACCATATGTCAGGGGTAGAGACAGTGCGATGCCCCAAGAGCAGAGCTGGGAATCCAGTCACTGTGTTCATGTGCATAGTGTCCTGGGACAAGCTTGCACATCCTCTCTACACAGTGCTTTGCTCTCTGCAGACAAAATATTCATGGCACACCTCTTCCCTTCCCAAGCGCAGTTTCATGCAACCATATTCAAGGGAGCAAGGCCTCCTGTTTGAAGATAGGTTTGGAGATCCCCCTCCTAGCATCTAGGCTTCTTCTGTGGCTCATGTTAGAATAATTGATTCAGTCTAAAAATACCCACGAGCACCACCACATACTGCTCTGTGTTTTCAGGATTATTACCTGTTCTGAGTAGAGATAATGTGCCAGGGGCCCCTCAAATGGAGTGAATTTTGTCCAAGGAAGCATCTGAGACACTGAATCCCTGAATCACTTTGCTGTACATCTTAAACTAACAACTCTTTAAAAATCCATAATACCACAATGAAAAAGAAAGGTATTCACTCATCAAAAATTGTTGAAAATTTTGTCAAGTTTTCCTTTCAAGTGTTGGTTCTTGGTATGTGTCTTAATTGCTTTGGTGGTGTTTTGTGAGACAGGGATCCAATTTACTTTCCCAATGGATGAAAAATAGCCCCAGTAGGCCTCCTCTCTTCGTTTACATATTCAGTTCAGTCGCTCAGTCTTGTCCGACTCTCTGCCACCCCATGAATCGCAGCATGCCAGGCCTCCCTGTCCATCACCAACACCCGGAGTACTTTCAGGCTCACGTCTATCAAATCAATGATGCAATCTAGCCATCTCATCCTCTGTTGTCCCCTTCTCCTCCTGCCCCCAATCGATCCTAGAATCAGAGTTGTTTCCAATGAGTCAACTCTTCGCATGAGGTGGCCAAAGAACTGGAGTTTCAGCCCTAGCATCATTCCTTCCAAAGAAATCCCAGGGCTGATCTCCTTCAGAATGGACTGGTTGGATCTCCTTGCAGTCCAAGGGACTCTCAAGAGTCTTCTCCAACACCATAGTTTAAAAGCATCAATTCTTTGGCACTCAGCTTTCTTCACAGTCCCACTCTCACCTGCATACATGAACACTGGAAAAACCATAGCCTTCACGAGATGGACCTTTGTTGGCAAAGTAATGTCTCTGCTTTTCAATATGCTATCAAGGTTAATCATAACTTTCCTTCCAAGGAGTAAGTGTCTTTTAATTTCATGGCTGCAGTCACCATCTGCAGTGACTTTGGAGCCTCCCCAAAATAAAGTCTGACACTGTTTCAACAATTCCCCATCTATTTGCCATGACGTGATGGGACCAGATGCCATGATCTTAGTTTCTGAATGTTGAGCTTTAAGCCAACATTTTCACTCTCCACTTTCACTTTCATCAAGAGGCTTTTTAGTTCCCTCTTCACTTTCTGCCATAAGGGTGGTGTCAATTGTCTATCTGAGGCTATTGATATTTCTCCTGGTAATCTTGATTCCAGCTTGTGCTTCTCCTAGCCCAGCATTTCTCATAACGTACCTTGCATAGAAGTTAAATAAGCAGGGTGACAATATACAGCCTTGACGTACTTCTTTCCCTATTTGGAACCAGTCTGTTGTTCCATGTCCAGTTCTAACTGTTGCTACCTGACATGCATATAGGTTTCTCAAGAGGCAGGCCAGGTGGTCTAGTATTCCCATCTCTTTCAGAATTGTCCACAGTTTATTATGATCCACACAGTCAAAGGCTTTGGCATAGTCAATAAACCAGAAATAGATGTTTTTCTGGAACTCTCTTGTTTTTTCAATGATCCAGTGGATGTTGGCAATTTGATCTCTGGTTCCTCTGCCTTTTCTAAAACCAGCTTGAATATCTCGAAGGTCACAGTTCACTTATTTCTGAAGCCTCCCTTGGAGAATTTTGAGCATTACTTTACTAGCTTGTGAGATGAGTGCAATTGTGTAGTAGTTTGAGCATTCTTTGGCATTGTCTTTCTTTGGGATTGGAATGAAAACTTACTTTTTCCAGTCCTGTGGCCACTGCTGTGCTTTCCAAATTTTCTGGCATATTGAGTACAGCACTTTCACAGCATCATCTTTCAGGATTTGAAATAGCTCCACTGGAAATCCATCACCTCCACTCGTTTGTTCCTAGTGATGCCAAGGCCCACTTGACTTCACATTCCAGGATGCCTGGCTCTAGGTGAGTGATCACACCATCGTGATTATCTGGTCGTGAAGATCTTTTTTGTACAGTTCTTTGTATTCTTGCCATCTCTTCTTAATATCTCCTGCTTCTGTTAGGTCCATAACATTTCTGTCTTTATAGAACCCATCTTTGCATGAAATGTTCCCTTGGTATCTCTAATTTTCTTGAAAAGATCTCTAGTCTTTCCCACTCTGTTGTTTTCTTCTATTTCTTTGCACTGATTGCTCAGGAAGGCTTTCTTGTCTCTCCTTGCTATTCTTTGGAACTCTGCATTCAGATGCTTGTATCTTTCCTTTTCTCCTTTGCTTGTCTCTTCTCTTCCTTTCACAGCTATTTGTAAGGCCTCCTTAGACAGCCATTTTGCTTTTTTGCATTTCTTTTTCTTGGGGATGGCCTTGATCCTTGTGCCTGTACAATGTCACGAACCTCTGACCATAGTTCATCAGGCACTCTATCAGATCTAGTCCCTTAAATTTATTTCTCACTTTCACTGTATAATCATAAGGGATTTGACTTAGGTCATACCTGAATGGTCTAGTGGTTTTCCTTACTTTCTTCCATTGAAGTCTAAATTTGGCAATAACGAGTTCATGATCAGAGCCACAGGCAGCTCCCAGTCTTGTTTTTCCTGACTGTATAGAGCTTATCCATCTTTGGCTGAAAAGAATATAATCAATCTGATTTTGGTGTTGACCATCTGGTGATGTCCATGTGTAGAGTCTTCTCTTGTGTTGGTGGAAGTGGGTGTTTGCTATGACCAGTGCATTCTCTTGGCAAAACTCTAATAGTCTTTGCCCTGCTTCACTCCATACTCCAAGGCCAAATTTTCCTGTTACTCCAGGTGTTTCTTGACTTCCTACTTTTGCATTCCATTCCCCTATAATGAAAAGAACATCTTTTTTGGGTGTGAGTTCCAAAAGGTCTTGAAAGGCTTCATAGAACTGATCAGCGTCAACTTCTTCAGCATTACTGGTTGGAGCATAAGCTTGTATTACCATGATATTAAATGGTTTTCCTTGGAAATGAACAGAGATCATTCTGTCATTTTTGAGATGGTATCCAAATACTGCCTTTCAGATTGTTTTGATGACCATTTTGGCTACTCCATTTCTTCTAAGGAATTCCTTCCCACAGAAGTAGATATAATGGTCATCTGAGTTAAATTCACCCATTCCAGTCCATTTTAGTTCGCTGATCCCTAGAATGTTGATGTTCACTCTGGCCATCTCCTTGGAAGTTTGACCAATTCCAATTTGCCTCGATTCATGGACCTAACATTCCAGGTTCCCACACAATATTGCTCTTTACAGCATTGGACCTTGCTTCTATCACCAGTCACATCCACAGCTGGGTATTCTTTTTCTTTGGCTCCATCCCTTCATTCTTCCTGTAGTTATTTCTCCACTGATCTCCAGTAGCATATTGGGCACCTACTGACCTGGGGAGTTCCTCTGTCAGGATCCTACCATTTTACCTTTTCATACGGTTCATGGTGTTCTCAATGCAGGAATGCTGAAGTGGTTTGCCACTTCCTTCTCCAGTGGACCACATTCTGTCAGATCTCTCCATTATTACCCATCTGTCTTGGGTACCCCTCATGGCATGGCTTAGTTTCATTGAGTTAGACAAGGCTGTGTTCCATGTGATAAGATTAGCTACTTTTCTGTGATTATGGTTTCAGTGTGTGTGCCTTCTGATGCCTTCTCACAACACCTACCATCTTACTTGGGTTTCTCTTACCTTGGTCGTGGGGTATCTATTCACAGCTGCCCTGGCAAAGTGCAGCCACTGTTCCTTACCTTGGACGAGGGGTATATCTTCAGGGCTGCCCCTCCTGACCTTGAACGTGGAGTAGCTCCTCTCAGCCGTCCTGCACCCATGCAGAGCCTTTAGTGGTGTTTAAAATACAAATCTGACTGTGCCAACCATAAGTAAAGTGATGTCGCTCAGTCGTGTCTGACTCTTTGCGACTCCATGGACTGTGGCCCACCAGGCTCCTGTATCCATGGACTTTTCTAGGCAACAGTACTGGAGTGGGTTGCCGTTTCCTTCTGAAAGGGATCTTCCCATCCCAAGGATCAAACCAGGGTCCCACATTGCGAGCACACACTTTACCGTCTGAGCCACCAGGGAATCAAGATTTCACAATTCAGAAAGATAGTCAACTGAACATAAGAGACTCCTTGCAAGTGATGTATCTGATGAGCGGTTCATATGTAAATTAGACTAAGAACAAACAGCACTCAAGTCTCCAAGAAAAAACACACCACCTTTGTCCCATCCCTCAACACAAACTGCACCCTAAACCCTTTATCTCACTCTAGTTCAGTTCAGTTCAGTTTATTTGCTCAGTCCTATCCGACCCTTTGCAACCCCTTGAATTGCAGCATTCATGGCCTCTTTGTCCATCAGGATCTCCCAGAGTTCACTCAGACTCACATCCACAGAGTCAGTGATGCCATACAGCAATCTCATCCTCTGTCGTCCCCTTCTCCTCCTGCCCCCAATCCCTCCCAGCATCAGAGTCTTTTCCAATGAGTCAACTCTTCGCATGAGGTGGCCAAAGTACTGGAGTTTCAGCTCTAGCATCATTCCTTCCAAAGAAATCCCAGGGCTGATCTTCTTCAGAATGGACTGGTTGGATCTCCTTGCAGTCCAAGGACTCTCAAGAGTATTCTCCAAAACCACAGTTCAAAAGCATCAATTCTTTGGCGCTCAGACTTCTTCACAGTCCAAATCTCACATCCATACATGACCACAGGAAAAACCATAGTCTTGATGAGACTGACCTTTGTTAGTAAAGTAATGTCTCTGCTTTTGAATAGGCTATCAATGTTGGTCATAACTTTCCTTCCAAGGAGTAAGCGTCTTTTAATTTCATGGCTACAGTCATCATCTGCAGTGATTTTGAACCCCCCAAAATAAAGTCTGACACTGTTTCCACTGTTTACCCGTCTATTTTCCATGACGTGATGGGACCATATGCCATTTTTCTGAATGTTGAGACTTAAGCCAACTTTTTCACTCTCCACTTTCACTTTCATCAAGAGGCTTTTTAGTCCTCTTCACTTTCTGCCATAAAGGTGGTGTCATCTGCATATCTGAGGTTATTGATATTTCTCCTGGCAATCTTGATTCCAGCTTGTCTTTCTTCCAGTCCAAGGTTTCTCATGATGTACTCTGCATAGAAGTTAAATAAGCAGGGTGACAATATACGGCCTTGATGTACTCCTTTTCCTATTTGGAACCAGTCTCTTGTTCCATGTCCAGTTCTAACTGATCCTTTCTGACCTGCATACAGATTTCTCAAGAGGCAGTTCAGATGGTCTGGTATTCCCATCTCTTTCAGAATTTTCCACAGTTTATTGTGATCCACACAGTCAAAGGCTTTGGCATAGTCAATAAAGCAGAAATATATATTATTCTGGAACTCTCTTGCTTTTTTGATGATCCAGCGGATGTTGGCATTTTGATCTCGGGTTCCTCTGCCTTTTCTAAAACCAGCTTGAACATCAGGAAGTTCATGGTTCATGTATTGCTGAAGCCTGACTTGGAGAATTTTGAGCATTACTTTAGTAGCATGTGAGATGAGTGCAATTGTGCGGTAGTTTAAGCATTCTTTGGCATTACCTTTCTATGAATTGGAATGAAAACTGACCTTTTCCAGTCCTGTGGCCACTACTGAGTTTTCCAAATTTGCTGGCATAATGAGTGCAGCACTTTCACAGCATCATCTTTCAGGATTTGAAATAGCTTAACTGAAATTCCATCACCTCCACTAGCTTTGTTCATAGTGATGCTTTCCAAGGCCCACTTGACTTCACATTCCAGGGTGTTTGGCTCTAGATGAGTGATTACACCATCGTGATTATCTGGGTCATGAAGTTCTTTTTTGCACAGTTCTTCTGTGTATTCTTGCCATTTCTTCTTAATATCTTCTGTTTCTGTTAGGTCCATACAATTTTTCTCCTCTATCGAGCCCATCTTTGCATGAAATCTTCCTTTGGTATCTCTCATTTTCTTGAAGAGATCTCTGGTCTTTCCTATTCTGTTGTTCCCCTCTATTTCTTTACATTGATCACTGAGGAAGGCTTTCTTATCTCTTCTTCCTATAATTTGGAACTCTGCATTCAGATGCTTATATCTTTCCTTTTCTCCTTTGCTTTTTGCTTCTCTTCTTTTCACAGCTATTTGGAAGGCCTCCCCAGACAGCCATTTTGGTTTTTTGCATTACTTTTCCATGGGGATGGTCTTGATCCCTGTCTCCTGTATAATGTCACGAATGTCAGTCCATAGTTCATCAGGCACTCTATCTATCAGATCTAGGCCCTTAAATCTATTTCTCACTTACACTGTATAATCATAAGGGATTTGATTTAGATCACACCTGAATGGTCTTGTGGTTTTCCCGATTTTATTCATTTTAAGTCTGAATTTGGCTATAAGGAGTTCATGATCTGAGCCAGAGTCAGCTCCTGGTCTTGTTTTGCTAACTATATAGAGCTTCTCCGTCTTTGGCTGCAAAGTATATAATCAATCTGATTTCTGTGTTGACCATCTTTTGATGTCCATGTGTAGAGTCTTCTCTTGTGTTGTTGAAAGAGGGTGTTCGCTATGACCAGTGCATTTTCTTGGCAAAACTCTATTAGTCTTTGCCCTGCTTCATTCCATATTCCAAGGCCAAATTTGCCTGTTACTCCAGGTGTTTCTTGACTTCCTACTTTTGCATTCCAGTCCCCTATAATGAAAATGACATCTTTTTGGGGTGTTAGTTCTAAAAGGTCTTGTAGTTCTTCATAGAATCGTTCAACTTCAGCTTGTTCAGCATTATTGGTTAGGGCATAGACTTGGATTACTGTGATATTGAATGGTTTGCCTTGGAAATGAACAGAAATCATTCTGTCTTTTTTGTGATTGCATCCAAGTACTGCATTTCGGACTCTTGTTGACCATGGAGAAAGGAAATGTCAACCCACTCCAGTATTTTTGCCTAGAGAATCCCATGGACAGAAGAACCTGGCGGGCTACAGTCCACGGGGTCACAAAACGTCAGACATGACTGAGCGACTAATACTTTATACTGCATTTCAGACTCTTTTGTTGACCATGATGGCTACTCCATTTCTTCTAAGGGATTCCTGCCTGCAGTAGTAGATATAAGGGTCATCTGAGTTAAATTCACCCATTCCAGTCCATTTTAGTTCGCTGATTCCTATAATGTTGACACTCATTCTTGCCATCTCTTGTTTGACCACTTCCAATTTGCCTTGATTCATGAACCTGACATTCCATGTTCCTATGCAATATTGCTCTTTTCAGCATCAGACCTTGCTTCTATGACCAGTCACATCCACAACTGGGTATTGTTTTTGCTTTGGCTCCATCCCTTCATTCTTTCTGGAGTTATTTCTCCACTGATCTCCAGTAGCATATTGGACACCTACTAACCTGTGGAGTTCCTCTTTCAGTATCCTATCATTTTGCCTTTTCATACTGTTCATGGGGTTCTCAAGGCAAGAATGCTGAAGCGGTTTGCCATTCCCTTCTCCAGTGGACCACATTCTGTCAGACCTTTCCATCATGACCCGCCCATCTTGGGTGACACCCCCCCCCCCACCCGGGCATGGCTTAGTTTCATTGAATTAGACAAGGCTGTGGTCCTAGTGTGATTAGATTGACTAGTTTTCTGTGAGTATGGTTTCAGTGTGTCTGCCCTCTGATGCCCTCTTGCAACACCTACCGTCTTACTTGGGTTTCTCTTACCTTGGACATAGGTTATCTCTTCACGACTGGTCTAGCAAAGCGCAGCCACTGCTCCTTACTTTGGACCAGGGGTATCTCCTTACCACCACCCTTTCTGACCTTGAAGGTGGAATAGCTCCTCTAGGCCCTCCTGTGCCCGCACAACCACTGCTCCTTGGAGGTGGGGTTGCTCCTCCTGGCCATCACCAGATAATCACACCATCGTGATTATCTGGGTCATGAAGATCTTTTATGTATATTTCTTCTGTGTATTCTTGCCATCTCTTCTTAATATCTTCTGTTTCTGTTAGGTCCATACAATTTCTATCTGGTCTCATGTGTGGGGTAGCTCCTCCTGGCCGCTGCCCCTAACCTCGGACATGGGGTACCTCCTCTCAGCCATTCCTGCACTGTCACTTTCTGCACTCTTGGCCGCTGCTCCTGACCTCAGACATGGGGTAACACCTTTCGGCCACCTCCCCTCAGGCATGGGGTCCTCCCGGCTTCTGCCCCTGACCTCGGACATGGGGTAGCTCCTCTCGGCCACGATAAGTGTGCCAGTCGTGGCCGCCTGTGCCTGGCGTGCTGCAGTCCATGGGGTCGCAAAGAGTTGGACGTGACTGAGCAACTGAACTGAACTGAACTAAACCAGATCTGTAGGTCAGAAGATTAGAGAATTTAATTGTTTTCCAAGCTGTTAATATATTATATACAATTCCAGTCAAAATCTTAGCAGATGCTTTGTTAGAAATTAACAAATTAATTATAGAAGTCCAACTGTAATTTAAAAATCTAGAATAATGAAAACAACCTTTCAAAAGAAGATTAAAGATGAAATACAAAGAATATCTTATTTTTAGAATTATGATAAAGCAAAATTAATCAAGACAGTGTGCTGTTTCAAATAGATTAATGAAACAGAATAGAATATAACATACCTATAAATTTTAATCAAAATTGATAACTATAAAATATACTATTTAAATAGTAAGCATAGCACAAATTAAAACTAAAGCCATAACACTTCTATAAGAAAATTTTGGAGAAATTATTTGATGCCTTGTTCTAGAAGAATTCCTTAGCTCTGGTAACAACATGCAAAATCCCTTAAAGAACAGATAATAAAATGGTTAAAAACACTTACCTGCTCTTAAAAAAATCTGTTAAGATAATAAAAATAATAACTGCAACAAAATATTTGCAAAGCACATTTCACCAAAGATGGCATGTGGTTGATGATAAACACATGACTAAGTGGTAACTATCATTAACCATTAGGTAAATACAATTAAAACTACAGTGTGATAACACTGCATACCTATTAGAATGGCCCCAAATTAAAATGAGTGTACCTAGTGTCTGTGAGGATGTGGAGGAGCTAGTGTGATTGAAAGTTGTTCAGTTGTGTCCGACTCTTTGTGACCCCATGGACGATACAGTCCATGGAATTCTCCAGGCAAGAATACTGGAGTGGGTAGCCTCTACCTTTTCCAGGGGATGTTCTCAACCCAGGGTTCAAGCACAGGTGTCCCATATAACAGGCAGATTCCTAACTAGCTGAGCCAAAAGGGAAGCCCAACTGGTATGCTCATGTAATATTAGTGGGAATATGAAAGCCTACAATAACTTTGGAAAAATATATTTTGGCAATTTCTTTGAAAGTTAAACATTGAATACCATATGATCTAGCCAAGTCATTTCCATGTAGAGAAATGAAGGCATATTTGCATACAAAGTATTATATATTAATGTTCATAAAAATTTTATTTCTAATAACTCTAAGCTGGAAACAGTTAAAATGTTATCAATAGAGTTAAACAGAGTGATAAAATGGTTAAACAGAATGGACTAAAAAAACACAATTTGTGGTTTATTCTCATATTGAATACTATTTAGCATTAAAATGCATGAAGTCTTCAGTCAGTTCAGTTCAGTCACTTAGTCATGTTGGACTATTTGCAACCCATGGACTACAGACATCAGGCTTCCCTCTCCATCACTCTCAGAACTTGCTCAAACTCATGTCCATTGAGTCGGGGATGCCATCCAACCATCTCATGCTCTATCATCCCTTTCTCCTCCTGCCTTCAATCTTTCCCAGCATCAGGGTCTTTCCCAATGAGTTAGTGCCTCACATCAGGTGGCCAAAGTATTGGAGCATCAGATTCAGCATCAGTCCTTTCAGTGAATATTCAGGACTGACTTCATTTAGGATGGACTGGTTGGATCTCATTGAAGTCCAAGGGACTCTCAAGAGTCTTCTCCAACACCACAGTTCAAAAGCATCAATTCTTTGGCACTCAACTTTCTTTATAGTCCAACTCTCACATTCATACATGACTACTGGAAAAACCATAGCCTTAACCAGACAAACCTTTGTTGACAGAGTAATACCTCTGCTTTTCAATATGCTGTCTAGGTTGGTCATAACGTTTCTTCCAAGGAGCAAACGTCTTTTAATTTCATGGCTCAAATAGCAATCTGCAGTGATTTTAGACAACTCCCCCCGCCCCCCGCCACATAAAGTCTGTCACTGTTTCCATTGTTTCCCCATCTATTTGCCATGAAGTGATGGGAATAGATGTTGTGATCTTAGTTTTCTCAATATTGAGTTTTAAGCCTACTTTTTCACTGTCCTCTTTTACTTTCATAAAGAGGCTCTTTAGTTCTTCTTCACTTTCTGCCGTAAGGGTGTTGTCATCTGCATATCTGAGGTTATTGATACTTCTCCCAGCAGTCTTGATTCCAGCTTGTGCTTCAACCAGCCTGACATTTCACATGATGTACTCTGCATATTCTTTGGCATTGCCTTTCTTTGGAATTAGAATGAAAACTGATCTTTTCCAGTCCTGTGGCCACTGCTGAGATTTCTAAATTTGTGGACATATTGAGTGCAACACTTTCACAGCATCATCTTTTAGGATTTGAAATAGTGCAACTGGAATTCCATCACTTCCATAGCATTGTTCATAATGATGCTTCCTAAGGTCCACTTGAGTTTGCATTCCAGGATGTCTGGCTCTGGGTAAGTAATCACACCATCGTGATTGTCTGGGTCATGAAGATCTTTTATGTATAGTTCTTCTGTGTATTCTTGCCACCTCTTCTTAATACGTTCTGCTTCTGTTAGGTCCATACCATTTCTGCCTTTTATTGTGCCCATCTTTGCATGAAAAGTTCCCATGATATCGCTAATATTCTTGAAGATATCTCTAGTCTTTCCCATTCTATTGTTGTCCTCCATTTATTTGCATTGATAAATGAGGAAGGCTTTCTTATCTGTCCTTGCTATTCTTTGGAATTTTTCATTCAAATGGGTATATCTTTCCTTTTCTCCTATGCCTTTCACGTCTCTTCTTTTCATAGCTGCTTGTAAGGCCTCCTAAGATAACCAATTTGCCTTTTCCATTTCTTTTTCTTGAGAATGGTCTTGATCACTGCCTTCTGTACAACATCATGAACCTCCATCCACAGATCTTCAGGCACTCTGTCTATCAGATCTAATCCTTTGAATCTATTTTTCACTTTCACTGTATAGTCATAAGGATTTTATTTAGGATATACCTGAAAGGTCTACTGGTTTCCCATATTTTCTTCAATTTAAGTCTGAATTTGGCAAAAAGAATTTCGTGATCTGAACCACAATCAGTTCCCGGTCTTGATTTTGCTGACTGTATAGAGCTTCTCCATCTTTGGCTGGAATGAACATCATTAATATGATTTTGGTATTGACCATATGGTGATGTCCATTTGTAGAGTCTTTCCTTGTGTTGTTTGAAGAGGGTGTTTGCTATGACTAGTGCATTCTCTTGACAAAACTCTGTTAGCCTTTGCCCTGATTCATTCTGTATTCCAAAGCTGAATTTGTCTGTTACTCCAGGTGTTTCTTGACTTCCTACTTTTGCACTCTAGTCCCCTATAATGAAAAGGACATCTTTTTGGGGTATAAGTTCTAGAAGGTCTTATAGGTCTTCATAGGACCATTCACTTCAGCTTCTTCAGCATTATTTGTTGGAGCATAGACCTGGATTACAGTGATATTGAATGATTTGCCTTGGAAACGAACAGAAATCATTCTGTCCTTTTAGAGGTTGCACCCAAGTACTGCACTTTGGACCCCTTTTCCCCCCAAAATGTATCTTTTATTTTTTAATTGAATGATAATTGCTTTACAGAATTTTGCTGTTTTCTGACAAACCTCAATATGAATCAGCCATAGGCATACATATATCCCCTCTCTTTTGAAAATCTCCCCCATCTTCCTCCCCATCCCACCCCACTAGGTTGACACTGAGCCCCTGCTTGAGTTTCCTGAGCCATACAGCAAATTCCTGTTGGCTATCTATTTTACATATGGTAATGTAAGTCTACATGTTATTCTTTCCATACATCTCACTCTCTTCTCCTCTCTCCCCAAGTCCATAAGTCTATTCTGTCTATTTCTCCATTCTGCCTTGTAAATAAATTCTTCAGTACCATTTTTCTAAATTCCATATATATGTGTCAGAATATGGTATTTATGTTTCTCTTTCTGACTCACTTCACTCTGTATAGTTGGTTCTAGGTTCATCCACCTCATTAGAAGTAACTCAAACATATTCCTTTGTATGGCTGAGTAACATTCCAATGTGTATATATATCACAACTTCTTTATCCATTCATCTGTCTATGGACATTTAGGTTGCTTCCATGATATAGCTATTGTAAATAATGCTGCAATGAACAATGGGATACAAGTGTCTCTTTCAATTTTGGTTTCCTCAGGGTATATGCCTAGGAGAGGGATTGTTGAGCTATATGGTGGTTTTATTTCTAGTTTTTAAAGGAATTTCCATACTGTCTTCCATAGTGGCTGTATCAGTTTACTTTCCCACCAACAGTGCAAGACTGTTCCATATTCTCCATACCCTTAGCAGCATTCTTGTTTGTAGACATTTTTGATGAGGTCCATTTTTACTGATATGAAGTGATATCTCATTGTAGTTTTGATGTCCACTGGAGAAGGGAATGGCAAACCACTTCAGTATTCTTGCCTCGAAACCCCATGAATAGTATGAAAAGGCAAAATGATAGGATACTGAGACGAACTCCCCACGTCAGTAGGTGCCCAATATGTTACCTGAGATCAATGGAGAAATAACTCCAGAAAGAATGAAAGGATGGAGCCAAAGCAATAACAATACCCAGTTGTGGATGTGAATGGTGATAGAAGCAAGGTCTGATACTGTAAAGAGCAATATTGCATAGGAACCTGGAACAGCAGGTCCATGAATCAAGGCAAATTGGAAGGGTTCAAACAAGAGATGGCAAGAGTGAATGTCGACATTCTAGGAATCAGCGAACTAAAATGGACTGGAATGGGTGAATTTAACTCAGATGACCATTATATCTACTACGGCGGGCAGGAATCCCTCAGAAGACCTTTTAGAACTAACACCCAAAAAAGATGTCCTTTTCATTATAGGGGACTGGAATGCAAAAGTAGGAAGTCAAGAAACACCTGGAGTAACAGGCAAATTTAGCCTTGGAATACGGAATGAAGCAGGGCAAAGACTAATAGAGTTTTGCCAAGAAAATGCACTGGTCTTAGCAAACACCGTCCTCCAACAACACAAGAGAAGACTCTACACATGGACATCACCAGATGGTCAACACCAAAATCAGATTGATTATATTATTTGCAGCCAAAAATGGAGAAGCTCTATACAGTCAGCAAAAACAAGACCAGGAGCTGACTATGGCTCAGATCATGAACTCCTTATTACCTAATTCAGACTTAAATTGAAGAAAGTAGGGAAAACCACTAGACCATTCAGGTATGACCTAAATCAAATCCCTTATGATTATACAGTGAAAGTGAGAAATAGATTTAAGGGCCTAGATCTGATAGATAGAGTGCCTGATGAACTATGCAATGAGGTTCGTGACATTGTACTGGACACAGGGATCAAGACCATCCCCATGGAAAAGGAATGAAAAAAAGCAAAATGGCTGTATGGGGAGGCCTTCCAAATAGCTGTGAAAAGAAGAGAAGCAAAAAGCAAAGGAGAAAAGGAAAGATATAAGCATCTGAATGCAGAGTTCCAAAAAATAGCAAGAAGAGATAAGAAAGCCTTCCTCAGCGATCAATGCAAAGAAATAGAGGAAAACAACAGAATGGGAAAGACTAGAGATCTCTTCAAGAAAATTAGAGATACCAAGGGAACATTTCATGCAAAGATGAGCTCGATAATGGACAGAAATGGTATGGACCTAACAGAAGCAGAAGATATTAAGAACAGGTGGAAAGAATATACAGAAGAACTGTACAAAAAAGATCTTCACGACCCAGATAGTCACGATGGTGTGATCACTCATCTAGCGCCAGACATTCTGGAATGTGAAGTCAAGTGGGCCTTAGAAAGCATCACTACAAACAAAGCTAGTGGAGGTGATGGAATTTCAGTTAAGCTATTTCAAATCCTGAAAGATGATGCTGTGAAAGTGCTGCACTCAATATGCCAGCAAATTTGGAAAACTCAGAAGTGGCCACAGGACTGGAAAAGTCAGTTTTCATTCCAATTGCAAAGAAAGGCAATGCCAAAGAATGCTCAAACTACTGCACAATTGCATTCATCTCACATACTAGTAAAGTAATGCTCAAAATTCTCCAAACCAGGCTTCAGCAATATGTGAACCGTGAACTTCCTGATGTTCAAGCTGGTTTTAGAAAAGGCAGAAGAACCAGAGATCAAATTGCCAACATCTGCTGGATCATGGAAAAAGCAATAGAGTTCCAGAAAAACATCTATTTCTGGTTTATTGACTATGACAAAGCCTTTGACTGTGTGGATCACAGTAAATTGTGGAAAATTCTGAAAGGGATGGGAATACCAGACAACCTGACCTGCCTCTTGAGAAAGCTGTATGCAAGTCAATAAGCAACAGTTAGAACTGGACATGAAACAACAGACTGGTTCCAAATAGGAAAAGGAGTACGTCAAGGCTGTATATTGTCACTCTGCTTATTTAACTTCTATGCAGAGTGCATCATGAGAAACGCTGGACTGGAAGAAACACAAGCTGGAATCAAGATTTCTGGGAGAAATATCCATAACCTCAGATATGCAGATGACACCACCCTTATGGCAGAAAGTGAAGAGGAACTCAAAAGCCTCTTGATGAAAGTGAAAGTGGAGAGTGAAAATGTCGGCTTAAAGCTCAACATTCAGAAAACGAAGATCATGGCATCTGGTCCCATCACTTCATGGGAAATAGATGGGGAAACAGTGGAAACAGTGTCAGACTTTATTTTTTGGGGGCTACAAAATCACTGCAGATGGTGACTGCAGCCATGAAATTAAAAGTCGCTTACTCCTTGGAAGGAAAGTTTTGACCAACCTAAATAGCATATTAAAAAGCAGAGACATTACTTTGCCAACAAAGGTCCATCTAGTCAAGGCTATGGTTTTTCTAGTGGTCATGTATGGATTTGAGAGTTGGACTGTGAAGCAGACTGAGCCAAAAAATTGATGCTTTTGAACTGTGGTGTTGGAGAATATTCTTGAGAGTCCCTTGGACAGCAAGGAGATCCAACCAGTCCATTCTGAAGAAGATCAGCCCTGGGATTTCTTTGGAAAAAATGATGCTGAAGCGGAAACTCCAGTATTTTGGCCACCTCATGTGAAGAGTTGACTCATTGAAAAGGACTCTGATGCTGGGAGGGATTGGGGGCAGGAGGAGAAGGGGACGACAGAGGATGAGATGGCTGGATGGCATCACTGACTCGATGGACATGAGTTTGAGTGAACTCTGGGAGATTGTGATGGACAGGTAGGCCTAGCCTGCTGCTGTTCATGGGGTCGCAAATAGTCGGATACGACTGAGCGACCCAACTGAAATGAATTGAACTGAACAATGAGCTATACTGAACATCTTTTCATGTGTTTGTTAGCCATCTGTATGTCTTCTTTGGAGAAATGTCTTTTCAGGTCTTTTTCCCACTTTTTGATTGGGTTGTTTTTCTGGTATTGAGTTGTATGAGCTGCTTATATATTTTGGAAATTACACCTTTTTCAGTTGTTTCATTTGCTTTTATCCCATTCTGAGGGCTTTATTTTCACCTTGTTTACAGTTTCCTTTGCTATGCAAGAGCTTTTAAGTTTAATCAGGTTCCACTTATTTACTTTTGTATTTATTTCCATTACTCTAGGAGGTGGGTCACAGAGGATTTTTCTTTTATTTATGTCATCAAGTGTTCTGCCTATGCTTTCCTCTACGAGTTTTATAGTTTCTGGTCTTATATTTAGATCTTTAATCCATTTGTATGGTGTTAGGAAGTGTTCGAATTTCATTTTTTTTATGTGTAGCTGTCCAGTTTTCCAAGAACCAGCCACTTATTGAAGAGGTTGTCTTTGCCTCATTGTGTATTCTTGCCTCCTTTGTCAAAAATAAGATACCCATAGTTGCATGGGTTTATTTCTGGACTATATATCTTGTTCCATTGGTTTATATTTCTGTTTTTGTGCCAATACCATACTGTCTTGATGTCTGTAGTTTTGTAGTGTAACCTAACATCAGGAAGCTTGATTCTTCCAGCTCCATTCTTCTTTCTCAAGACTGCTTTGGCTATTCTGGGTCTTTTGTGTTTCCATATGAGCTGTGAAAAATTTTTGTTGTAGTTCTGTGAAAAATGCCGTTGGTAATTTTATAGGAATTGCATTAAATCTGTAGATTGCATTTGGTAGTATAGTCGTTTTCACAATATTTATTATTTCTACCCAGGAACATGGAATATCTCTCCATCTGTTTATGTCATCTTTGATTTCTTTCATTAGTGTCTTATAATTTTCTGTGTACAGTTCTCTTGTCTCCTTAGGTAAGATTATTCCTAGATATTTAATTATTTTTGTTGCAATGGTGAATGGGATTAATTCCTTAACTGCTCTTTCTGATTTTTCATTATTATTATATAGAAATGCAAATGATTTTTCTGTACTAATTTTGTGTCCTGCAACTTTGCTAAATTCACTGATTAGCTCTAGTAATTTTTCTGATACCATTTTTACTGTTTTCTATGTACAGTATCACATCATCTGCAATCAGAGAGAGCTTTACTTTTTTTCTGATCTGGATTCTTTTAATTTCTTTGTCTTCTCTGATTCCTGTAGTTAGGACTTTCAGAACTATGTTGAATAATAGTTGCAAAAGTGGACATTCTTGTCTTGTTTCTGATCTCAAGGGGAATGCTTTCAGTTTTTCACCATTGGGAATAATGTTTGCCTATCTTATATGGCCTTTACTATCATAAGGTAGTTTCCTTCTATGCCCATATTTTGAAAATGTTTCATCATAAATAGTTGCTGAATTCTGTCAAAGGCTTTTTCTGTGTCTATTGAGATGATCGTATGTTTTCTTTTTCTTTCAATTTGTTAATATGGTGTATCACATTGATTGATTTCCATATATTGAAGAATCCTTGCATCCCTGGAATAAACCCAAATTGATCATGGTATATGAGCTTTTTGACGTGTTGTTGAATTCTGTTTGCTAAAATTTTGTTGAGGATTTTTGCATCTAGGTTCATCAGTGATATTGATCTGTAGTTTTCTTTTTGTGTGTATTGTCTTTGTCTGGTTTTGGTATCAGGGTAATGGTGGCCTCATAGAATGAGTTTGGAATTGTTCCTTCCTCTGAAATTTTTTGAAAGAGTTTTAGAAGGATAGGCATTAGCTCTTCTCCAAATGTTTGATAGAATTCTCCTGTGAAGCCATCTAGTCCTGGGCTCTTGTTTTTCAGGAGATTTTTTATCACAACTTCAATTTCAGTACTTGTAATTGGGTTGCTCATAATTTGTATTTCCTCCTGGAAGATTGAACTTTTCTAAGAATCTGTCCATCTCTCCCAAGTTATCTATTTTATTGCCATAAAGTTGTTCATAACTGTCTCTTATAATCCTTTGTGTTTCTGCATTATCTATTGTAACCACTCCTTTTTCATTACTAATTTTGTCTATTTGATTTTCTCTTTTTTTCTCACTGAGTCTGGGCTAAGGATTTGTCAATTTTGTTTATCTTCTCAAAGAACCAGCTTTTAGTTTTATTAATCTTTGCTATTTTTAAATTTCATTTCTTTTTCATTTATTTCTGTTTGGAACTGTATGATTTCTTTCCATCTACTAATTTTTTTTTCTTCTTTTTCCAGTTTCTTTAGGTGTAAAGTTAGGTTGTCTATTCAATAATTTTCTTGTTTCTTGAGGTAGGATAGTATTGCTCTAAACTTCCCTCTTAGAACTGCTTTTGCTGCATCCCATAGGCTTTAA
This sequence comes from Bos indicus x Bos taurus, assembly GCF_003369695.1. Classification (NCBI taxonomy): domain Eukaryota; kingdom Metazoa; phylum Chordata; class Mammalia; order Artiodactyla; family Bovidae; genus Bos; species Bos indicus x Bos taurus. The sequence goes on along the minus strand of NC_040096.1, from coordinate 786,917 downwards.
GTTGTCATGTCTTCATTGTCATTTGTTTCTAGAAATTTTTGAGTTCCCTTTTGATTTTTTTCAGTAACCTGTTGATTATTTAGAAACATATTATTTAATCTCCATATGATTTTGTTTCTTACAGTTTTTTAAATTGTAATTTATATCTATTTTCATAGCATCGTGATCAAAGAAGATGCTTGATAAAATTTCAATTTGTTAAATTTACTGAGGTTTGATTTGTGACCCAAGATGTGGTCCATCCTGGAGAAGGCTCCAGGCGCACTTGAAAAAAAGGTGTATTCTTCTGCATTTGGATGGAATGTCCTGAAGATACTCATCTCATCTAATGAATCATTTAAGACTTGTATTTCCTTATTAATTTTCTTTTTTGATGATCTGCCTATTGGTGTGTGTGGGGTGTTTAAGTCTCCTTCTATTGTTGTGTTACTGTCACTATCTCCTTTTATGTCTGTTAGTGTTTGTCTTTTACGTATTCAGTTGCTCCTATGTTTGGTGCCTAGATATTTACAATTGTTATGTCTTCCTCTTGGATTGATCCCTTGATCATTATGTAGTGTCCTTCCTTATCTCTTGTAATCTTCTTTATTTTAAAGTCTATTTTGTTTGATATGAGGATTTCTCCTCCAGCTTTCTTTTGCTTCCCATTTACATGGACTATATCTTTTGATCCTCTCAATTTCAGTCTATATGTGTCTGAGGTTTGAAGTGGGTTTCTTATAGACAGCATATATATGGGTTTTGTTTTTGTATCCATTCAGCCAATCTGTGTCTTTTGGTTGGAGCATTTGATCCATTTACATTTCAATTAATTATTGATATATATATTCATATTGCCATTTTTTAATTGTTTGGGGTTGATTTTGTAGATCTTTTTTCTTTTGTTGTATTTCTTGATTATATAAGTCCATTTGACATTTGTTGTAAAGCTGGTTTGGTGGTGCTGAATTCTCTTAACTTTTGTTTGTCTGGAAAGCTTTTTATTTCTCCATCAGTTTTGAATGAGGTTCTTGCTGGGTACAGTAATCTTGATTGTAGATCTTTCCCTTTCAGTACTTTAAATATGTCCTGCCATTCCCTTCTGGCCTGCAGAATTTCTGCTGAAAGATCAGCTGTTATGCATATGGGGTTTCCCTTGTATGTTACTTGTTGCTTCTCCCTTGCTGCTTTTAATATTCTTTCTTTGTGTTAATCTTTGTTAGTTTGATTAGTATGTGTCTTGGCATGTTTCTCCTTGGGCTTATCCTGTATGGGACTCATTGTACCTGTTAGACTTGATTGGCTAGTTCCTTTTCCATATTCGGGAAAATTTCAACTATAATCTCTTCAAAAATTTTCTCATACCCTTTCTTTTCCTCTTCTTTTTCTGGAACCCCTATAATTTGAATGTTAGTTCATTTGATATGGTCCCAGAGGTCTCTGAGATTGTCCTCAGCTTTTTTCATTCTTTTTACCTTATTCTGCTCTTCAGACGTTATTTCCACCATTTTACCTTCCAGCTCACTGATTCGTTCTTCTGCTTCAGATATTCTGCTATTGATTCCTTATAGAGTATTTTTAATTTTAGTAATTGTGTTGTTTGTCTCTTTATGCTTATTCTTTAACTTTCCTGTGGTGGTGGTTTAGTCACTAAGTCATGTCTGACTCTTATAACCCCATGGACTGTAGCCTGCCAGGCTCCCCTGTCCATGGGGTTTTCCAGGCAGGAATACTTAAGTGGATTGTCATTTCCTTCTCCAGGGGATTTTCCCGACCCAGGAATTTAACCCAGGTCTCCTACCTTGCAGACAGATTCTTTACTGACTGAGCTATGACAGAAGCCCTAGGTCTTTGTTAATTGATTCTTGCATTTTCTCCATTTGTTTCTCTTGCATTTGTTTTCAAGGTTTTTGATCATCTTTACTATCATTATTCTGAATTCTTTTTCACGTAATTTTACTATTTCCTCTTAACTTCCTCTTCATTTTTTTTTTTTGCACTTCTGTGTTTCTAGTTTGTTCCTTCATTTGTGCAGTGTTTCTCTGCCTTTTCATTTTTTAAAATAGTTATTGTGTTTGAGGTCTCCTTTTCCCAGGCTTCAAGGAAAATTGAATTATTTCCTTGAAGAAAGTTGAATTATTTCTTCCTTTTGGTTTCTGCCCTCCTAAGGTTGGTCCAGTGATTTGTGTGAGGTTTGTATAAGGTGAGACTTGTGCTGAGTTTCTATTTGCTTGTTTGTTTTTCCTCTGACGGGCAAGGCTAAGTGAGGTGGTACTCCTGTCTCCTGATGATTGGGTTTGTATTTTTGTTTTGTTTGTTGTTTAGATGAGGTGTCCTTCACAGGGTGTTACTGGTAGTTGGGTGATCCCAGGTCTTGTATTCAAATAGTTTCCTTCATGTGAGTTCTCACTATTTGATACTCCCTAGGGTTAGTTGTCTGATAGTCTAGGGCCTTGGAGTCAGTGTTCTCACTCCAAAGGCTCAGGGTTTGATCTCTGCTCAGGAATGAAGATTCCACAGTTGGTGTGTTATGGCACTGAGGGAGAGTAAAACAAATGCACAAAAACTAGGAATAAAAGATGCATCCCAGACAAATAGCAGTTACAAAATCAGGCAAATAATAGTTAAAATAATGGAATATGCATATATATATACCCATGAGCAAAGTGAAAACAGTCCAACAAAAATAAAGTACAGTAGATTGATCTGGCAAAGAACAGTTAAGAACAAAACAAAAAGCACAAACTGCAAAATAAAACTAAAGCAAGGTGCCAAGTGGGGAATATAGCAATGAAAACAAAATCAGCTAGTATGTTGAGAGGAAAGGAAAGAAAGAAAATATAGAAAGAATACACACGCAAAGTTAGAGGTAGATGAAGAAGATTTATATATGTTAAAGATTGATTGCAAGGGGAAAAGAAAAGTAGGAAAGGCAAATGAAGGAATAAATGTAGAAAAAAATATAGTAGGTTTAAAAAATTAAAAATTAAAATTAGAGAAAAAAGAAAAAAAATGGAAGAAGAAAGAAAAAAGGGGAAAGAAAGAAAAAGTCCACCGAACTGCAAAAGCCCAATGTAGAGGCAGAGATTTTTTTTTTTTTTTTTGAGGCAGAGATTTATACCAACCAAAGAAAGTGCGATTGAATATACACATATACATATATATAGCCATAAGCAAAACCAAAACAGTCCAACAATAATTATGTACAATAGTTTGACCTGGTCAACAAAGGAAAGCAAAAATTATATCTACCAGAGCAAAAATAATTAAAGCACAAACTGGAAAACAAAACTAAAGCAAGGTGCCAATTGGGGGAAAAAGCAATGAAAATTAAACTAACAAATATGTTGAGTGACAAGGATTGAAAGAAAAGAAAAAAGAATAGATATGCAAAATTAATAGAGGTAGATAAGATATATATTCCTTAAAGATTAACTTCAAGGGTAAAAGAACAGTAAGAAAAGCCAACAAAGTAATAAATGTAGAAAAAATAACAATAGGTTTAAAAAATAAAATTAAAAAAGAGAGAGAGAGAGAGGAAAAAAAAAAAAGAGGAAAACTCCACAGACCTTCAAAAGCCCAATGTAGAGGCAGAGGTTTATGACAACAATAAAAAATGTGACTGAGGAAAAAGAAAGAAAAAAAAAAAAAAAAAAAACAGCTCAAAAGCTTAATTGAATTTCTTAGTGCCAATAAATGGCACCCCACTCCAGTACTTTTGCCTGGAAAATCCCATGGATGGAGGAGCCTGGTAGGCTGCAGAGTCAAACACGACTGAGTGACTTCACTTTCACTTTTCACTTTCATGCATTGGAGAAGGAAATGGCAACCCACTCCAGTGTTCTTGCCTGGAGAATCCCAGGGACAGGGGAGCCTGGTGGGCTGCCATCTATGGGGTCGCACAGAGGCAGACACGACTGAAGCGACTTAGCAGCAGCAGCAGCAGTGCCAATAAAATCAACAACTACAGCAGAGAGGGGTACAAAAGGTGGGGGGGACAGAAAAAAAAAATCCAAAAGAACCTACAGAACAAGTCAAAAAATAAGAATATTAAATATTTTTCTTGAGTCACTGCTGTTAGAATCCTTTCCAGCACTGGGAATCACAGTCCACCTTACCTTCCTAGGATGCCCTCCAACACTGTACTGATCTCTGAACCTGCTGTGAGGGCTGCTAAGATTCTAATCTGGACCTACTCCTGTGTGTCCTTGCCTCTGATGTCCACAGCTATTAGAGCTAGTGCATTTTCTTTTGTGGGAGCTCTCAGTGGCCTTTTATATATTCCATAGACACAGTCTGCTTAATTGATAGTGTGGGTTTAATCTGCAGCTTGTGCAGCTGGTGGGAAGGTTTTGGGTCTTCTTCCTTAGCCACACTGCCCCTGGGTTTCAACTATGGTTTTATTTCCACCTCTATATGTGGTCGTCCACTGAGGTTTAGCTCCTGAGGCTGCCCTGGAGGACTTGGGTCTGCCCCTGTGAGGGCCAGGTGTGAAGGTGGTGCAGCTGCTTGGGTCACAGGGGTTCTGGCAGCACCAGGTACTCAGAGGCTTTGGCAGCTAGAGTAGTAGGAAATATAGTGCTCTAGAAGGGTATGGTGATATGCTCCAGTATTCTTGCCTGGAAAAGAATACCTGGCAGCCCCAGTCTACAGGGTAGCAAAGACTCAGACAGGACTGAATCAACTCCGCTTGCATAAGCACAAGAGGTTTTTTTTTTTTTCTTTTGCCTGTGGCAGCTCTGCCCCAGTGACAGTTAAGCATGAAGGTGGTGCAGCTGCTTGGCTTGCAGGGACCCTGGGGGTGCCTAATGTTCGGGGACACAGACTGCTTCCATGACAGGAGTTATGGCCCTATAAGAGTCTTTTTTTAAGCCTCTTATAGCTGGCCATCAGAAGGCCTCTTTGGCCTGTTTTTTTCTGTAGCTCCACCTGTTCAGGTACTTAGAGGGATCCCTTGCCTTGGGTCCTTCTCTGTTGTTCAGCACATCCGCCACATAAGGGGCCTCCCTGACTGGGGTCCTACTCTGTATATCAGTGCATCAGGCACTTAAAGGGGCACCCTGCGTGGAGTACTACTCTGTAGTTTAGTGTGTCAGGTACTTGATGGGCCAGCCTCTCTATTGTTCAGCTACTTATGCTGGCTTGTAGGGAGAGAGGGACTATGGTGATGGCTCCAACCCTTATGCGTGACTCAGCAGTATCATCTTGCTTCTGTGGCTGCCTGACTTTCCTCCAAAGGCATTTCCCACCATGATCTTCTCCCTCACATTCCATCAATCCATCTCTCCACAGTTGCTGTCCCTTCCAGGAGTTCCATGTTCCTGTCCAGCATATGTATGGCTGCAGCAAGGACTGTCTGATTCTCATTCAATTTGCACTGCCATAGATCAGCTGTTTCACTCTCAGCCTTAAATATTTCTCCTCTGAATTAGGCAATTGCCCCGATGTGGGGATCTGACCACTGGTTCAGTACCCCCACCCGCCAAGGGCAGGTCCAGTTCTGCTAACGCTCCTGTGTTTTCCCCTAGTTCCTTCATTCTACTGAGTTTTGCATAGTTCTATATACTGTTTTCCACTGGTCAGGTCCTGCTGTCCACTCTCAGCTGGTGTACTGCATGCACTTCTGTGTCTGAAGGTGTATTCCTGATGTATCCATGGAGAGAGATGTACTCCATGTCCACCTACTACTCCACCATCTTGTTCTCCTCTGGACTCTTTTTATGACTATGATGGATATTCTATTTATTCTAAGGGATTCTTGCCCACAGTAGTAGATACAATGGTCATCTGAGTTAAATTCACCCATTCCAGTCCATTTTAGTTCGCTGATTCCTAAAATGTCAACATTAACTCTTGCCATCTCCTATTTGACCACTTCCAGTTTGTCTTGATTCTAACATGGACCTAACATTCCAGGTTCCTATGCAATATTGCTCTTTATAGCATTGGACTTTAGTTCCATCACCAGTCACATCCACAACTGGGTGTTGTCTTTGGTTTGGCTCCATCTCTTCAGTCTTTCAGGAATTAGTTCTCCACTGATCTCCATCAGCATATTGGGCACCTACCGACCTGGAAAGTTCATCTTTCAGTGTCCTATCTTTTTGCCTTTTCATACTGTTCATGGGGTTTTTCAAGGCAAGAATACTGAACTGGTTTGCCAGTCGCTTCTCCAGTGGACCACATGTTGTCAGAATTCTCCACCATGACCCATCCGTCTTGGGTGGCACTACAGGGCATGGCTCATAATTTCATTGAGTTAGATAAGGCTATGGCCCATGTGATCAGATTGGTCAGTTTTCTGTGATTGTTGTTTTCAGTCTGTCTGACCTCTGATGGAGAAGGATAAGAAGCTTATGGAAGCTTCCTGATGGAAGAGACTGACTGAGGGGGAAACTGGGTGGGCAGGGCCATGCTCAGTAAATCTTTAATCCAATTGTCTGTTTAAGGGCAGGGCTGTGTGTTCCCTCCCCCTTATTTGACCTGAGGCCAAACTATGGTGGAAGTGATTAAGATAATGGTGACCTGCTTCAAAATGTCCCATGCAGGCACTGCTATACTCAGTGCCCCCAACCCTGCAGCAAGCCACCACTGACCCATGCCTCTGCCTGAGACTCCTGGACATACAGGGCAAGTCCAGGTCAGTCTCTTGTGGGGTCACTGCTCATTTCTCCTGGGTCCTGGTGCAAACAAGATTTTGTTTGTGCCCTTCAAGAGTCTGTATCCCCAGTCCTGTGTAAATTTTGGTGGATCTAGGGTTGGTTAATGGCAACCTCCTCCAAGAGGACTTATGCCATACCCAGGCCTACTGCACCCAGAGCCCCTGCCCCTGCAGCAGTGCACTGCTGACACATACCTTCTCAGGAGACACCCAGACTGTTCTTTCTCAGTCCCTATGGGGTTTCCTGGTGTGAACAAGCTTTGTTTGAACCCTCTGAGAATCTCAGCAGGTTTTGGGTTTAACTCTAAATGGAGATTTCACCCCTCTTAGTGTCTTGCTGCGGATTCTTCTGTGCTCTTGGAAGAAGGATATCTTCTCAAAGTCACTCCAGCACCTACCATCTTGTGGAGGTGCTGCCATTCTAGTACCTATCATCTTGTGGAGCTTCTCTACCCTTCAGTTCATTTCAATTCAGTCACTCAGTCGAGTACAACTCTTTGAGACACCATGAACTGTAGCACACCAGGCCTCCCTGTCCATCACCGACTCCCGGAGTCCACCCAAACCCATGTCTATTGAGTCAGTGATGCCATCCAACAATCTCAGCCTCTGTTGTACTCTTCTCCTCCTGCCTTCAATCTTTCAAGAATCAGGGTCTTTTCAAATGAGTCAGCTCTCTGCATCAGGTGGTCAAAGTATTGGAGTTTCAGCTTCAACATCAGTCCCTCTAATGAACACCCAGGACTAATCTCCTTTAGGATGAAATCGTTGGATCTCCTTGCAGTCCAAGGGACTCTCAAGAGTCTTCTCCAACACCACAGTTCAAAAGCATCAATTCTTCTGCACTCAGCTTTCTTTATAGTCCAACTATCACATCGATACATGACTACTGGAAAAACCATAACCTTGAATAGACGGACCTTTTTTGGCAAAGTAATGTCTCTGCTTTTTAATATGCTGTCTAGAATGGTGATAACTTTCCTTCCAGGGAGCAAGCATCTTTTAATTTCATGGTTGCAGTCATCATCTGCAGTGATTTTGGAGCCCATAAAAATAAAATTAGCCACTTTTCCCACTGTTTCCCCATCTATTTGCCATGGAGTGATGGGACCGAATGCCATGATCTCAGTTTTCTGAATGTTGAGCTTTAAGCCAACTTTTTCACTCTCCTCTTTCACTTTTATCAAGAGGCTCTTTAGTTCTTCACTTTCTGCCATAAGGGTGGTGTTATCTGCATGTTGTTATCTGGTGGTGTTATCTGAAGTTATTGATATTTCTCCTGGCAATCTTGATTCCCACTTGTGCTTCCAAAACCCAGCGTTTCTCATGATGTACTCTGCATATAAGTTAAATTAGTAGGGTGACTATATACAGCCCTGGTGTACTCCTTTTCCTATTTGGAACCAGTCTGTTGTCCCATATTCAGTTCTAACTGTTGCTTCCTGACCGGCATACAGGTTTCTCCAGAGGCAGATCAGGTGGTCTGGTATTCCCATCTCTTGAAAAAATTTTCACAATTTATTGTGATCCACACAGTCAAAGGCTTTGGGATAGTCAATAAACCAGAAATAGATGTTTTTCTGGAACTCTCTTGCTTTTTCAATGATACAGCAGATGTTGACAATTTGATCTCTGGTTCCTCTGCCTTTTCTAAAACCAGCTTGAACATCTGGAAATTCATGATTCACGTATTGCTGAAGCCTGACTTGGCGAATTTTGAGCATTACTTTACAAGCGTGTGAGATGAGTACAATTGTGCACTAGTTTGAGCATTCTTTGGCATTGCCTTTCTTTGGGATTTGAATGAAAACGGATATTTTCCAGTCCTGTGGCAACTTCTGAGTTTTCCAAATTTGCTGACATATTGAGAAGAGCACTTTCAGAGCATCATTTTTTGGAATTCGAAATAGCTCAACTGGAATTCCATTGTCACTACTAGCTTTGTTAGTAGTGATGCTTCCTAAGGCCCACCTGACTTCACATTCCAGGATGTCCGGCTCTAGGTGAGTGTGAGTTATCATACCTTCATGATTACCTGGGTCATGAAGATCTTTTTTGTACAGTTCTTCTGTGTATTCTTGCCACCTCTTCTTAATGTCTTCTGCTTCTGTTAAGTCCATACAATTTCTGTTCTTTATTGAGCCCATCTTTGCATGAAATGTTCCCTTGGTATCTCTCATTTTCTTGAAAAGATCTCTAGTCTTTCCCATTCTATTGTTTTCCTCTATTTATTTTGCATTGATCACCTAGGAAGGCTTTCTTTCTTTTTTTTTAGTTTTAATTTTATTTTATTTTTAAACTTTACAATATTGTATTAGTTTTGCCAAATATTGAAATGAATCCGCCACAGGTATACATGTGTTCCCCATCTTGAACCCTCCTCCCTCCTCCCTCCCCATACCATCCCTCTGGGTCGTCCTAGTGCACCAGCCCCAAGCATCCAGTATCGTGCATCGAACCTGGACTGGTGACTCGTTTCATACGTGATATTATACATGTTTCAATGCCATTCTCCAAAATCTTCCCACCCTCTCCCTCTCCCACAGAGTCAATAAGACTGTTCTATACATCTGTGTCTCTTTTGCTGTCTCGTATACAGGGTTATTGTTACCATCTTTCTAAATTCCATATATATGCATTAGTATACTGTATTGGTGTTTTTCCTTCTGGCTTACTTCACTCTGTATAATAGGCTCCAGTTTCATTCACCTCATTAGAACTGATTCAAATGTATTCTTTTTAATGGCTGAGTAATACTCCATTGTGTATATGTACCACTGCTTTCTTATCCATTCATCTGCTGATGGACATCTAGGTTGCTTCCATGTCCTGGCTATTCTAAACAGTGCTGCGATGAACATTGGGGTACATGTGTCTCTTTCCCTTCTGGTTTCCTCAGTATGTATGCCCAGCAGTGGGATTGCTGGATCATAAGGCAGTTCTATTTCCAGTTTTTTAAGGAATCTCCACACTGTTCTGCATAGTGGCTGTACTAGTTTGCTTTCCCATCAACAATGGAAGAGGGTTCCCTTTTCTCCACACCCTCTCCAGCATTTATTGCTTGTAGACTTTTGGATCGCAGCCATTCTGACAGGCGTGAAATGGTACCTCATAGTGGTTTTGATTTGCATTTCTCTGATAATGAGTGATGTTGAGCATCTTTTCATGTGTTTGTTAGCCATCTGTATGTCTTCTTTGGAGAAATGTCTATTTAGTTCTTTGGCCCGTTTTTTGATTGGGTCATGTATATTTTCTGGAGTTGAGCTGTAGGAGTTGCTTGTATATTTTAGAGATTAGTTGTTTGTCAGTTGCTTCATTTGCTATTATTTTCTCCCATTCTGAAGGCTGCCTTTTCACCTTGCTAATAGTTTCCTTTGCTGTGCAGGACCTTTTGAGTTTAATTATGTCCCATTTGTTTATTTTTGCTTTTATTTCCAATATTCTGGGAGGTGGGTCATAGAGGATCCTGCTGTGATGTATGTCGGAGAGTGTTTTGCCTATGTTCTCCTCTAGGAGTTTTATAGTTTCTGGTCTTAAGTTTAGATCTTTAATCAATTTTGAGTTTATTTTTGTGTATGGTGTTAGGAAGTGTTCTAGTTTCATTCTTTTACAAGTGGTTGACCAGTTTTCCCAGCACCACTTGTTAAAGAGATTGTCTTTAATCCATTGTATATTCTTGCCTCCTTGATGGAGAAATATACCATGTTCATGGATTGGAAGAATCAATATAGTGAAAATGAGTGTACTATCCAAAGCAATTTATAGATTCAGTGCTATCCCTGTCAAGCTACCAACAGTATTCTTCACAGAGCTAGAACAAATAATTTCACAATTTGTATGGAAATACAAAAAACCTCAAATAGCCAAAGCTATCTTGAGAGAGAAGAATGGATCTGGAGGAATCAACCTACCTGACTTCAGGTTCTACTACAAAGCCACAGTTATCAAGACAGTATGGTACTGGCACAAAGACAGAAATATAGATCAATGGAACAAAATAGAAAGCCCAGAGATAAATCCACACACATATGGACACCTTATCTTTGACAAAGGAGGTAAGAATATACAATAAGGAAGGCTTTCTTATCTGTCCTTGCTATGCTTTGGAACTCTGTATTCAAATGGGTATATCTTTCCTTTTTCCTTTGCTTTTTGCTTCCCTTGTTTTCACAGCTATTTGTAATGCCTCCTCAGACAGCCATTTCACTGTTTTGCATTTCCTTTTCTTGGGGATGGTCTTGATCCTTGTCTCCTGTACATTCTCATGAACCTCTATCCATAGTTCTTCAGGCACTCTATATATCACATATAGTCCCATAAATCTATTTCTCACTTCCATTGTATAGTCATAAGGGATTTGATTTAGGTCATACGTGAATGGTCTAGCGGTTTTCCCCACTTTCTTCAATTTAAGTCTGAATTTGGCAATAAAGAGCTCATGATCTGAGCCACAGTCAGCTTCCTTGTTTTTACTGACTGTATAGAGCTTCTCCATCTTTGGACTCAAAGAATATAATCAATCTGATTTTGATGTTGACCATCTGATAATGTCTATGTGTAGAGTCTTCTGTTGTGTTGTTGGAAGAGGGTGTTTGCTATGACCAGTGCATTCTCTTGGCAAAACTCTATTAGCCTTTGCCTTGCTTCATTCTGTACTCCAAGGCCAAATTTGCCTGTTACTCCAGGTGTTTCTTGACTTCCTACATTTACATTCCAGTCCCCTATAATGAAAAGGACATCTTTTTTGGGTGTTAGTTCTAAAAGGTCTTGTGCTGCTGCTGCTGCTAAGTCGCTTCAGTCATGTCTGACTCTGTGTGACCCCATAGACGGCAGCCCACGAGGCTCCCCAGTCCCCGGGATTCTCCAGGCAACAACACTGAAGTGGGTGTAGGTCTTCATAAAACCATTCAACGTCAGCTTCTTTAGCATTACTGGTCAGGGCATAATCTTGGATTCCCGTGGTATTGAACGGTTTTCCTTGGAAACGAACAGAGTTCATGCTGTCATTTTTGAGATTGCACCCAAGTACTGCATTTTGGACTCTTTTGTTGACTATGATGACTACTCCCTTTCTTGTAAGGGATTACTGCCCACAGTAGTAGATATAATGGTCATCTGAGTTAAATTCACCCATTCCAGTCCATCTTAGTTCGCTGATTCTTAGAATGTTGATGTTCACTCTTGCCATCTCCTGTTTGAACACTTCCAATTTGCCTTGATTCATGGACCTAACATAACACTCCAGGTTCCTATGCAGTATTGCTTTTCACAGAATCAAATCTTGCTTCTATCACCAGTCCCATCCACAATCGGGGTTTGTTTTTGCTTTGTCCCCATCCCTTTATTCTTTCTGAAGTTATTTCTCCACTGATCTCCAGTAGCATATTGGGCACCTACTGACCTGGGGAGTTCATCTTTCAATGGCCTATCTTTTTGCCTTTGCATACTGTTCATGGGGTTTCGAGGCAAGAATACTGAAGTGGCTTGCCATTTCTCCAGTGGACCGCATTCTGTCAGATCTCTCCATCCATCTTGGGTGGCCCCACAGGCATGGCTTAGTTTCATTGAGTTAGACAAGGCTGTGGCCCATGTGATCAGATTGGCTAGTTGTCTGTGATTGTGGTTTCAGTCTGTCTGCCCTCTGATGCCCTCTCTCAGCGCCTACTATTTTACTTGGGTTTCTCTTACCTTGGACGTGGGGTATCTCTTCACGGCCACTGCAGCAAAGTGCAGCTGCCACTCCTTACCTTGGATGTGGGGTAACTCCTCTCAGTCGCTGTCCCTGACCTTTGACGTGGGGTAGCCCCTCTTGGCCATGCTTGTGTGCCATCACAGCCACCGCGCTTATGCCTTGTCACATAGAGGTATCTCCTCACAGTCACTCCAGTGCTCCAATCCCAAAGAAAGGCAATGCCAAAGAATTCTCAAACTGCTGAAAAATTGGATCCATCTCACATGCTAGCAAAGTAATGCTCAAAATTATCCAAGCCTGACTTCAACAGTACATGAACTGTGAACTTCCAGATGTTCAAGCTGGATTCAGAAAAGACAGAGGAACCAGAGATCAAATTGTCAGCATCTGTTGGATCATCAAAAAAGCAAGAGAGTTCCAGCAAAACATCTACTTCTTTTTCACTGACTATACTAAACTCTGATTTTGTGGATCACAACAAACTGTAGAGAATTCTTCAAGAGATGGGAATACCAGATCACCTGACCTGCCTCTTGAGAAATCTGTATGCAGGTCGGGAAACAACAGTTAGAACTGGACATAGAACAACAGGCTGGTTCCAAATCGGGAAAGGAGTGTGGTAAGGCTGTATATTGTCACCCTACTTATTTAACTTATATGCAGAATACATCATGAGAAATGCTGGGCTGGAGGAAGCACAAGCGGGAGTCAAGATTGCCAGGAGAAATATCAATAACCTCAGATATGCAGATGACAAGACACTTATGGCCGAAAGTGAAAAATAATGGAAGAGCCTCTTGATGAAAGTAAAGGAGGAAAGTGAAAAGGTTGGCTTAAAACTCAACATTCAGAAAACTAAGGTCATGGAATCTGGTCCCATCACTTAATGACAGATAGATGGGGAAACAATGGCAACAGTGACAGACTTTATTCTTGGAGCTCTAAAATCAGTGCGAATTGTGACTTAAGCCATGAAATTAAAAGGAGCTTGCTCTTTGGAAGAAAATTTATGACAAACCTAGACAGCTCATTAAGAAGCAGATACATTAGTTTGCCAAGAAAGGTCCATCTAGTCAAAGCTATTATTTTTCTAGTATTCATGTATGGATGTGAGAGTTGAACTATAAAGAAAGCTGAGCACTGAAGAATTTATGCTTTTGAACTGTGGTGTTGGAGAAGATTCTTGAGAGTCCCTTGGACAGCAAGGAGATCCAACCAGTCCATCCTAAAGGAAATCAGTCCTGATAGTCACTGCAAGGAAGATGCTGAGCTGAAACTCCAATATTTTGGCCATCCGATGCGAAAAACTGACCATTTGAAAAATGACTCCCTGATGCTGGGAAAGACTGAAGGTAGGAAGAGAAAGTGATGACAGAGATTGAGATGGTTGGATGGCATCACTGACTTAATGTACATGAGTTCGTGTAAGCTCTGGGAGTTGCTGATGGAAAGGGATGCCTGGCATGCTGCATTCCATGGGATAGTAAAGACTCAGTCATGACTGAGCTACTGAACTGAACTGCATATTTACATATAAGTTAAATAAGCAGGGTGACAATATACAGCCTGGACATGCTTCGTTTCTGATTTGGAACCAGTCTGTTGTTCCATGTCCAGTTATAACTGTTGCTTCTGGTGTGTGGTATAACAGAATCTTAAAATAACCATGCTGAGTAAAGAAGTCAAAGAGAAAATGTATGCAGAATAATTTTTTAATATAAAATTATAGAAAATGCAGACTATTGTGACAGAGAGCAGATCATTGGTTACCTGAAGGTAAAAGTGACCTCAAATACAATTACAGGAATATGAGAGTGATGAATACTATCTTAATTGGGGTCATATTTCCATGAGTATTTATTTTTCAGCATATACTCTTTAAATATATGTAGCGTTCACACATCAATTATACCTCAATAAAGTCATTAAAATAAAATATAAGAATCACTTGTGGAATTAGTTGTGAATAACTGAGATAAAATAGAGCTAAGATTTCAAAGCCACATAGTATACAGTTGTTTTTGTTGTTATTGTTCAATGGCTAAATCATTTCCTTTTGACACCATGGACCATATGACACCAGGATCCTCTGTCCTCTACTGTCTCCGGGAATTCACTCACATTCATGTTCATTGATCATCCTCTGCCACTCCCTTCTCCATTTGCTTTTAATCTTTCCATCATCAGGATCTTTTCCAATGAATAGGCTCTTTGCTCAGGTGGCCAAAGTATTGGAGCTTCACCATCAGCAACAGACCTTCCAGTGAATATTCTGAGTTGATTTTGTTTAAGTTTTGCAGGTTTGATCTCCTTGCAGTCCAGGGCACTCTCAAGACTCTTCTCTGGCACCATAATTTAAAAGCATCAATTCTTAAATGCTCAGTCTCCTTGTGATACAACTCACACGCTTGTACATGACTATTGTATAAACCAAAGCTTTTGCTGGCAAAATACTTTTATTGACTAAATTATGTCTCTGCTTTTTAATATATTGCCTATGTTTGTCATAGCTTTCATTCCTCATCCAGCCCATCATTTTACATGATGTACTCTGCATATGCATTAATTAGACAGGATGGGAATATGTAGTTTTGTCATACTCCTACACCAATTTTAGAACAATCTATTATTTCATGTCCAGTTCTAACTGTTTCTTGTTGATCCACATACAAGTTTCTCAGGAGATGGGTAAAGTAGTCTGATATCCCCATGCTTTTAAGAGTTTCCCACAGTATGTTGATCCACATGGTCAGGAGATTTAGCATAGTCAATGAAGCAGAAGTAGATGTTTTTCTGAAGCTTCCTTCCTTCATCTATGTCCCAACAAATGTTACAATTTGATCTCTTATTCCTCTACCTCTATGAAATCCAGTTTGTACCTCTGGAAGTTCTTACTTCATGCACTGCTGAAGTCTAGCTTGAACGATTTTCAGAAAAAAAACCTGGCTAGCATGTGAAATGAGTAAAATCATATGGTAGTTTAAACATTCTTAGGCTTTAAACATTCTTAGGCTAACCCTTCTTTGAGATTAGAAAGAAAACTGACATTTTCCAGTCCTGTGACCACTGCTGAGTTTTCCATATTTGCTGACGTATTGAATGTGGCACTTTAACAACATCATCTTTTAGGATTTTAAATATTAATAATTCACCTAGAATCCAAACACCTCCAATAGATTTGTTTGCAGTAATGCTTTATAAGGCCCACACATCAGTATGTCTGGCTCTACATGAGTGACCACATCATATTGTTTATCAGGGTCATTAAAACCTTTCTGGGACCAAACAGAAGCTGAAGATATTAAGAAGAGGTAGCAAGAATACACAGATCAGATCAGTCGCTCAGATCAGTCCGACTCTTTGCGACCCCATGAATTGCAGCACGCCAGGCCTCCCTGTCCCTCATCAACTCCCAGAGTTCACTCAGACTCACGTCTATCGAGTCAGTGATGCCATCCAACCATCTCATCCTCTGTCATCCCCTTCTCCTCCTGCCCCCAATCCCTCCCAGCATCAGAGTCTTTTCCAATGAGTCAACTCTTCACATGAGGTGGCCAAAGTACTGGAGTTTCAGCTTTAGCATCATTCCTTCCAAAGAAATCCCAGGGCTGATCTCCTTCAGAATGGACTGGTTGGATCTCCTTGCAGTCCAAGGGACTCTCAAGAGTATTCTCCAAAACCACAGTTCAAAAGCATCAATTAAGAACTGTACAAAAAAAGATCTTCGTGACCCAGATAATCACGATGGTGTGATCACTCACCTAGAGCCAGACATCCTGGAATGTTAAGTCAAGTGGGCCTTAGAAAGCATCACTATGAACAAAGCTAGTGGAGGTGATGGGATTTCAGTTGAGCTATTTCAAATCCTGAAAGATGATGCTGTGAAAGTGCTGCACTCATTATGCCAGCAAATATGGAAAACTCAGAAGTGGCCATAGGACTGGAAAAGGTCAGTTTTCATTCCAATCCCAAAGAAAGGCAATGCCAAAGAATCCTCAAACTACCACACAATTGCACTCATCTCACACACTAATAAAGTAATGCTCAAAATTCTCCAAGCCAGGTTTCAGCAATATGTAAACTGTGAACTTCCTGATGTTCAACCTGGCTTTAGAAAAGGCAGAGGAACCAGAGATCAAATTGCCAACATCTGCTGGATCATCGAAAAATCAAGAGAGTTTCAGAAAAACATCTATTTCTGCTTTATTGACTATGCCAAAGCCTTTGACTGTGAGGATCACAATAAACTGTGGAAAATTCTGAAAGAGATGGGAATACCAGACCACCTGACCTGCCTCTTGAGAAATGTGTATGCAGGTCAGGAAGCAACAGTTAGAACTGGACATGGAACAACCGACTGGTTCCAAATAGAAAGGGAGTACGTCAAGGCTGTATATTGTCACCCTGCTTATTTAACTTCTGTGCAGAGTACATCATGAGAAACGCTGGACTGGAAGAAACACAAGCTGGAATCAAGATTGCCGGGAGAAATATCAATAACCTCAGACAGACAGATGACACCACCGTTATGGCAGAAAGTGAAGAGGAACTAAAAAGCCTCTTGATGAAGGTGAAAGAGGAGAGTGAAAAAGTTGGCTTAAAGCTCAACATTCAGAAAACAAAGATCATGGCATCTGGTCCCATCAGTTCATGGGAAATAGATGGGGAAAGGGTGGAAACAGTGCCAGACTTTATTTTTCTGGGCTCCAAAATCACTGCAGATGGTGACTGCAGCCATGAAATTAAAAGACGCTTACTCCTTGGAAGAAAATTATGACCAATCTAGATAGCATATTGAAAAGCAGAGACATTATTTTGCCAACAAAGGTCCATCTAGTCAAGGCTATGGTTTTTCCAGTGGTCCTGTATGGAGGTGAGAGTTGGACTGTGAAGAAAGCTGAGTGCCGAAGAATTGATGCTTTTGAAGTGTGGTGTTGGAGAAGACTCTTGAGAGTCCCTTGGACTGCAAGGAGATCCAACCAGTCCATCCTGAAGATCAGCCCTAGGATTTCTTTGGAAGGAATGATGCTAAAGCTGAAACTCCAGTACTTTGGCCACCTCATGCGAGGAGTTGACTCATTGGAAAAGACTCTGATGCTGGGAGGGATTGGGGGCAGGAGGAAAAGGGGAAGACAGAGGATGAGATGGCTGGATGGCATCACTGACTTGATGGACATGAATCTGAGTGAACTCCGGGAGTTGGTGTTGGACAAGGAGGCCTGGCGTGCTGCAATTCATGGGGTCACAAAGAGTCGGACACGACTGAGCCATGAACTGAACTGAAGACCTTTCTTGTATAATTTTTCTGTGTATTCTTGCTACCTCTTCTTAATGTCTTCTGCTTCTGTTAGGTCTTTATCATTTCTGTCTATTTTCATGTCCATCCTTAAATGAAATTTTACCTTGGTGTCTCCAATTTTCTTGAAGAGATCTCTAGTCTTTCCCATTCTATTGTTTTCCTATATTTCTTTGCATTGCTCATGTAATAAAACCTTTTTATCTCTCTTTACTATTCTATGGAACTCTACATTCAGTTGGATATATCTTTCCCATTCTCCCTGGCCTTTCTCTTCTCTTCTTTTCTCAGCTATTTGGAAAGCCAACTTAGAACCACTTTGTCTTCTTGCCTTTCTTTTTCTTTGACATGTGTTTAGTCCCTCCTTCCTGCACAGTGCTACAAACCTCCTTAACAGACACACTATCAACCAGATGTTATCATTTGAATCTATTTGTCACTTCCACTGTATAATATTAAGGGGATCGATTTAGGTCATAATTGAATTTTCTAATGTTTTTCCCTACTTTATTCCATTTAATCCTGTCTTTTGTAATAAGAAGCTCATGATCAGAGCCACAGTCAGTGCAAGGTCTTGTTTTGGATGACTATATAGAACTTTTCCATCTTTGGCTGAAAACAACATAATCAATCTGATTTCAGTATTGGCCATCTGGTGATGTCCATGTGTAGAGCTGTCTGTTGGGTTGTTGGAAAATGGTGTTTGTTATGACCAATGTGTTCTTTTGGTAAAACTCTGTTAGACTTTGCCCTGCTTTGTTGGGGGCCAGAGTGAGGTACTCCGCCCGTGACAAAGGTCATGAGGAAGGAGGCTCGACATACGCAAAGGTGGGATCGAGCCTCAGGAGTCCCCCTGGAACTCCTCGAGCATCTACCCCCATAACCAGAGCCTGCCTACTTTACTACTTTGTGCTCTCACCTACATCTCTGACTTTACAGGGGGCTGTCCCCCACCACCTCTTTCGGAGAAGGAGTTAACCTAGAGCTCCAGTTAATAATAATTCCTGGGCGTGATAAGAGTGTTTTAACCTACAAACTCCTCTGAAGGTTCTCTAGCCTGCCTCACAGGCTTGTCCGCCCACATGTGATTGCTCACAGCCTCCCAACCGTGAGAGGCACGAGATGCTTTAAACCTTCTAAAAACAGGTTCCTTAGAAAAGTTAGAAAACTATTGGTATAAGTATAATGGGCTGATTAGAAATTGTATTGGTGAAGGGTTTTTCATTTGTTGAGCCAATGTTTGTTGCTAAGTCTCCACATCCCCTGCCCTTACACACATTAATGAATATATAGAAGAAATAAGTATTAACCTTTGATATTAATCACGTTAGACCTTAGGCTAAGTAAATTCTTTCCTTAACTAAAACCCACTACACCCTCACCCTGTAGGAATGTAACTTTATTTGGGTGGCGTCTGTTTTGAGAATAATCAGCCCTGGAGAAATAAGTGTCCTGATTGACTGACCGCTGTCACAAGGAGAGGGTCGTAAATTGTCAGCAGGCCCCCCTGGCCAGAAGATGATGTAACACCCCTAAGACCTCTGTATACATTTGTGTGAAGCACCTGACTTTAATAAAAGTCAGGACTGCTGTCCCCATGTGACTTTTGTATAACATCTTAGTGTATAAAAACAGACTCTGGAAAATAAAGAATTGGGATCAGTTTTTCGAAATACTGGTCTCCCCATGTCGCTCTCTCTTTCACTCTGGCTGAGTCTCCATCTGGAGCGCGGAACCCACCATGCTTACTAATTATGCCTGGGCTTCTAAGATCCGACCAGGGAGGCCTCAGTGTCTCCTCTCCTTCGGGAGAACGGAAGGACGCCTGCGGCCTACGTAAGTGGTGCAAACTTCTTGTCTTGAAGTTTTATTGGTCTCCCGCGTAAACCAAGCTACTCAGCCTCTTTTCTCCACTGAATTTTCCTACTGAGCTATCCTTATTCTATTACTCTTTATATCTTTAATTAATATCTAATTGAAGCTATTGTATCCTGATCCTCGCCTATGCCGTCTCTCCTTCGAATACCCTGGATCAGCCGGGGCTGGTCCCCGGCACTGCTTCATGTTGTACTCCAAGGCCAAATTTGCCTGTTACTCCAGGTGTCTCTCGGAGAATACAATGGCACCCCACTCCAGTACTCTTGCCTGGAAAATCCCATGGATGGAGGAGCCTGGTAGGCTGCAGTCCATGGGGTCGCGAAGAGTCAGACACGACTGAGCGACTTAACTTTCACTTTTCACTTTCCTGCATTGGAGAAGGAAATGGCAACCCACTCCAGTGTTCTTGCCTGGAGAATCCCAGGGATGGGGGAGCCTGGTGGCTGCGGTCTATGGGGTCACACAGAGTCGGACACGACTGAAGTGACTTAGCAGCAGCACCCAGGTATCTCTTGACTTTCTACTTTTTCATCCTGATCCCTTATGATGAAAAGGACATCTTTTCTGCTGATAATTCTAGAATATGTTATAGGCCTTTTAAAATTAATTAATTTATTTTAATTGGAGGCTAATTACTTTTTAGTATTGGTCAACTTCTGCTTCTTTGACATCAGAGGTTGGAGCATAAACTTGAATTTCTTTGATGTTGAATGATTTGCTTTGGAAATGGACCAAGATCATTCTGTCATATTTCAGATTGCACTCAAGTACTGTATTTCAGACTCTTTTGTTGACTATGAGGGCTACTGTATTTCTTCTAAGGGATTCTTGCCCAAGGTAGTACATATAATTATTGTCATCTGGATTAAACTCTCCCAGTCCTGCCCATTTTAGTTCACTGATTCTTTAGATGCTGATGTTCACCCTTGCCATCTCCTGTTTGACCATGTCCGATTTACTCTGATTATCGACTTAACAGTCTAAGTTCTTATGCAGTTTTGTTCTTTAAAGGATGAGATTTATTTTCACTACCAGACACATCCACAATGCAGCATCGTTTCTGCTTTGGCCAACTGCTTCATTCCTTCTGGAGCTATAAGTAATTGTCCTTTACTCTTCCCCAGTAGCATATTGGACACCTATTGTCCTGGGGGCTCATCTTGTGGTGTCATATCTTTTTGCCTTGTCATACTGTCTATTGGGTTTTCCAGCAAAGATTACTGGAGTAGGTTGCTATTCCCTTCTCCAGTAGACCACATTTTGTCAGAACTCTTCACTATGACCCATCTGTCTTGGGTGGCCTGGCATGGAATGACTCATAGTTTCATTGAGTTATGAAAACCTCATCAACATGGCAAGTCTCTGATCCTTAAAGGGGATATTAAAAAATTATCTATGTTAATTTGTCCCCTACCACATAGTGAAGTCCATAAAATCACTGTCTTGGAGGAAAACTTAATTTTCTACACTCCTGCCATCTATGAAAAAAAAAAAAAAAGCCTTCTCTCAGCCTTTCCAGAAACATAGAAAGTTCATTCTAACAAGGATGGCAATAGGCATAAAATAGAATTTAGAGAAAAGGAAGGGGATGAGACTGCATTTAAGTTGTCATCACAGGTTGTGGTATAATTAAGAATTTGTCTGGTCTTTGTTCCGTGTTCCTGGCTCAGATTAAAAAATCTTTGTAATTTTCTGAATGACAAGAGTGTCCTCTCTATGCCAATAACCACTGGTTATGGGGGACCAGTGAATTACTTCCAAGCTGCATCTGTTTCTCATAAATATCAATCCTGACTAAAAGATTGGGGCTGTCAGCTTCCAGACTATGAGGGCAGAGAGGGGTGACTGAAAACTAAGTTCAATCACATGGCCAGTGATTGAAACACTCATGCATACATAATGAAACCCCAGTAAAATCTCTGGAACTAAAGCTCAGTGGTGAACACAGTAATATCTTAAGAGGGTGATACACCCTGACCCACAAGGAAAGGGCACGGGAAATTTACCCAGGGAAGAAATCTCCCAGATCTCATCTTATGTATATCCATCACAATAAGCCATAATTCTATATATAGAATTCTTAGTGAGTTCTGTAAGTCTTTCTAGTGAATTGTGGAACTTGAAAGAGTTGCGCATGTGTACTTAGTCTCTCAATTGTGTATGACTCTTTGTGACTTCATGGACTGTAGCCTGTCAGCCTCCTCTCCATGGGATTCTCCAGGCAAGAATACTGGAGTGGGTAGATTTTCCCTACTCCAGACGCTTTTCCCAACCCCGGGATCAAACCCAGATCTCTGGCATTACAGGTGGATTCTTTACCATCTGAGCCACCCAGGAATCCCAAAACAGTCATGAAAAAAGTGAAAGTGTAGTTGCTGTCATGTGTGACTCTTTGTGACCACATGGACCGTAGCCTGCCAGGTTCCTCTGTCTATGGGGTTCTCCAGGCAAGAATACTGGAGTTGGTCGAATCTTCCTGACCCAGGGATTGAGCCCAGGTCTCCCACATTCCATTCAGGTTCTTTACCATCCGAGCAATCAGGGAAGGCTCTTAAAGAGTCATGGGGATCCCTTGAATTTATAACTAGCTGACCAGAATTATGGGTAAACTTGGGACCCCTGAATTGTATCTGGTATCAAAATAAGGACAGTCTTATTCAGAACCATACCCTGAATTGCAGTGCATGCAGTTGAGGTTGAAAGAGTACAAGCAATATAATAAACATAAAGAAAAATGTGAATCACTTATTTATCCAGATTAATGGAAACAGGTGAATATAAGGCCAACATTATAGGATTTATTTTACCTTTTATATTATTATACAATCATAAAAATTAATCCCTGACATCAATGTGAGCAAGTAGAAGCAGCCATTCTAACAGCTAAGGACTCAGATGCAGTGAAATGAATGAAATGAAGAGCCTTTCTTATTCCAAAATTTAGTAACTGAATATAATATCTTAACTTATCAGTGGGTAAGTGGGATTTTAAAACTAAAAGAAAACAACAGAAGGGGAAAGACTAATGATCTCTTCAGGAAAATTGGAGAAACAAGGGAATATTTTCTCCAAAGATGGACGGAATACAGGACAGAAATGGTAGATACCTAGTAGATGTCGAAGAGATCAAGAAGAGATGGAAAGAATAAATGGAAGAACTGTACAAAAAAATCTCAGTGAACCAGATTAATTCAATGATGTGGTCAAGCCCCCAGAGCTACATATTCTGGAGAGTGAAGCCAAGAGGGCCTTAGGTAGTACTGCTGTTAATAAAGCTAGTGGATGAGATGAAATTTCTGTAGAACTATTCAAAACCTCTAAAGGGTGATGCCATAAAGGTGTTTCATTCCATATGTCAGCAAATTTGGAAGACCTAGCAGTGGCCACTGAAAAAGGTCAATCCTCATCCCAGTCTCCAAGAAGCATAGAACTAGTAAGGTCATCTTAAAAAACTTGCATGTTAGGCTTCAGCATTATGTGAACCAGGAACTTCCAATATCCAAGTTAGGTTTGGAAAAGGAAGAGGAAATACAGATCAAATTGCCAACATTCACTGGATCATAGAGAAAGCTATGGGGAATTCCAGAAAGCAATCTACCTCTGTTTCTTAGACTACTCCAAAGTATTTAACTGTGGATCATAATAAACTGTGGAAAGCTCTTAAGAGATTGGAATACCAGACAATCTCACCTGTCTCCTGAGGAACGTGTATGCAGGTCAAGAGGCAACACTTAGAACCCTGTATGGAACAATTATTTGGTTCAAGATTGAGAAAGGAGTACAATAGGGCTGTGTGATGTCACCCAGTCTGATTAGTTTATACACTGAATACATCATGAGGAATGCCAGGATGGAAGAAATACAAGCTGGAATCATGATAGGCAAGAGAAACATAAAAAACCTCAGATATTGCACATGATACCACTCTAGTGGCAGAAAGCAAAGATGAACTAAAAAGCCTCTTGATGAAAGTGAAGGAAGAGAGTGAAAGAGCCAACTTAAAGCTAAATATTAAAAAAATAAGAAACCAAAAACTAAGATCATGGCATTTGCCAAGGTCCAGCCCTGGCTGATCCAGGGTATTTGAAGGGGAGATGGCCTCGGTGACTATTTAAATATTCATCAAAGATATAAAGAGTAATAGAATGAGGATAGCTCAGCAGGAAAATTCAGTGGAGATAAGAGGCTGAGTAGCTTGGTTTACGCGGAAAATCAATATAACCTGTGACACCAGGTTAGCTCTAACCACGGAGGCTGCAGGCGCCCTCTCGAATAGCGGAAGGTGCCCCACCTTAGACACCTTCTCGAGTGGGTTTTAGAAGCCCAGGCAAATAAATGGTTGCAGAGGACCTCCGTGCTCCAGATGGAGACTCAGCTGGAAATTGAGGAAAAGAATGACATGGGGAGACCAAGCTTTGGTGAGCAAGGCCCGTAGCTTTATTTTCAACAGGGGCTTTTATCCCCTAATAGGGGATGTGAAATCATGCAAAGTCAGCAGTCTTTGATCTTTATCAAAAACCAGGGTTTCTTTCCTGCAAATTTATCATATACAAATGGTTTAGGTGATTTACATCACCTTCTGGCCAGAAGGCCGATTAACATTTTATGACTCTTGACAAAGACTTATCAACTGTAAGACTTATTTTCTCTAAGAGTAATTATTTTAAGGTTTGGCGCCATCTTCTGAAGGTGTTAGATAAAATTGCATTCCTATAGGGCAGATGCGTAATGGGTTTACCACAAAGGAAAGAATTTATTACCTTAAGGGTCTAAAGTTGCTAACACCAAGGCCACTACTTATTTTTTCTACATACCAACTATATTAATTAATACACATTCAAGGATACAATACAGGGGATGTGGAAACTTGGCAGCAAGCATTGGCTCATCAATGAAATCTTTTTTTTTTTCATTTTTTTAAATTTTAAATTTATTTATTTATTAAGAAGAATAATTGCTTTAAAGGATTTTGTTGTTTTCTGTCAAACCTCAACATGAATCAACCATAGGTATACATATATCCCCTCACTTTTGAACCTCCCTCCCCTCTCCCTCCCCATCAAACTCCTCTAGATTGATACAGTGCTCCTGTTTGAGTTTCCTGAGCCATACGGCAAACTCCCATTGGCTATTTTACACACGGTAACATATGTTTCTGTTTTACTCTTTGCATACATCTCACCCCCTCCTCCCCTTTCCCCATGTTCATAAGTCTATTCTCTATGTTTGCTTCTCCTTTGCTGCCTGGTAAATAAATTCTTCAGTAACATTTTTTTAGATCGCATATATATGTGTTTAGTTAAGTTCAGTTCAGTCGTTCAGACAATTCCAACTCTTGCGACCCCATGTACTGCAGCACAACAGGCTTCCCTGTCCAACACCAACTCCTGGAGCTTATTCAAACTAATGTCCATCGAGTCGGTGATGTCATCCAACAATCTCATCCTCTGTTATCCCCTTCTCCTCCTGCCATCAATCTTTCCCGACATCAGGGTCTTTTGTAATGCGTCAGTTCTTCACATCAGATGGCCGAAGTATTGGAGCTTCAGCTTCAGCATCAGTCCTTGCAATGAATATTCAGGACTAATTTCCTTCAGGATTGACTGATTGGATCTCTTTGCAGTCCAAGGGACTCTCAAGAGTCTTCTCCAACATGAAATCTTTTACTAGCTTTATTCTGACAGTTTCTAACTCTCTGGGAGGCTCTAAGCTATTTGAGTATCTTAAGCTTCCCGTGCCTCTCGAGGCTGGGAGACTGTAAACAATCGTATGCATAGCTGTAGGAGTCCGGGTAAACTTGTCAGGCAAGTTAGAGAGCTATCTGAGGGGTTTGGATTTAAACACTCCTAATTGCCCAGGAACTTTATTAATTGGAGCTGTAAGTTAACTCTTTGACAGAGAGAGTGAGATGGTGGTGGGGGACAGCCCCCAGTAAAGTCAGAGGTGAGAGCACAAAGCAATAAAGTAGGCAGACTCTGGTTTTTGGGGGGTAGATGCTCGAGAATATCCAGGGGGACTCCTGAGGCTCAATCCCGCCTTTGCGTATGCCGAGCCTCCTTCCTCATGACCTTTGTCATGAGTGGAGTGCCTCTCGCCGGCTCCTGGCAGGCATTGGTCACAACAACAAATTCATGTCCAACTCTTTGCGACCCCATGGACTATAGTACGCCAGGCTTTCCTGTCCTTCACCATCCCCAGGAGCTTGCTCAATCTCATGTTCATATGAGATCTATTCCATGTAGATCCATATAATTACGTTTTTACAAACGTTTTAAGTTGGTTGTGGCAGTTTCACACTGAACACACAAGATTATAAGAGACAGCACAGGGAGAGCTGGTGGAAGAGCAACTCCCTGAGAAAATGTTGAGCGTGTATTTATAGGTAATTTTATGTTGCAATCTTTAACTAAAAGCAGTAAAGCAAGACAGACACCAGAACTCTAGGATTTTGGAAGGTTCCTTCTGGTGGTCTGGAGGTAATCACATGAGAGTCATCAAGAAGGGTCTTTGAAGATAAGGTGGGGACGGTGCTCATTCTGCATGCAGTTAGCATCTAGCTAATGCTAACCTCTCAGCCAGAATGTCTAACTTAAGGAAGGGCGGTGGAAAGAGCAAGCAAGGAAGAAAGAATGAATAAGATTAAATTCCAGGAGACATTTCTGAGAAAGCAGTAAAACAGGGTTCCCACAGTTGACTTTTTGAAAAAGAAAAAGTTTCTCTTTTTGCCTGTTCATGTAGAGAATAATATTCCCACTAGAATGTCTGTAAACCTTTTGAGTTTACTCATGGTCATCCTTGGATATGTTATGCATGCTACAGATAGTATTATATATTTCTGCCTCAGCATTGTCCCTAAAATATGCAGTTGATACAGTAGCTAAATGATACCCACACCCCCTGCATTGAGAGCTTGACACTTAGCCTCTGGACCACCAGGGAAGGCCCAGAGGAGGAGCATATTAAAGAGAAAGAAGATGCACAGGACAATGAGGAGGGGGCTCTTTTTCATTTACTTTCTGACTTTTATTTTTAAGTTCAGAGAATCTATTGCACGATTTTAATTTCAGTTTAGAAATAGGTTAACTGTGTACATTAGAAATGGTTTTCCCTGTTTTACAGGATGACCTGACACTACTGTTACTTGTGATACGTGAAAGGAGAGGGCAAATGGTGGAGTTTTTAGTAAAGAAGCAAATATACATGCAGTTGACAAGATGAAAAGGTACCATTGTTCGTTTTCTTTTTAAAACCCTTAGTGCTGTTCTAGGATGGTAATATCAAGATTAAATTAATAAGAGGATTCATTTGTGATCTACTTAGGTAGTAAATCAATTATTCTGACTGGAAATCATGAACAATATATAGCAGGAATGCATAGAAGGATTCCTATTCCTTTATAATATTGACCGATGTCATATGCAACCTCTTTTTGTTTGGTTGGTTGATCTTGTAATAGCTGAGGTATTTCAAATTAGTTTTATTAGCTTTGTGAAATATGGATTCTGCTTTTTAGTTTACCTCATGACAGTATCGAGTTTCTTAATTCTTTTAAAATAATTATTTAACCTCTATTTTGTATGTATATATTTTTATAAGATGCATAGTAAAACTAAAAGACTTGATTTTGTCATTTGGATAACTGTATGTTTAAATTGCTTTGTTTGAAGAATGCCGATGTTACTAGGTTACAAAAGAGTCAGATACAACATAGCGACTAAATAACAACAGCCACAAAAAGGTGATTATTACTCACGGTCACCAGATCCTGTGGGCTCATCAGTTTTTATCCTTTCTCATTTTAGTACATTTTGATATTTTCATTTTTAATGCAGGTAGAAGCAAGAAAGATAGCTTTGATCAGATAAACAGTTTCTTTAACAAAGACAAGTCAGAGGTGAATGATACAGATGACAATGATGGGCTTTAGATTCAGGCTAGGTTCAATTCCTAGGTTTCCTACCGATTAGGATTATCATCAGCAAATAAGTTTCCTGATACAAAAGGCAAATAGTAATGCATCTTTCAAAGGTGCCTGTGTGTAAGAAAGATTTTATATATAGTATTTCATTATTAGTGCCTAGCACATGCTTGTCCACATCATTAACTGCCGTCATGACTATTTTTATTCCCATTATTATCAATATTTTTTATTTAAACCTGCAACTAGCCTTCCCTTAACCCAACCTCTAGCTGACTTTGAAGCCAAATACATCAGACTAAGGAGGAAATAGGGAATTTATCCCTTAAATAGTCATCTGCCTCAGATAAGTGACCTCAGCATCGTTTCTTGTCCATCAAGAACTTTATTATTATTTTTAAAAAACATTTATTTATTTGGCTACGTGGGGTCCTAGTTGTGGGAACTCTAAGTTGCAGCATATGGTATCAAGTTCCCTGACCAGGGATGGAACCTAGGCCCCCTGCATTGGAAGCCTAGAGTCTTATCCACTGGCCTACCAGGGAAGTCCCCATCAGGGACTTTTCAAATAGTAAGTGCTGATACCTGGCATCCCAGTGGGACAGGAGGCTTCTTTTCTGTCCCTTCATTTTAGCCTTGGGGTTAATTTGCAAAGATGAACACTTGAGCCTGTAAATGGTCAGTTCTTCATGAAAGGGCAAGGCGTTCACTTGGTAAAGCATCTCAAATTAACTGTTTAAGTAAGTCAACTCAACTTCCTGAGGCTGAAGTCATCTCTCTGTTGTTTTAGAACAGCCCTCATGCTTGCTGTCAAGTATGAATCAACAAATGTCATCAGACTTCTCCAGCAAGGTGCTGACATCTTTTCTCAAGATGTTTTTGGATGGACTGCAGAAGAATATGCTGTTATTAGTGGTTTTAATGTGTAAGTGTTCACATTAAAATGCCAGTTTTCACTAAACTGTAGCCAAAAATAATTTTAACTGTTACTTGCTACGTGACCAGTGAGAGTTCCAGTTAGGTACAGGCAGTTTGGAGAATGGTGGTGATATGTTCCCCCTCAAGAGCTTAAAGCCAAGCAAAGGCCAGTTAGTGACTCTTGGCTGTGGGCTCGGGGTGTTTTATCTCAGGACATGTAGACCTTGATCCTTATAAAGCTTGACATTAGCTATTTCATTCCAAGTGTGACCTCTTGGTATGGTGTATGAACAGTGTCACAGTTGTGATATTTCTAACTAGTTCTTTGGGTCTTGAAATATTTATTTCAGCATCAAATCCTGTTTTCCCTTGAGGGCTTGCCTCTCTATACACTTCTGCTTGAATTTTCCAAGAACCTGGAGGATTCCCTAAGATCAATGAAACAGTCCTCTTCCACAAGTCATTTGGAGGGGAGAAAATAGTTCCTTCTCATCATTCTGTTCCTTGCATTGATTCTACTGCTGCAGCACTGCTGCTACAGCTGGTCTTGACAGGGTCTGCTTGGTAGCTGGATCTGGAGTCTGGATGTGGCTCTATAAAAAACCTTTAATAAAATCATTCAGGATGGGGAACACATGTACATCTGTGGCGGATGCATGTTGATGTATGGCAAAACCAACACAATATTGTAAAGTAAAAAAAAAAAAAAATTTACTAACACACACACCAAAAAATCATTTTAAAAGAAAAAAAAAAAATCCTGCAGTGGGCTTATGATTGACCTTTGCTCCCAGGCCACCCCTCTGGGTCCAGGTTCCCCAGGCTTTAAGGTGATGGACACGTCGACTTCAGAGTGAGAGCTCATTTGTTCTCATATGTATGCTGTCACTCAGTCACCGCTGCAAACAAAGCTCCAGCACCCAGTTTGGGCAGCTTGGAGGCCTAGCTTCCCCCCTCACTCAGAGACCTTATGTGGAGCCCACATGGAAGCCTAGATCTTCATGATGAGGTGCCCTTGAGGCTCTTATTTATCTTTTCTGTTAGCAGATATCAGTGGGGACCATTTTAGGCTGTCAGAGAGGGTCAAGTGCTCCTGCAGGGATTGAGCAGACTTCCCTTTCTCCTTTGTATCTAGACTTGAAACTCAAGGTGGCTTTCTGTCCTGTGGGGGGAACCTTTTATTAGGTCACAAGTTCCCTGTCATCCTTCCTAGAGTAGTGGATGCCAGCTTGCCTGAGATTCCCTAGTTATGCTTGGCCCCTCATGGGATCTGTTTCCTGTAATAATGAAAATCTTCCAACGGACTTCTGTCTGCCTCCGCCTTAAATGTTTTCAGTATCTGCCCCATAAGGAACCCATTCAGCAGAAATCCCTAAATCTCAAGTAAGTAGGCTGGAATTCAGAGAGGTAAGCCCTGTCTAGAACCTGCCAGTACCTACTGTAAGAGTAGGGATATGTCTTCCAAGTGAATTGGAGAGGAACATGGAGATTAAACATCATTGTCAGGAAGATCTGCTCGTTCAGAGTTTGAGTAAGTAGAGAAGGAAGAGTAGTGGTCCAGGCCAGGTCTTGATTGTGATTAGTTTTCTGTTCTTGGTGTAATTAGCTGAAATAATGGTGGTTTATTATGTTATCTAATGTAGTGAATTCATATGTTATAAATAAATTTAGGTACACATTATCTAAAAGCTGAGATTCCCTAAATTACAAACCACAAAGAACATCTAATCACCAGAATTAATAACAGTTTCATGCAACACTTTAATATTAAACATATGAAAAAGCACACATTGGGATTTACTTGGAATTCCAAAGTAATTACAGCAATAAATTTGAAGATGAAATTATTCCACTCTTTGTTTCTGCAATCATTTTGGGGGTATATTATCTCATTACATCCTATTAATCCTCTTTTGAAATAAGGTAGTAATATCCCAGTTGTGTAGAGGAAGACTTTGAACTGAAGAGAAACAACTCCTCCAGGAACAAAGAGCAGTTGGTTATAGAGGTAGGACTTGCAAGCTTGAGAGATTTTTCATATGCCAAGCTAAATCTAGTTAATTATTGGAGCTGTACTGCCCTGAGTTCATGACTACTTTATCTTCCTTTTCTTTCTCCTTTCAGTTCAGTTCAGTTGCTCAGTCGTGTTCGACTCTTTGGGACCCCATGAACCACAGCACGCCAAGCCACCCTGTCCATCACCAACTCCCAGAGTTTACTCAAAATCATGCCCATTGAGTCTGTGATGCCATCCAACCATTTCATCCTCTGTTGTCCCCTTCTCCTCCTGCCTTCAATCTTTCCCAGCATCAGGGTCTTTTCAAATGAGTCTGCTCTTCGTATCAGGTGGCCAAAATATTGGAGTTTCAGCTTCAACATCAGTCCTTCCAATGAACATCCAGGACTGATTTCTTTTAGGATGGACCTGTTGGATCTCCTTGCAGTCCAAGGGACTCTCAGGAGTCTTTTCCAAGACCACAGTTCAGAAGCATCAATTCTTCTGCTTTCAGCTTTCTTTATAGTCCAACTCTCACATCCATACATGACTACTGGAAAAACCATAACCTTGAAAGTAATGACTCTTCTTTTTAATATGCTAAGTTGATCTAACTTACTTTCCAGGAGTAAGCGTCTTTTGATTTCTTGGCTGCAATCACCATCTGCAGTGATTTTGGATCCCAAAAAAACAAAGTCAGTCACTCTTTCCCCATCTATTTGCCATGAAGTGATGGGACCAGATGCCATGATCTTAATTTTCTGAATGATGAGCTTTAAGCCAACTTTTTCACTCTCTTCTTTCACTTTCATCAAGAGGCTTTTGAGTTCTTCTTCACTTTCTGCCACAACGGTGGTGTCATCTGCATATCTGAGGTTATTGATATTTCTCCCGGCAATCTTGATTCCAGCTTGTGCTTCATCCAGCTCAGTGTTTCTCATAATGTACTCTTCATATAAGTTAAATAAGCAGGGTGAAAATATACCTTTACTTTCTCCTTTACTACATGTTAAATAAAAGTTTATAGAACTTAGAAACTTGAAAAGTATATGGCAATTGAAGTTTTGATATAATCTCTGACATTGTCTGAAATGATCTAAGAATTTGGCAGTTGTTTTTCGTATCAGTGTTAAAATATTATTTATCACATTTTTAACACATAGCTTTTGCCATCTGATTTCTGAATATAAAGAAAAGAGATCTAAAACTTCTCCTGAAAATAGCAACACAGGTACGTCATCTGATACTGAATTACTCTCAGTGATTCTACCATAGATAAAGTAGGAATGAGAAAGTTTCAATAATGAAAGAACTATGAAAAAAGTAGTGTAAATTGCATGTGCATTTTATTTTTTAATTAATTTTTTTATACTCTAGTATTCAGAATGCTTTAAGAAGTTAATCGTAGGTGATTTAACATCAAAGACAGTATTATCTGATAAGAAATCCATCTCTTTAATATGGCCCCTAAAGTCATATATTAGATCTTTGTGTAAATCAGAAAAAAAATTCAGTGAGTATGATGGATATTTCATCTATAGTCATAGTACAGCAGATTGGACATCTTATGAAAGTGAACTTTCATCTTTAGAAATAGTTTGGATTTAGTGAATGATGGCTCAGATGGTAAAGCATCTGTCTACAATGCAGGAGACCCAGGTTTGATCTCTGGGTCAGGAATATCCCTTGGAGAAGGAAATGGCAATCCACTTCAGTACTACTGCCTGGAAAATCCCATGGACAGAGGATCCTGGTAGGCTACAGTCCATGGGGTCGCAAAGAGTCGGACACGACTGAGTGACTTCACTTTCACTTTAAATTTTACTGTGTAGTGATTCAGTTCAGTTCAGTTCAGTCGCTCAGTCGTGCCCAACTCTTTGTGACCCCATGAATCACAGCATGCCAGGCCTCCCTGTCCATCACCAACTCCTGGAATTCACCCAGACTCACGTCCATCGAGTCAGTGATGCCATCCAGCCATCTCATCCTCTGTCGTCCCCTGTAGTGATTAGTCTCACTGAAATAGTTACCATCATTAAAACTGGGAACTTGAATAATCCCTTCCTGGTAGGATAAGAAATGATAAACAATAACTGCAAAGCTGAGGCAGTGTGCAGCATAGTAGTGAGAGATTATTTCTGAAAGAATCTACCAATTGTACAGAAGGCAGAAAAGCAATGCCTGGTTGAGAACCAGTTATTTTTCCTATTGTACCAAGCAGGTCTAGATTACCAGCTTCATTCCTTACAGATCCAGAGACAGTGAGATAGGTTGATTTCATTAGGATCAGATATTTTCTTTTGTGGGTTGGACAATTGTCATGAGAGTATATTTTTGTAAGAACAAGATGTTATCTTGCCATCAGTTAAAAGATTATCATACTAGATATTCAAATAGAACAACTTGGGACTCTGCAGGTTCTAATAAAAGCACAAAAACAGCATTAGGTCCACTGGATGTTGCATCTAGCACATTGTACAGGGTATTCAAGGATACCTTTAACTGAGTAGATCTCTATCTAATCAAAGGGGGCTTCCCAGGTGGCTCAGTAGTAAAGAATCCACCCGCCACTGCAGGAGATACGGCTTGATCCCCGTGTCGGGAAGATCCCCTGGAGAAGAAAATGGCAACCCGCTTTGAAGCTCTTGCCTGGGAAAACCCATGGACAGAAGGGCCTGATGAGCTGTAGTCCATGAGATCACAAGAGTCAGACACGATTTGGTGACTAAACAACAAAAACATCTATCAAAGAACTGTAGGTTGGTTTATTACACTAGTCAGAGGAGATACAGAGATGACAGTGTCTTGGTCTTCAATACGCTCAGAATACAGTTTTTCTCTGGTTAATTTCTGAATTTTCCTGAAGAAAATTTTCAAAGAAAACATGTTTATTTATTTGTTCATTTGTTCACTAAACAGATACATTCAAGTGTCTTTTATGTACTAAGCATTGTTCTGATGTCACAGGGTGAAAACATTCAAAAATCACTGCCCCTGCTCTCCTTGCTCAAGCTTGCAGTACTCCTCTCCCTGTGGAGTCACTGCGTGTGAGTCATCCCTCCAGCATCAAATCATGACGACCCCTGGGAAATGTTGTCCAACAGCACCAGAGTCCGTGGTTCTCTCCATCCTTCCCTCCCTCCCTTTGTTAATCAGCTTAGGATGTGATGATGTATACCTTCCAAGCTGAAAAAGTATGATTTCTATAAACATTTGACATATAATGGGAAGGACTGATATAATGATATCCCTCACTAGTACACAGCACTCTTTGGACCATCCTGATCTGTGTGGTCCAGATACTCTTGAGCAATGGAAGGAGATAGTTTCAAGAGATTCTTTTTAAACATGTTAGTATACATGTATATATATATATACACATACATACATATACACACACAGAAGCTGAACTTTTTAAAAAGTTCCATATATATATATATATATATATATATACACACACATACATACACACACAGAGAAGCTGAACTTTTTTAAAAAGTTTTTTAAACTTTTTATATATATATGGAACTTTTTAAAAAAGTTCAGCTTCTGTATACCCTACTTCTTGCTCACCACTACAAGTCTAGTCCCCGTTCTCATCACTGAATTGAGCCCCTTTACCTGTTTGCCCTCCCCCACCTGCCTTTCAAGAGATTATCCTTTCTAAACCTGGAATCACTATGTCTTTCTTACTTCTCTTGCCTTTGGAAAGAGGGCTAGGAAGAGAAGACTTTTTTTCCAATGCTTTACCTTGCTCTGAGGTTCAGTGCCTTTGACCAAGCTTCCCTGTGATAGGGTGTTTTCATTGTGAACTGAAGAGCCAGAGAAGTAGTTATGTCCCAGCAAGATACCTGTAGTCTCTGTTCAGTCCTCCAGGCAATAGAAATCCAGAAATACTGTGCTTTTTAAGCGTGCTATTGTCAGCTTATAGTACTTATTGTATTAATGGTATAGTATCATTTTCTGTCAGTCTCCTGGAGTTTGTTTAGGATTATGGTCATTGTAAACAGCAGTTATTTTCTTTGTTGTTTTGTTTTGCATTTGATGACTATAAAGGGGAGGAGTGGTTCTTAGGCATTAGTGGCCCAGGAGTATAGTACAACCACTGTTCCCTTCCTCTAGTGTGGCCTCCAGGTGTGGTTTGAAAGGAATGCTTTTAAACAAAGCCTCAGTCTTGGGGTTTTAATATTCTGTATTTTTCTTCCATTGATTTAAAATGTATCTTGCTTTTTTGTTTAATAGTGGATGAGAGTTCTGAAGAGGACTCTTCAAGGAGGTAGGATTTTATGGATGTTGTAAATTATATGTTTAACTAAGGGAACATGGAGAAGAGAAACTAATGATTGTTGAGTGTTCTACTCTGGGTTAGACACTGCATTATGTACTTAACATTTGTGACCTCATAGAGTCATCACAGCAGCTTTGTAAAGTAGCTGGGTCCTACTTTTACTTGATTAGACAACTGTGGTTTCAGGAGGTTAATGAATTGACCCTGGTTAAAATGAGCTGACCTGTGATTTGACAATTGGCCTTTCAGGCTCAAACGTCCACTCCCATGGCCCTCAGCAGAGACTGAGAAGTACCCATGTAGCATATAAGTTAAAGATATAAATTAGTTCTTTGACTTATGTACATTTTAAGTTTCGACATTGTGGGGAAATTCCCTGTACTCCCTTAGAGTAAAGGAAAGAAGTGGTGCCATCTCAGTAAGTGATATCCCTGCTGACAGACCAAGACTCCCATTTGGATGGACTCAGATTCGTCTCTGAACCTTGAACAGGCAATGGAGAAGGAAAAGCTTATTCTTTCTCTTTGTTTTAAGTCATCAGGTTTATTCCAGTTTGGGCAAACAAGAATTATTTCAATCCATCAATTGGATTTTCAGTTCAGCAATTAGAACTTTTAGTGAAAAATTATTTTTAGACTCTGCCGACACATTGGCTGTCAGTCTCTGTTATGGAAACTAAGAATGAGTGTTAACTAGATATTTCATAGGTTGGGATAGATGGATGCAGAAATAGGTAACGAACAACTTTTTGGAGACTTCCCTAGGGGTGCAGTGGTTAAGATGGTTAGTAAGACATCTTCTAATGTAGGCAGTATGGGTTCGATACTCAGAGAAGCTAAGATCTCACATGACCCAGGGTCAGACAGCCAAAACCCTAAAATAGAAGCACCATTGGAACTAATTCAGTAAAGACTTTAAAAGTGGTCCACATCAAGAAATCTTAAAAAAAAAAAAAAGCTGTTTTAAAACAGGCCAAATTTTATTCATGTCAAGAAAGTTCATTTAATATATAGACAAACTTTCACTTTTTTTTTCTTTTGTTCAAGGACATGAGCTCACTCATTTTTATTGTATGTTTTTGCTTTAAAGGTTTCCCAAGAAACCTGGCACTGATTTAGGGCCTACATCAGACAATGAAGTCTTAGATCTTAAAACCAAGGTAAAGTGTTTTGTTGTGAAATTAGTTTTCCTGCTCTGAAATTAGTTTCATGTAGTATTTACTCTTATGATTAGACAGTGGAAGTGACCAATAGATTCAAGGGATTAGATCTGATAAACAGAGTGCCTGAAGAACTATGGATGGAAATTTGTGACATTGTACAAGAGGCAGCTATCAAGACCATCCCCAAGAAAAAGAAAAGCAAAAAGGCAAAATGGTTGTCTGAGGAGGCCTTCCAAATACCTGAGGAAAGAAAAGAAGCAAAAGGCAAAGGAGAAATGGAAAGATATACCCATTTGAATGCAGAGTTCCAAAGAATAGCAAGGAGAGATAAGAAAGCCTTTCTCAGTGATGAATGCAAAGGAATAGAGGAAACAATAGAATGGGAAAGGCTAGAGATCTCTTGAAGAAAATTGGAGATACCATGGGAACATTTCATGCAAAGACGGACACCATAAAGGACAAAATGGTATGGACCTAAGAGAAGCAGAAGATATTAAGATGAGGTGGCAAGAATACACAGAACTCTACAAAAATGATCTTTATGATCCAGATAACCTGGATGGTGTGATCACTCACCTAGAGCCAAACATCCAGGAATGTGAAGTCAAGTAGGCCTTAAGAAGCATCACTATGACCAAAGCTAGTGGAGGTGATGGAATTGCAGTTGAGCTATTTCAAATCCTCACAGATGATGCTGTGAAAGTGCTGCACTCAATATGCCAGCAAATCTGGAAACTCATCAGTGGCCACAGGACTGGAAAAGGTCAGTTTTCCTTCCAATCCCAAAGAAAAGCAATGCCAAAGAATGTTCAAACCACCACATAATGGCACACATCTCACATGCTAGCAAAGTAATGCTCAAAATTTTCCAAGCCAGCCTTCAAGAGTACGTGAACCATGAACTTCAGATGTTCAATTTGGATTTAGAAAAGGCAGAGGAACCAGAGATGGGAATGCCAGACCATTTGACCTGCCTCCGGAGAAATCTATATACAGGACAAGAAGCAACAGTTAGAATTGGATATGGAACAATAGACTGGTTCCAAATCAGGAAAGGAGTACATCAAGGATATCAATTTACACCCTACTTATTTTACTTATATGCAGAATACATCATGTGAAATGTTGGGCTGGATGAAGCACAGCTGGAATCAAGATAGCTAGAAGAAATATCAATAACCTCAGATATGCAGATGACACCACCATGATGGCAGAAATTGAAGAACTAAAGAACCTCTTAATGAAAGTGAAAGAGGAGAGTGAAAAAGTTGATTTACAACAAAACATTCAGAAAACTAAGGTCATGGCATCTGGTCCCATCACTTCATGGCAAATAGATGGAGAAACTATGGAAAGCATGACAAACTTCTTTTTGGGGGCTTCAAAATCACTGCAGATGGTGACTGCAGCCATGAAATTAAAAGACGCTTGCTCCTTGCATGAAAAGCTATTCCCATCCTAGACAGCAGATTGAGAAGCAGGGACATTACTTTGCCATCAAAGTTCTGTCTAGTCTAACCTATGGTTTTTATAGTAGTCATGTATTGATGTGAGAGTTGAACTATAAAGCAGGCTGAGCGCCAAATAATTGCTGCTTTTGAACTGTGGTATTGGAGAAGACTCTTCAGAGTCCCTTGGACTGCAAGGAGATCCAATTAGTCCATTCTAAAGGAAATCAGCCCTGAATATTCATTGAAAGGACTGATGCTGAAGCTGAAACTCCAATAGTTTGGTCATCTGATGTGAAGAACCAACTCATTGGAAAATACCAGTTCTGGGAAAGTTTGAAGGCTGGAGGAGAAGGGGATGACAGAGGATGAGATGGTTGGATGGCACCCCGACTCAATGGACAAGAGTTTATAAAACCTCTGTGAGTTGGTGATGAACGGGGAAGCCTGGTGTGCTGCAGTCCATGGGATCGCAGACAGTCGCATACAACTGAGCAACTGAACTGAACTGAACTGATGTTGATATTTTCATAAAATTTGAAGAACAGTGTAGATGCATAAAAATATATTAATAAAATCATATGAAATGGAGGCTTTGCTCATAGTATATCCTTAAGAATACTGATATGTTACTGATCTATTGTATATAAAGTCTAAATATATGTGTTTCTCCACATACGTTATTATACTTGCCCTATGGGTTTAACCTTGTTTTTTTTTTTCCCCTGTTTCATGGAAGCAGCTGAATTTTTCCCCCCTGTTTCATTGGTCTCTAGCTGTTTGACAAACAGAATAGAAGTAGCTTATCGTGTTTGCAGTTCTAGCTCATCTAAATAAGGTTCTGTTAAAACCTAAACTTTCATATTTCCCTTCACAAGTGATAATCCATGTATATATTAACCATGGAAGCAAATTTCAAAATATAGCAATTAATTTAAATGTCTTAGTTTTTCAATAGTGCTCTAAAGTACCGGGGATAAATTATTACTCTAGAACATTTGGGTAGAGAAAGTAATCTAGTGAATGTCCTAGTATTTGTATAGCAGTCAATCAGGGGTAAGGAGAGGAACATCTGGGGCTTCTGATGTCATCTGTCATAATCCTTTCCCCATGAGCAGATCAGTCAGTGACAGAACTGGGATTTGAATCCACATCTGAATGACTCCAGAGCCTGTGCTCATTGTGTTAGATCATAGAGGAATGGGGGATGTTATAATTCTTTTATTCAGGTTGATACTTGTTATATTCTTCAAGCTCTTAATTTCTTCTCCAGCATGTCCTGAAATCAAAGTTAATGAAGCTAATGAAGGCTTCTCAGCAATCCACGAGAAACAGTAAGTTATTTGAAGACTGTCCTCCTGGTGTTATTCCTTGATTTGAAATGACACATGTTCTCATGTACTCTCTCTGTTCAGTGTACTAGAAGCAAAATGTGGCATTTTGAGACCAGAGAGTACAACTTTCTCTCAGGAAAATAATTCTGATAGTAATGTTGAAGATGTGGTTGAAACATTTCCGAAACCATCACCCTGGTTTGAGGGCATCTGTCATCCTGCCTTCCCATCGCCTGAGTCTGTTTCATAACTTCTCAAGTCTGTAGCAGGCCTTGGTCATACAAAGGTAAGTTTGCTCTGTTTGTAACTCTTCCTTTCCTGTATTTGTTCACATACCAGTCCCCTGATCCTTATGGTGACAAAAAGTATCCCACCACAGAAATAGAAGCCCTCAAAGTCACAATATGAAATGGTGTGATAATAAGAGCCATACATGTGCATGATTCAGATTTATAAATATTGGCATACTAAGTATGCTGTTATGAAAGAAAATAATTACAAAGCACTGAGAACAACTAAATGCATATGAAGATGGGGAGGAGGATGAAGGGGAAGAATTCCTTTAAGAAGGACAAGATGAATATAAGATGGAATGAGGGTGAAGATGAGACAGATATTATACAAACACAACAGAAATTGTGGGGTCAGTCAGACCAGGAACTCTATATTATAAATATGTGAGAAATTATTTCTAATTCAACTTAATAAGAGAAAGTGAGGTTGTAAAAAAACAATGCTCATACTTTTTTGAATGACATATAGCTGATTTTTATGAAGAACTAAAAAAAATGTGTGTTCCTTTTTTTTTTTTTTTTTTTCCGGTGATTGTTTTCGAGGTTGGTGGTGGTTCTAGTTTTTTCGTTGAATTGAAGTGTAGTCAGTTTAAAATACTGTGTAAGTTTCAGGTGTATAGCAATGTGATTTGTTTATAGTTCCCTCTGGAAGTTTATTTAAATTTGAAGGATTTCTCTTTAAAAAAAAAAAAATTCTTGCTTTGAAATTAATGAAGCTATGTCTTCTATTTAACCTAGCAAAACTTTTGTTTAGAGATAATTCAAGATGAGCCCTGTTTTAGGCCTCCAGAGGTGTATTATGAATTAAGAATTTCTGGCCCTTCTGTTTCTTGTGGTTTCTAACTTCCCATCA
Source organism: Bos indicus x Bos taurus (assembly GCF_003369695.1). NCBI lineage: Eukaryota > Metazoa > Chordata > Mammalia > Artiodactyla > Bovidae > Bos > Bos indicus x Bos taurus. The sequence goes on along the minus strand of NC_040096.1, from coordinate 747,201 downwards.
GTTCAGTCAATCAGTAGTGTCCAACACTAAATACTTACTGTACTTATTTAATTTATCTTACTGTTTGCTATAACCTTGGTGGGTGTTTTAGATCTTTCTGAAAATAAAGAGGAAATACAGAAGCATTTTATCTATTCTTTTTACTAAAATTATAATTTATAATTTTATAAATGAGATTCTTAATCTCTCTTCATTAAATGAGAAAATTTTCAGCTGCAACATTCTGAAATAAGAAATGTAGAAGTATATTTTTTCCTCTGGAGAGATTCTGATTTCTTTTTTCTGAATGTCAGCAAATAATGGGTAATTACATACATTAAATGAATGAGATCACAATTTATGCTTTTTTCTTATATAGACTGCTGCTGCTGTTGCTAAGTCACTTTAGTCATGTCTGACTCTGTGCAACCCCATAGAAAGGAGCCCACCAGGCTCCCCCGTCCCTGGGATTCTCCAGGCAAGAACACTGTAGTGGGTTGCCATTTATATAGACTACTTGTTATTATTAAATAATAAGGAAAGAAAAATTACCACCAGAGTTTATAAAATTATCTGTGGAAGATATTTTTTCTTTTAAAAATATCTCTAGCAACATGTACCTTCCATATTATTTTTATTTATTTATTTTTTGTTTTAATCGGAGGCTAGTTACTTTACAATATTGTAGCAATTTTGCCATACAGGGACATGAATCAGCCATGGATGTACATGTGTTCCCCATCCTGAACTTCCATCCCACCACCTTCCCCATCCCATCCCTCTGGGTCATCCCAGTGCACCAGCCCTGAGCACCCTGTCTCATGTATCGAACCTGGACTGGCGATCTGTTTCACATATGATAATATATATGTTTCAATACTATTCTCTCAAGTCATCCCACCCTTGCCTTCTCCCATAGAGTCCAAAAGACTGTTCTTTACATCTGTGTCTCTTTTGCTGTCTCGCATATAGGGTTATTGTTACCATCTTTCTAAATTCCATATAAATGCATTAATATACTATATTGGTGGTTTTCTTTCTGGCTTACTTCACTCTGTATAATAGGCTCCAGGTTCATCCACCTCATTAGAACTGATTTAAGCATATTCTTTTTAATGGCTGTGTAATATTCCATTGTGTATATGTACCATAGCTTTCTTATCCATTCATCTGCTGATGGACATCTAGGTTGCTTCCATGTCCTGGCTATTATAAACAGTGTTGCGATGAACACTGGGGTACACCTGTCTCTATCATTTCTGGTTTCCTCAGTGTGTATGCCCAGCAGTGGGATTGCTGGGTCATATGGCAGTTCTATTTCTAGTTTTTTAAGGAATCTCCACACTGTTCTGCATAGTGGCTGTACTAGTTTGCTTTCCCACCAACAATGGAAGAGGGTTCCCTTTTCTCCGTACTCTCTCCAGCATTTATTGTTTGTAGACTTTTGGATAGCAGCCATTCTGACCGACGTGAGAGAGTACCACATGGTGGTTTTGATTTGCATTTTCCTTATAATGAGTGATGTTGAGCATCTTTTCATGTGTTTGTTTGTCATCTGTATGTCTTCTTTGGAGAAATGTCTGTTTAGTTCTTTGGCCCACTTTTTGATTGGGTCGTTTATTTTCCTGGAATGAGGTGCAGGAGCTGCTTGTATATTTTGGGGTTTAATTCTTTGTCAGTTGCTTCATTTGCTATTATTTTCTCCCATTCTGAATCTCTCTCTGCAGCATCCTTATAGTTTCCTTCATTGTGCAAAAGCCTTTAAGTTGAATTGGGTCCCATTATGTTTATTTTTGCTTTTATTTCCATTACTCTGGGAGGTGGGTCATAGAGGACCCTGCTGTGATTTATGTCGGAGAGTGTTTTACCTATGTTTTCATCTAGGAGTTTTATAGTTTCTGGTCTTATGTTTAGATCTTTAATCCATTTTGAGTTTATTTTTGTGTATGGTATTAGAAAGTGTTCTTGTTTCATTCTTTTACAAGTGGTTGGCCAGTTTTCCCAGCACCACTTGTTAAAGAGACTGTCTTTTGTCCATTGTATATTCTTGCCTCCTTTGTCATCAATAAGGTGTCCATAGGTGCATGGATTTATCTCTGGGCTTTCTATTTTGTTCCATTGATCTATATTTCTGTCTTTGTGCCAGTACCATACTGTCTTGATGACTGTAGCTTTATAGTATAGCCTGAAGTCAGGCAGGTTGATTCCTCCAGTTCCATTTTTCTTTCATAAAATTGCTTTGGTCATTGGAAGTTTTTTTGTATTTCCATACAAATTGTGATATTATTTGTTCTAGTTTTGTGAAAAATATCGTCAGTAGCTTGATAGCTATTGCATTGAATCTATAGATTGCTTTGGGTAGTATACTCATTTTCACTATATTAAGTCTTCCAGTCCATGAACATGGTATATTTCTCCATCTATTTGTGTCCTCTTTGATTTCTTTTAACAGTGTTTTATAGTTTTCTATGTATAGGTCTTTTATTTCTTTAGGTAGGTATATTCTGAGTATTTTACTCTTTTCGTTGCAATGGTGAATTGAATTGTTTCCTTAATTTCTCTGTTTTCTCATTGTTCATGTATAGGAATACAAGGGATTTCTGTGTGTTAATTTTACATCCTGCAACTTTGCTATATTCATTGATTAGCTCTAGTAATTTTCTGGTGGAGTCTTTGGGGTTTTCTATGTAGAAGATCATGTCATCTGCAAACAGAAAGTTTTACTTCTTCTTTTCCAATCTGGATTCCTTTTATTGCTTTTTTCTGCTCTGATTGCTGTTGCCAAAACTTCCAAAACCGTGTTGAATAGAGTGGGCACCCTTGTGGTGAGAGTGGGTACCCTTGTCTTTTCCCTTGTCTTTTCCCCTCAAGTCAAGTTCCTGACTTGAGGGGAAATGCTTTCAATTTTTCACGACTGAGGATAATGTTTGCTGTGAGTTTGTCATATATAGCTTTTATTATGTGGAGGTATGTTCCTTCTGTTCCTGGTTTCTGGAAAGTTTTTATCATAAAAGAATGTTGAATTTTGTCAAAGGCTTTCTCTGCATCTATTGAGATAATCATATGGTTTTTATCTTTCAATTTGTTAATGTGGTGTATTACATTGATTGATTTGCGGGTATTGAAAAATCCTTGCATCCCTGGGATAAAGCCCACTTGGTCATGATGTATGATCTTTTTAATATGTTGTTGGATTCTGTTTGCTAGAATTTTGTTAAGGATCCTTGCATCTATGTTCATCAGTGATATTGGCCTGTAGTTTTCTTTTTTTGTGGCATCTTTATCTGGTTTTAGTATTAGGGTGATGGTGGCCTCCTAGAATGAGTTTGGAAGTTTACTTTCCTCTGCAGTTTTCTGGAGGAGTTTCAGTAGGATAGGTGTTAGCTCTTCTCTAAATTTTTGGTAGAATTCAGCTGTGAAGCCATCTGGACCTGGGCTTTTGTTTGCTGGAAGATTTTGGATTACAGTTTCAATTTCTGTGCTTGTGATGGGTCTGTTAAGATTTTCTATTTCTTCCTGGTTCAGTTTTGGAAAGTTATACTTTTATAAGAATGTATCCATTTATTCCAAGTTGTCCATTTTATTGGCATATAGTTGCTGATAGTAGTCTCTTATGATCCTTTGTATTTCTGTGCTGTCTGTTGTGATTTGTCCATTTTCATTTCTAAGTTTTGTTGATTTAATTTTTCTCCCTTTGTTTCTTGATGAATCTGGCTAATGGTTTGTCAGTTTTATTTATCTTCTCAAAGAAACAGCTTTTAGATTTGTTTATTATGGTCTCTTTTGTTTTTTTTTGCTTTTCTTTCTGCCCTAATTGTTAAGATTTCTTTCCTTCTACTAACCCTGGGCTTCTTCATTTCTTCCTTTTCTAGTTGCTTTAGGTGTAGAGTTAGGTTATTTAATTGACTTTTTTCTTGTTTCTTGAGGTAAGCCTGTATTGCTATGAGCCTTCCCCATAACACTGCTTTTACAGTGTCCCATAGGTTTTGGGTTGTTTTGTTTTCATTTTCCTTAGTTTCTATGCATATTTGATTTCTTTTTTGATTTCTTCTGTGATTTGTTGGTTATTCAGAAGAGTGTTGTTCAGCCTCTATATGTTGGAATTTTTAATAGTTTTTTCTCGTGTAATTTATGTCTAATCTTACTGCACTGTGGTCAGAAAAGAGGTTTGGAATGATTTCATTTTTTTTTTAATTTACCAAGGCTAGATTTATGACCCAGGATGTGATCTATCCTGGAGAATGTTCCATGCACACTTGAGAAAAAGGTTAAATTCGTTATTCTGGGGTAAAATGTCCTATAGATATCATTTAGGTCTAACTGGTCCATTGTATCATTTAAAGTTTGTGTTTCCTTGTTAATTTTCTGTTTAGTTGATCTATCCATAGGTGTGAGTGAGGTATTAAAGTCTCCCACTATTATTGTGTTATTGTTAATTTCTGCTTTCATACTTGTTAGCATTTGCCTTACATATTGTGGTGCTCCTATGTTGGTGCATATATATATATTTTTTAATTGTTATTTCTTCTTCTTGGATTGATCCATTGGTCATTATGTAGTTTCCTTCTTTGTCTCTTTTCATAGCCTTTATTTTAAAGTCTATTTTATCTGATATGAGTATTGCTATTCCTGCTTTCTTTTGGTCTCCATTTGTGTCAAATAAGTTTTTCCAGGACTTCACTTTTAGTCTGTATGTGTCCCCTGTTTTGAAGTGGTCTTTTGTATACAACATATATAGGGGTCTAGTTTTTGTATCCATTCAGTCAGTCTTTGTCTTTTGGTTGGGGCATTTAACCTACTTACATTTAAGTTAATTATTGATAAATATGATCCCGTTGCCATTTACTTTGTTGTCTTGGGTTCAAGTTTATACACCCTTTCTGTGTTTCCTGTCTAGAGAAGATCCTTTAGCATTTGCTGAAGAGCTGGTTTGGTGGTGCTGAATTCTCTCAGCTTTTGCTTATCTGTAAAGCTTTTGATTTCTCCTTCATATTTGAATGAACTCCTTGCTGGATACAGTAATCTGGATTGTAGGTTTTTCTCTTTCATCACTTTAAGTATGTCCTGGCGTTCCCTTCTGGCCTGAAGAGTTTCTATCAAAAGATTAGCTGCTATCCTTATGGGGATCCTCTTGTGTGTTGTTGTTTTTCTCTTGCTGCTTTTAATATTTTTTCTTTGTTAATTTGATTAATATGTGTCTTGGAGTGTTTTGCCTTGGGTTTATCCTATTTGGGACTCTCTGAGTTTCTTTGACTTGGATGACTATTTCCTTCCCATTTTAAGGAAGTTTTCAACTATTATCAGCTCAAGTATTTTCTCATGGCCTTTCTTTTTGTCTTCTTCTTCTGGGACTCCTCTGACTCGCATGTCGGGGTGTTTAGCATTGTCCAAGAGGTCTCTGAAGTTGTCCTCATTTCTTGTAATTCTTTTTTCCTCTATGCTTCATTTATTTCTACCATTATATCTTCTACCTCACTTATCCTATCTTCTGCCTCCGCTATTCGACTGTTGGTTCCCTCCAGAGTGTTTTGATCTCATTTATTGCATTATTCATTATTGATTGACTCTTTTTTATTTCTTCTAGGTCTTTGTTAAACATGTCTTGCATTTTCTCAATCCTTGTCTCCAGGCTATTTATCTGTAACTCCATTTTGTTTTCAAGATTTTGGATCATTTTTACTATCATTATTCTGAATTCTTTTTCAGGTAGACTCCCTATCTCCTCCTCTTTTGTTTGGTTTCGTGGGCATTTATCATGTTCCTTTACCTGCTGAGTATTTCTCTGTTTTTTCATCTTGTTTAGATTGCTGTGTTTGGGGTGGCCTTTCAGTATTCTGGCAGTTTGTGGTTCCTCTTTATTGTGGAGGTTCCTTGCTGTGGGTGGGGATAGTTGGATTGTCAAGATTTCCTGGTTAGGGAAGCTTGTGTCGGTGTTCTGGTGGGTGGAGCTGGATTTCTTCTGTCTGGAGTGCAATGAAGTGTCCAGTAGTGAGTTTTTCTATGTCTATGGGTTTGGTGTGACTTCGGGCAGCCTGTATATTGAAGTTCAGGGCTATGTTCCTGTATTGCTGGAGAATTTGAGTGGCTTGTCTTGCCCTGGAACTTGTTGGCTCTTGGGTGGTGCTTGGTTTCAGTGTAGGTATGCAGGCTTTTGGATGAGCTCTTATCGATTAATGTTCCCAGGAGTCAGGAGTTCTCTGGTGTTCTCAGGTTTTGGACTTAAGCCTCCTGCCTCTGATTTTCAGTCTTATTCTTACAGTAGCCTCAAGACTTCTCCATCTATACAGCACCAATGATAAAACATCTAGGTTAATGATGAAAAGCTCCTCCACAGTAAGGAACACCTGGAGAGGTTCACAGAGTTACATGGAGAAGAGAAGAGGGAGAAGGGAGATAGAGATGACCAGGAGTAGGAGAGGGGGAATCAAAAGGGGTGAGAGCAAGATAGCCAGTAATCATTTGCCTATGTGCTCTCCACAGTCTGGACCCCTTGGAGAGATTCATGGAGTTACAAAGAGAAGAGAAGAGGGAGGAAGGAGACAGAGGTGACCAGGAGGAGAAAAACGTGAATGAAAAGGAGAGAGACAGATCCAGGCGCTAATCATGTCCCTAGGTATTCTCCACAGTCAGGAACACACAAAGAGATTCAAAGAGTTGGGTAGAGAAAAAAAGAGGCAGGGAGGAGATAGAGGCGACTTGGTGGAGACAAAGAAGAGTCAAAAAGGGGAGAGAGCAATCAAGCCAGTACTCACACTCCCAAGTAAAAATGGGTACTGAAGATTGGGTTCTTAAAGGTACACAATTGATAACAAATACCAAAAAGCAAAGATTAAAAATCTAGAGTAGAGGTTAGACTCTGAAAAATACAATATTAGAAAAACAAAACAAAGTCACAAAAATTATGAAATATATACATGAAGTTTGCTTTAAAAATAGGGTCTTTTTTTTTTTTTGCAAGATAATAGTAGGTTCTAAAAATGAAAATTGAAGGAGTAATGTCAGGGGACATTCAGCTTTAAGGAATCCAATATGTTATTCTTTTCTTTTGTGTGCCATTTCTCAAGGATTCTCTATTTCTCATCAATTGCTGCAGGAACGAGCAGAGCTGCACCCAGTTCTTGGGACTGAGATCCTGTGAAAGGGCACCTGCTTGGTCCCTTCAGTGACTCCCTCCAGTGACCTCACTGAAATGTGATCTGCTCAGTTATGTGGACATGCAATGCTCTCTGGCCCTTCGAAGATTGTTATTTGCTTGGTTTTGTTTTTGCTCAGTTTTTTTTTTTTTTTTTTTTTACTGCCTAAAGCTGCCTTGTATGAAGATACATAAACATGCTTTTCTGCAAACAAAGCACTCGAGACTTGTTTCACTCGAGACTTGTGTCCCCTGCATCCCTCTTCTCGTAGACTCCAGTCCCCAGGTCCTGGTCTGCAAAAACCATGACGGAGTAATAGAGAACTTAAAAATAAAAATAAAATAAAATAAATAAATAATGATAATAGTAAAAATATATCTAGGAATTTCTCTGGAGCTGTTGTGGGCAGTGTGGGGTCAATTCAGTTTCAAATAGTTCCTTAATCCAGCTTATACTTATAAAGATCTATAGGCCCCTTCCAATGTAGTCGCTGCTAACTACATGGTTTTAATCTGTTGCACTCGTCACTTCCAAAGCAGTTCCCTCTGTTTATTTTAGCTTCTTCCTTTTGCGTTCTCTTCAGTGTCTAATTTCTATCCTGACACAAGGGGGGCGAAGGTGGTCACTTATTTAGGCTCATTTGTTCAGTACTGCTGTGGGGACAGAGGGACACTGCAAATAAATATCACTGGCATGTGTGGGGAGCGCTTGCAGCTTCTCGGCCAAACTGGGTTTGCCCCTGCTCATGGTGCATGTGCTTTCCTACTCTACACTCCTCAGGCTCTAGGTTGCTCTGCCGAGGAACTATCTGAGGTGGGCCCTGGGTTGCATGCATTTCTGAGGTCTAAGCCACTCAGGTTCTGGTTCTCAGGTAGTCCACAAAGGGGCAGACTTGGTTGGGCCTGCATTTTTTGTCCTTCCCAGGTCCGAGCAGCTCAGGTGACCAGGTGCTTGGTGAGCTCTGTCTCCCCAGGTGGGGAGTGCGTCTTATCACATCCCTGGTCCCAGCAGCTCGGTTTCCTGGGTGAAAATGGGTGCTCCCATCTCCAGTGTGCCGTATGTCTCTTCTGGGGAGCTGATCTCTGGCTGTGACCCTCCCAGCAGAAGTCTACCATCCAGAATCCCAAGGGGTTTTGGTTAGCGACTGGGTGCCTGCTTGCAGCTTGGTAGAGGATGCCTCTCGGGGGCCGAGTTTGCCTCTTTCCAGCTCTGGCTGCCCCCATCCTGCCTCCCTGTCTCTAGTTGGGGATGGGCCGACCCACAGCCATCTAGGTCTCCTCTGGTATTTGCTCAGTCCTTTGTTTTTTGAGCAGGCCTGGCAATGCCTTAGGTTAGGGCTTTTTGCAGGATAGTTCTCTCTCTCTCTCTCTCTCTCTCTTTCTCTCTTCTCTCTCTCTCTGGCTATCCCACAGTTTGGGTTGCTATCTCATGTTAGTTCCCTCAGATTGCCCCCTCAGGGCATTCAAGCCCAGTCCTTACCCTAAGCAGTGCAGCCCGCTCCTCCCTGTTCAGCCCCCACTTGCTGGTGGTGGATGCAAGTGCAGGGAGTTCCAGTTAGGCACGTGATCTGTGGGGTTTATTTATTTATGTATTTATTTTTCTTCCTGGTTATGTTGCCCTCTGAGATTCCAAAACTCCCCACAGACCCACCTGTGAGAGTGTTTCCTGGTGTTTGGAAACTTCTCCCCTTTTAAGACTCCCTCCCTGGGATGGATTTCCATCCCTACCTCTTTTTCTCTCTTTTTATGTTTTATATTTTGTGCTACCTCCTTTCAAAGACAATGGGCTGCCTTTCTTGGTGCCTGATGTCCTCTGCCAGCATTCAGAAGTTGTTTTGTGGAATTTGCTCAGCATTCAAATGTTCTTTCAGTGAATTTGTGATGGAGAAAGTGGTCTGCCCGTCCTATTCCTCTGCCATCTTAGGACTGTGCCCCTCATACTATTTTTAAGAAACTTAATTAATTTCAGTGTTTATAGATGTTAAATTACCATGTCAATTCTTTGTTATGTGAAACTAACGTGTAAATTCTTCCATATAGAAAAGTTAGTCATTGGGGTACTTGATTTTTTTACTTGTTTTTTTCTTTCCCAATGTGAATATTGAGTCCTTGTTGATCATCATAAATGTATTAGAAAACTTTTAAACCTTCAACTTGGATAATGATAGTTTTACTCCTTTTTTTATATCTAGGTTATTCCTTTAATCTTTACCTACCATTCCAGAAGACATAGATAAGAAGTTACAGTCGTTAGTGTGCTGTTTACAGGGAAAGAGGCAGTAATCCATCTGAATGTTAAAACAGGTTTGTAAAAAAATCCATTTATTTTTAAATGAAGGATAATTGCTTTCCAGAATTTTGTTGTTTTCTGTCAGACATCAACAAGAATCACTCTTAGGTACACCCATGTCCCCTCCCTCCCAAACCCCCCTCCAATCTCCGTCTCCATCCCACCCTTCTAAATTGTTGAAGAGCCCCTCTTTGAGTTCCCTGAGTGATAGGTCAAATTCCCATGGGCTATCTATTTTACATATGGAATTGTAAGTTTCCATGTTACTCTTTCCATCCATCTCACCCTCTCCCCTCTTCCCCCTCACCCGTGTCTCTAAGTCTGTTCTCTCTGTCTGTTTCTCCATTGCTGCCCTGCAAATAAATTCGTCAGTACCATCTTTCTAGACTCCATACATATGCGTTAGTATCAGATATTTATATTTCTTTTTCTGACTTACTTCACTATGTATAATAGGATCTAGGTTCATCCACCTCAATAGAACTGACTCAAATGCATTCCTTTTTACAGCTGAGTTGTGTTCATTTGTATATATGTACCACCACATCTTCATCCATTCATCTGTCGATGCCCATCTAAGTTACTTCCATGTTCTAGCTATCATAAACAGCACTGCAATGAACATCAGGGTGCATGTGTCTTTATCCATTTTGGTTTCCTCAGGGTATACTCCTAGGAGAGGGATTGCTGGGGCATATAGTGGTCTTGTTCCTAGTTTCTTAAGGAACCTGAATACCATCTTCCATAGTGGTTGTATCAATTTACCTTGCCACCAGCAGTGTAAGAGGGTTCCCTTTCCCCCCACACCCTCTCAGGCATTCATTGTTTGTAGACTTTTTGATGATGGCCATTCTGACTGGTGTGAGGTGGTATCTCATTGTAGCTGAGCAGTAAAGAATCTGCCTTCAGTGGGAGACCTGTGTTTGATCCCTGAGTCGGAAAGGAGGGCATGACAACCCACTCCAGTATTCTTTCCTGGAGAATCCAATGGACAGGGGAGCCTGGAAGGCTTCAGTCCTAGGGCAGCACAGAGTCAGACATGACTGAAGCGACTAAGCAGCAGCAGAGGTAACAGACTTCTGCATGATGGCCATTCTGCCTGGTGTGAGGTGGTATCTCATTGTAGTTTTGATTTTTATTTCTACTGTGGTTTTTTACCAAATCAATGTTGACAATATAAGGCTTGAGGCTTAAAAGTATTGCTACATTTGGATTGTCAAGTTGATCTGCAAGGGACAATTCAAGAGAAGCAAAAGCATGGGAAATAGTAATAAATATGTGAGGCTATAATAACACCAGTTAGCTTTAGTGATGTTTTAGTAAGTGCAAACAATTTTGCATAGCTTAAGTAGCACGTGCAGAGTACCTTTATGGCAACCGTACTTGAAGTAACATAAAGTAACCGTGCCCTGTTTGAAGGAGGCAGCTATGGAAGGATATAAGAAGGGCCTGATCTCTTAGATGTGGCAGCCACTTCTTGGTGATGCAGCACCGTGTTTGAATTCAGCATCCTGGTTCTGTCATATGGAAACTGTGGGATCTTGGCAAAACCTGTCTTCACCAGGTTAAAAGTAGGGTATTTCTTCAAAAGTGATTAGGAAAACTTCATGCAACTCATTGTTACCATCCATTCTAGCAGAGTATCTCTGAGAGCCTTCCACAGAAATATGTGGATCATTTACCTGGAACTGCTGGTCAAAGAGGAAAAAAGACATTAAATGGACAAGTAGAAGGTAAGAACTGTATTTTACAGAAAAATCATTTGAAAAAATGTTGATTGAAATTGGGAATGCTGACACATTCTAATAGGCACAGAAAATCACCTGTCGGATGAGTAGTGAGAAAAAAGATGAGAAAAGGAGGGCAATTATGTATCTTATCAGGTGTCTACCACAGATTACATTGAGAATCCAGTTTAAGGAACTAAATTATTAGTTCTTAGACTTACTTCACAGTCCAATGTTTAAGACCTTGTCCGGTTAAGACTCTCCAATGAAGGTGGTGCAGTTTCGATCCCTGCTCAGGGAATTAAGATTCCATGTAACACATGACCAAAAACAAATCATTAATTCGGTTTCAAGATACTCTATGACCTAAGGAAAGTTAAGAAATAAGAGGGAAGAGGGAATGGAGGATGAGAGAGGCAGAGGGTACAGGGAAGAAATGAAGAAAAGGAAGCACAGGTCTGTGGGGGAAGGGGGCAATAAGTAATGAAGGTCTTTAGATAAAGCAAGAATATTTGACATGGATGGTGAATGTGAAGTGAGCTTCTGGCACCAAAACTTGTCAAAGAAAAACAGCAAAGTTCTCGCCCCTTCCTGTTTACTCGTTATTAGGAAGACGTTCAGAACTGTGGTCCCTGGGCATGCAGAGTGGTGTGTCATCCTCTGGGGGAGCGTGGGCATAGGTACTCAGCTGTAATGCGTGCAAATTGGTGTCATATGAAATGTTGCTGCTTTCCAGCATGGTGTCACATGGGACAAAACAAGAGAACTGGAAAGGAGGATAGAGCAGGGGGTGTGATGGGGAGACTAAAGAACCCACAGCCTCATAGAGAGTCCACTGGAAGGTTTCCAACTTCTAATGCCATTTCAGTTTAGGGGGACATGTTCACGTGAGGAAACGGAGGCTGAGATTTCCGGAGAATGAATTAAATTGAAGTCATGTAGAAGTAGACTCCATGTAAACCAGAGTTTCTCAAAATTTAATTAGTCACTTGGGGACCATGTGTGAAGTGCACATGCTGAGCAGGAGGTCTGAGATTCTGTGTTTCTAACAAGCTCTCTGAGTAGCAAGGGTGTAGCCTTGCATATAGAGAAATCTGGAAGAAGAGCATTGGATAGTGCAGGACATAATAGGATCAAGAAAAAGCATCATTTTGTGTTTCTTTCTGAGCGTGTTTATAGCCAGAGGGAAGCAAAGAGTTGAAGTAGCAGTTATAGGTGTAAGATACCATTGCTAAGCAAAGAGGGAGAAAGAAATTGTAGGTGTCAGGGAATGTTTAACTTTAGGACTCCTGTGTGTTGTTTTCTGTTTCTCATGAACCCTCTGTTCCTTATCAGTTCCTGGTATACAGGAACAAGTGGAGCGGTATGCTGTTCCCAGGACTGAGGTCATGGGACAGAACACATACATGGATTTCCTTCAGTAACTTTTACCCTACAGTAAAACCGTTTAGTCACGACACTCTTACTCAAGATATGGATTGTCTTCTGGCCTTGTGGCGATTGTTATTCCTTGTTATTCCCTTGGTGACCGTTGTTATACATCTGGCTTTTGTTCTTTTCTTAACTTTATTTTTTGCCTAAAGCTCCCTTGTATAACAATATATAAATTCACACAAACATGAAAAATGCACCCTTGTTCCACTAGAGACTTGGGTCTCCCATGTCCTTCTTTGTCTCTCTGGCTAGTTCTTTGGAGCATGGAGGCCTGCCGAACTCACTTTCCTGCCTGGGCTTCCAAGACCTCTTTGAGAGGATACCCTGTGCCTTAGTGAGCGGTACAAGCCCTATTCTAGGGCTTTATTGGTTTTCCATGTAACCCAGGGAATATGAGTCTCTCTCTTTTGCTTTCTTTTCTTCGACTCCGGTCCACCAGGCCCCAGTCTGTTAAGAAGACCACAGGTAGGGGTGATCCATAAAAGGATGCCAAGGGGGAAGATTTAAGTCCAAAGATCCAGAGATTATTACCCTTTGGATAGGAGAGAATCTAATGAAAGGACAAAGGGAGGAAAGGAAGGCCTTAGGGAGGTGAGTTTGGAGTTGATGAGGACACTTAAGAGAACTCCTTCTAGATGACTTCAGTGTATTTGCCCTGAAAAGAGATAAGATCATTATTGCTCCAGATAATCCTGGAGGTGGGAGGGGGTGCTAGAAGTGGGGGAAACCACAACCCCTCCGAGTAACTCTTAGGCATCAAAGATATATGTTGTGCTTGTATTTGTTATTCAAATTAGATTAATTTGTAAAAGGAGGCATTGACTTTTTTTTAAAGATAGCTAATTCTTTGAAAGTTGTTTCATAGAAATCCTTTGAAGCATTAGCATGATGTACCAAACCAAACTAAATTTTGAGGCCAAACAGATTAATAGGGTTCATTTCCTAAATTCTAGAAATACTTTTAATAAATACTACACTGAATTTGAAATATGCAAGATTTTTAATTTCTAATAATTCTGTGGCAATTAAATGTAGTATTTCCTTTTCACTATCTTTAGTGGATTCCTATGTCTGTCTTACCAGTGTCCTAAGATCCCCCTAAAAACAAGACACTAAAACTGAATATATTCAGTGCCAAGGCTGAATGCGAGGATTCTGCTCAGTACTAACTCTGCATGAATGTACACTGGCTTTCATATTTACATGTAATTAATTTTATGGCCCTTTTTCCTTTGAGATTCTCCTGGGAAATATCCTAACGTGAAGATAAACACGTTCATGATTTTACCCTGAATTCTGAACTGTGGATCGTCTCCTATGTATATTATTTAGTAGTCAACTTGTTTCTAAACCCCATTCAGCCAGCAGTCAGAATGAAAGAGTCTGTTGCTAGTAAAACAGTTGGAATGAAGGATTTACAAACATCCAGTTCAGGTAAATTTTGCAATACACAGTTAACTCTGGAAAGAGGGACACTGAACTATTTGAAATGCTCAGTCTTCATACTTCTAATATTTTCTTTCCAAATTTAATTGAAGAATTGGACATACATAAAGCAAATGCTATTGTTGATACCTGTGTTTTGAAACAAAAGATATTTATAAGCATAAGAACAAGAAATTTTTAAATTGTAAGCTTAAACTCAACATGTTTCTGTATATGCTTTGACACTCTGAAGTTCTCACTTTGGAATCTCTATACTTCTCAGGAACACTCTGAGATTAAATTTTAGACTCTAAGTTTTTTCCAATGTCCAAAAGTGCTTGTTTGAACTCTAACCTTTCCTTAGAGTAAAACTTCACTTGCTAATATGTCAGTTGTATTTCAGCTTATAATTGTTTCATTATAGTGTTGTTACACAGATGAATGTAGGCCAATCAGGTGTTTTGATGAGCAGGCTGTGTGTGTGTGTGTGTGTGTGTGTGTGTGTGTGTGTGTGTTTGTATGTGCGTGTGTTTGTGTGTGTGTGTGAGTTTGTGATGTCTTTGATTATTAGAAGTAGGGGAAGTAATCATACTTTAATGACTATTGGATAGACCTAATCTTTTGAAACAGTGATTCTGAAAGTTGTTGGCTTTAGGATCTTATTATACTTCTAAAAATTACTGAGAATTCCAAAGAACTTTTGTTTATGTCTATTGATGTTTACTATATGGAAGTTCAGTTGAGTACAGTCGCTCAGTTGTGTCCGACTCTTTGCAACCCCATGGACTGCAGCACACCAGGCTTCAATGTCCATCAGAACTTCCAGAGTTTACTCAGACTCAAGTCCATCGAGTTGGTGATACCATCCAACCATCTCATCCTTTTTCTTCCCCTTCTCCTCCTGCCTTCAGTCTTTGCCAGCATCAGGGTCTTTTCCAGTGAGTCAGTTCTTCACATCAGGTTCCCAAAGTATTGGAGTTTCAGCTTCAGCATCAGTCCTTTCAATGAATATTCAGGACTGAATTCCCTTTGGATGAGTGGTTGAATATCCTTGCAGTCCAAGGGACTCTCAAGAGTCTTCTCCAACTGTACAATTCAAAACCATCAATTCTTCAGTGTGCAGATTTATGTACTGTCCAACTCTCACATCCATACATGACTACTGGAAAAACCATAGCTTGGACGAGACAGACTGATGTTGGCAGACTAATGTCTCTGCTTTTTAATATGCTGTCAATGTCAGTCACAGCTTTTCTTCCAAGCAGCAAACGTCTTTTAATTTCATGGGTGCAGTCACCATCTGCAGTGATTTTGGAGCCCCCCCAAATAAAGTATGTCAGTGTTTCTTTTCTTTCCCCTTCTATTTGCATGAAGGGATGGGGCCGGATGCCATGATCTGAGTTTTTTGAATGTTGAATTTTAAACCAACCTTTTCATTCTCCTCTTTCACTTTTATCCAAAGGCTCTTTAGTTCTTCTTTGATTTCTGCTATAAGGGCGGTGTCATCTTCATATCTGTGGTTATTGATATTTCTTCCAGCTATCTTGATTTCAGCTTGTGCTTCATACAGCCCAGAATTTTGCATGACGTACTCTGCATATAAGTTAAATAAGCAGGGTGACAATATACAGCCTTGACATACTCCTTTCACTATTTGAAATCAGTCTGTTGTTCCATGTCCATTTCTAAGTTGCCGGGAGCCGGTGAGGCATTCTCCTCATGACAAAGGTCATGAGGAAGGAGGCTCGGCATACGCAAAGGCGGGATCGAGCCTCAGGAGTCCCCCCGGATATTCTCGAGCATTGTCCCCCAAAAAACCAGAGTCTGCCTACTTTATTGCTTTGTGCTCTCACCTCTGACTTTACTGGGGGCTGTCCCCTACCACCATCTCGCTCTCTCTCTGTCAAAGAGTTAACTTATAGCTCCAATTAATAAAGTTCCTGGGCAATTAGGAGTGTTTAAATCCAAACCCCTCAGATGGCTCTCTAACTCGCCTGACAAGTTTACCCGGACTCCTGCAGCTATGCATACGATTGTTTACAGTCTCCTAGCTTCCAGAGGCATGGGAAGCTTAAGATATTCAAATAGCTTAGAGCCTCTCAGAGAGTTAAAAACTGTCAGAATAAACTAGTAAAGGATTTCATTGATGAGTCAATGCTTGTTGCCAAGTTTTCACATCCCCTGAATTGTATCCTTGAATGTGTATTAATTAATAGTTGGTATATAGTAAAAAATAAGTAGTGGCCTTGGTGTTAGTAACTTTAGACCCTTAAGGTAATAAATTCTTTCTTTGTTGTAAACCCATTACACATCCGCCCTATAGGAATGCAATTTTATCTTTGGGAGATGGTGCCAAACCTTAAAATAATTACTCTTAGAGAAAATAAGTCTTTGTTGATAAGTCCTTGTCAAGAGTCATAAAATGTTAGTAGGCCTTCTGGCCAGAAGATGATGTAAATCACCTAAACCATTTGTATACAATAAATTTGCAGGAAAGAAACCTTGGTTTTTGATAAGAATCAAAGACTGCTGACTTTGCATCCCCTATTATCCTCTGTGTGTAACTTAGGGTATAAAAGCCCCTGTTAAAAATAAAGCTATGGGCCTTGTTCACCAATGCTTGGTCTCCCCATGTCATTCTTCCCTTTAACTTCCAGCTGAGTCTCCATCTGGAGCGCGGAACCCACCATGCTTATTAATTATGCCTGGGCTTCTAAGACCCACTCGAAAAGGTGTCTAGGGTGAGGCACCTTCCGCTATTCGAGAGGGCGCCTGCGGCCTACGTAAGTGGTGCAAACTTCTTGTCTTGAAGTTTTATTGGTCTCCCGCATAAACCAAGCTACTCAGCTTCTTTTCTCCACTGAATTTTCCTACTGAGCTATCCTCATTCTATTATTCTTTACATCTCTAATTAGCATATAAATAGTCACCTAGGCCGTCTCTCCTTCGAATACCCTGGATCAGCTGGGGCTGGTCCCCAGCACTAAGTGTTGCTTCTTGACCTGCATACAGATTTCTTAGGTCAGGTGGTCTGGTATTCCCGTGTCTTTAAGTATTTTCCAGTTTGTTGTGATCCACACAGTTAAAAGCTTTGCAGTGGCCAATAAAGCAGAAGTAGATATTTTGTCTGGAACTCCCTTGCTTTTTCGATGATCCAGTGGATGTTGTCACTTTGATCTCCGGTTCCTCTGCCTTTTCTAAGTCCACCTTAATGTCTGGAAGTTCACGTTTCATATTCTGTTGAGGCCTGGCCTGGAGAATTTTGAGTATTACTTTGCTAACGTGTGAGATGAGTGCAATTGTGCGGTAGTTTGAACATTCTTTGGCATTGCATTTCGTTGGGATTGGAATGAAAACTGACCATTTCCAGTCTTGTAGCCACTGCTGAGATTTCCAGATTTGCTGGCATATTGAGGGCAGCACTTTCATAGCATCATCTGTTAGGATTTGAAATAGCTCAACTGTAATTCCATCACCTCCACTAGCTTTGTTCATAGTGATGCTTCCTGAGGCCCACTTGACTTCACACTCCAGAATGTCTGGCTCTAAGTAAAGGATTACACCATCATGCTTATCTGGATCATGAAGCTCTTTTCTATATAGTTTTTATGTGTGTGTTCTTACCACCTCTTCTTAATACCTTCTGCATCTGTTAGGTCCATACTATTTCTCTCCTTTATTGTGTCCACTTTTGCATGAAATGGTCCCTTGGTATCTCTTACTCTCTTGAGGAGATCTCTAGTCTTTCCCGTTCTATTATTTTCCTCAATTTCTTTGCATTGACTACTGAGAAAGGCTTTCTTATCTCTCCTTGCTATTCTTTGGAACTCTCCATTCAAATGGGTATATCTTTCCTGTTCTCCCTTGCCTTTAGCTTCTCTTCTTTTCTCAGCTATTTGTAAGGCCTCGTCAGACAATCATTTTGCCTCTTTGAATTTCTTTTTCTCTGGGATGTTCTTTATCAATGTCTCCTGTACAATGTCACGAATCTCCGTCCATAGTTCTTCAGGCACCCTGTCTATCAAAACTAATCCCTTGAATCTATTTGTCACATCCACTGTATAATCCTAAGGGATTTGATTTAGGTCATACCTGGATGGTCTAGTGGTTTTCCCTACTTTCTTCAATTTAAGTCTGAATTTGGCAATCAGGAGTTCATGATCTGAGCCACAGTCAGCTCCTGGTCTTGTTTTTGCTGACTGTATAGAGTGTCTTCATCTTTGGCTGCAAAGAATAGAATCATTCTGATTTCATCATTGACCATCTTGTGATGTCCATGTGTAGTAGAGTCTACTACATGTGTAGTAGAGTTTACTACTCTCTAAAAATAATTACTCTTGTGTTGTTGGAAGAGGGTGTTTGCTATGACAAGTATGTTCTCTTGGCAAAGCTCTGTTTGCCTTTGTCCTGCTTCATTTTGTACTCCAAGGTCAAATTTACCTGTTACTCCAGGTATCTCGTGAATTCCTTCTTGTGCATTCCAGTCCCCTATATTGAAAAGAACATCATTTTTTCAGTGTTAGTTCTAGAAGGTCTTGTCATCATAGAACTGTTCAACTTCAGCTTGTTCAGCATTACTGGTCAGAGCATAGACTTGCATTATTGTGATATTGAATGGTTTGCCATGGAAACGAACAGAGATCATTCTGTCATTTTTGAGATTGAATCCAAGTACTGCATTTGGGACTCTTGTTGACTGTGATGGCTACACCATTTGTTCTAAGGGATTCTTGCCCACAGTGGTAGACATAATGGTCATCTGAGTTAAATTCACCCATTCCAGTCTGCCGGGAGCCAGCGTGAGTAACTCCTCCCATGGCAAAGGTCATGAGGAAGGAGGCTCGACATACGCAAAGGCGGGATTGAGCCTCAGGAGTCCTCCTGGAAATTCTTGAGCATCTACCCCCAAAACCAGAGTCTGCCTACTTTACTGCTTTGTGCTCTCACCTACACCTCTGACTTTACGGGGGCTGTCCCCCACCACCATCTCTGTCTCTGAAAAAGAGTTAACTTACAGCTCCAGTTAATAAAGTTCCTGGGCGTGACAGGAGTGTTTTGGTTGACAGACCCCTCAGATGGCTCTCTAACTTGCCTGACAGGTTTACCCGCACTCCTACAGCTATGTATACGATTGTTTACAGTCTCCCAGCTGCGAAAGGCATGGGAAGCTTAAGATATTCAAATAGTATAGAGCCTCTCAGAGAGTTAGAAATTGTTAGGATAGAACTAGTAGAAGATTTCATTGTTGAGCCAATGCTTGCTGCCAAGTTTCCACATCCCCTTTATTGTATCCTTGGAAGTGTATTAATTAATATAGTTGGTATGTAGGAAAAATAAGTAGTAGCCTTGGTGTTAACAACTTTAGACCCTTAAGGTAATAAATTCTTTCCTTTGTTGTACACCCACTGCACCTTTGCCCTATAGGAATGCAACTTTATCTAACACCTTTGGAGGATGGCGCCAAACTTTAAAATAATTACTCGTAGAGAAAATAAGTCTTATGGTTGACAAACCTTTGTCAGAGTCATAAAATGTTAACAGGCCTTCTGGCCAGAAGATGATGTAAATCACCTAAACCATTTGTATACGATAAGTTTGCAGAAAAGAAACCCTGGTTTCGATAAGGATCAAAGACTGCTGACTTTTCATGATTTCACACCCCCTATTATCCTCTATGTGCAACTTACGGTATAAAAGCCCCTGTTGAAAATAAAGCTACGGGCCTTGCTCACCGAACTTGGTCTCCCCGTGTCGTGTTTTCTTGTTTCCTTTTCCTCCTTTTCTCTTCTGTTCTTCCTTCATGCCAAAATAATTTGGAGCGCAGGGGTCCTCTGTGACCACTTATTTGCCTGGGCTTCTGAGACCCACTTGAGAAGGTGCCTAAGGTGGGGCACCTTCTGCTGTTCGAGAGGGCGCCTGTGGCCTCCTTGGTCAGAGCAAGTTTGATATCATGAACTTTATTGATTTCCCATGTAAACCAGTTATTACTGAGAGTCTAATAAATCTCTCAGCCTGTGCTATCACTTAATCACAATGCCATCATCCTGAGGGAATCCCTGGATCCAACAGGGGCTGGACCCCGGTAAGTGGCGCCCAAACCAGGCTTTCAGTCAGTTAATCCCCCTAATTGTGCAGTTTTTGGATGGCTAGGACCCCACTCAAGGGTGCCTGGGACCCCCTGCATAAGGTAGGGTAAAGAAGGGTGGGAAGTAGTGAAATCTTTTCAAAGAGAAAAGTAGAAAAGATGGCACACTTTCTGACATGGGTAACACTGAAACTAAAGAACGGCAACTCTATACGAGTAATCTTGAAGTTGTTAAGTAAAAGAGGAATTAAGGTTAAGAAAACTAATACTCAATCCTTCTTTACATTTGTACAAGAGCAATGCCCTTGGTTTCCACAAGAGGGCACTGTTAACCTAGATATCTGGGAAAAAGTAGGTACACAGCTAAGAGCTTCTTGTGCTTAGCACGGCCCAGAGAAAATTCCTACTAACACCTTTTCTCTGTGGAATATGATTAGAGATGCTTTAGATTCTGCTTTTGAATCTGGAAAGGGACTCGCTAAAAAGGAAACTAAAAATGAAAAAATACCAGATAGAAAAGAAAGTGGGCTTGAAAAGGTACCTGTAGAAAAAGGCGATGAAAATGAAACAGTACCTGATAAAAAAGAAAATGAAAATAAAGAGTCCATACATACCTATCAAGAATTAAGGACTGTATTAGCTGCTATGAAAACCAGAAGTCATAAAGATGAAAAGAAAGATCAGCTTTCCCCTCAAGATGAAACATCTTTAGAGTAGGCAGCAGCTCAATATCATTCTGATGAGGATCAGCCTCTCCTAGCAGAAAACATCCCTGAAGAAGTAAGAGAAATATCCCCAGTCAGGCCATCCGCTTCTGAGAACTTTGGAAAAACATTCCCAATTAGGCCATCTGTAAGATCTGGGTATCAGACAGTCAGGGGATCTCCAGAACAGGAGAGGAGACGCTCCTGCTCTCCCATTCCTCCCCACCCTTATGGGAATAAAAGGCCCCTATCAGGAGTTCCCCAGAGGAGGGTCCTCTCGGGCCCTGACGAGGAGATTAATCCCTACATCGAAGCCTGTTTTCCAATAGTGTATGATGCACATGGTACAGGAAAATCCCCTTACTGGGAACACATTCCAGTGAAAATGATAAAAGAGCTTAAACAAGCTTGTGCTACATATGGGCCTACAGCCCCCTATACTATAACACTGTTAGAGGCCTTAGCGGCCAAATGGATGACACCTCATGACTGGAAATCAGTTGCTAAGGCTTGCCTATCTGGAGGGCAATTTATGCTTTGGAAAGCTGAATATTCTGATGCTTCCCAACAGCAGGCTGATGCCAACTGCAGACATGACCTGAGTCATATTACCAAAGATATGATAGCAGGAACTAATGCATTTGGAACACTGGGAGATCAAATGGCTCTAGACACAAGGATTCTAGATCAAGCGACAGGCTGTGCCCTTAAGTCCTGGCGATCACTGTATCAAGGAAAGGAATCAACATCTTCCTTTTCAAACATCAAACAAAAACCAGAGGAACCATATGAGGACTTTGTAGCACGGCTTATGGAAGGAATTCACAGAGTAATTTCTAGTAATGAGGCAGCTGACATACTGATAAAACAATTAGCATTCGAAAGTGCTAACTCTACTTGCCAGGCTATCCTACTTCCTATAAAAAATATGGAACACTGTCAGATTTCATCAAGCAATGTGCAGATGTAGGGCCAGCAATGATGCAGGGTGCTGCCATAGCAGCAGCCATAAAAGGAGATTCTTATCAGCAAGCAGTTCAATCTTTTCTTACAGGCAGGAATTCCAATAATCAAGGCTGGAATGCTGGCTCGTCCAGAGCCTGCTTTTCTTGTGGTCAGGAGGGGCACTTTACACGTGCCTGCCCCTAAAGAACAGCTAACTCTTCTCAGCCACACCCTGCCTCCACGGCTATGGCTCCTAATCTCCCTAAATCACTTTGTCCTCATTGCCAGAAGGGATATCATTGGGCTAAAGCCTGTAGATCAAGATTCCATAAAAACAGAACCTCGCTAGTTCCTGACCAGCAGTCGGGAAATGGGTTGAGGGGCCAGCCTCAGGCCCTGATAACGACTGGGGCAATGGCAACAACAATGAACCCATTCATACCTTTCGTCCCATCACAGAGCTCAACAGAGCAACCCCAGGCAGTGGAGGATTGGACCTCAGTTCCACCACCTCAACAATATTGACACCAGATAGTCTCACTATAAAAATCCCTACTGGGATTAGAGGCCCATTACCGACAGGCTTGGTAGGAATCATATTAGGCAGAAGCTCTTTAGCCATGCAAGGACTTACAATTGTCCCTGGAGTAATTGATTCAGACTCTACAGGAGAGGAGAAGGCGTTGGCACTCTTGCCTGGAAAATCCCATGGATGGAGGAGCCTGGTGGGCTGCAGTCCATGGGGTCGCAAAGAGTCGGACATGACTGAGCGACTTCATTTTCACTTTTCACTTTCATGCATTGGAGAAGGCAATGGCAACCCACTCCAGTGTTCTTGCCTGGAGAATCCCAGGGACGGGGGAGCCTGGTGGGCTGCCATCTATGGGGTCGCACAGAGTCGGACACGACTGAAGCGACTTAGCAGCAGTAGCAGCTACAGGAGAAATTCAAATAATGATTTCACCCCCAACTAAAACTATACAAATTCATAAAGGACAAAGAATAGCTCAGCTTTTACTTTTACCTTATCACACTGCCATAGGGCATGCTGCTACTCAAAGTGAGAGACAAGAAAGAGGGTTTGGGTCTAGTGATATGGTCTTTTGTGTAACAGAGATTACTCAGAAGTGCCCTATGAAAACTATCTTGGTTTATGGCAAGTCTGTTGTGGGGCTGTTAGATACAGGGGCAGATGTTTCCTGCATTGCTGGGAAAGACTAGCCTAGTTCCTGGCCAATGCATACAACTGAAAATGACTTGGTGGGAATAGGGAGAGCCCAGGCGGTAGCTAAAAGTGCAAAAATATTAGATTGGCAGTTTGAGAATACCTGTGGAACTTTCCAGCCTTATGTAGTTCCTTCACTCCCCTTTACTCTGTGGGGGAGGGATGTGTTATCTCAAATAGGAGTGCTACTTTTCAGTCCCGATGAAAAAGTGACCTCTCAAATGCTCCATATGGGCTATGATCCATCCAAAGGATTAGGTAAACAACAGGAAGGAATAATTGAGCCAATTTGTCCAACCCCTCGACAGCTACATACTGGATTGAGATATCCAAATTTATAATGGAGGACATTGTTTTTGCTGCTGATCCCATTACATGGAAATCTCAAGACCCAGTGTGGGTAGAACAATGGCCTCTGCCTCAGGAAAAATTACTGACAGCTAAAATGTTAATTTCTGAACAACTGCAACTGGGACATATTGAGCCCTCCACTAGTCCCTGGAACACTCCTATTTTTGTTATTAAGAAAAAATCTGGCAAGTGGCGACTTTTATAAGATTTAAGAGCTATTAATGCCACTATGGAAGATATCAGGGCCTTACAACCTGGGCTTCCTTCCCCAGTAGCCATCCCAGAAGGATATAATATTATTGTAATTGATTTGCAAGACTGTTTTTTCACCATCCCCTTAAATGCTGAGGATAAAAAGCGATTTGCCTTTAGTGTACCAGCAGAAAATTTTAAACAGCCTCATTTAAGGTTTCAATGGAAAGTGTTGCCCCAGGGAATGAAAAATAGCCCAACTTTGTGTCAAAAATTTGTTAATGCAGCTATAGAAGATATTAGGGCTAAATATGAACAACTGTATATGATTCACTATATGGATGATATTTTAATAGCTCATCCTGATAGAGCTCATTTACAAACTGTCCTCCAAGATTTGACCCAGGCATTGACAGCCAGAGGCTTAAAAATTGCCCCAGAAAAATTCAGGTCAATCCGCCTATAACTTATCAACTCAGAAACAGTGACTCATGCTCCTTTACAATTAAGAAAAGATCACCTTGTTACTGTCAATGATTATCAAAAACTTTTAGGTGATATTAATTGGATTAGTCCCTATTTAAAACTAACCACTGCTGAATTAAAGCCTCTTTTTAACATTTTACGTGGGGATCCTGATCCAACTTCTAAAAGACAATTAACTGCTGAGGCTCGGGAGGCCTTAGACAAAGTAGAAGCAGCTTTATCTGATAGCTATGTAAAAAGAATTGATTTACAAACAAACTGGCAACTCCTCTGCCTGGCTACTCCAACAGCACCTATGGGAGTTTTATGGCAAAACGGCCCCCTAGAGTGGATCCATCTTCCTGCTCAAGTTAAAAAGATAGTGGCTTCTTATCCAGGTTTAGTGGCTACTTTAATATTAAAGGGAGAAAGCAGAGTATTGAATTATTTGGTAAAGAGCCAGAAGAAATTGTAATTCCATATAATAAAGAACAGCTTGATGTTCTTCTAATGTTTGATGAAAATTGGCAGATTGCTATAGGAAATTATTTTGGCCAAATTCTGCATCATTTACCTTCACATGTTTTGCTAAATTTTATGTCTGAACATCCAGTTATTTTCCCTGTTAGATGTAAATACTCCCCCATCTCAGACGCTCAAATGGGTTTTATTGACGGGTCAGCTAACGGCAGAGCTTCTATAGTTACAAGAGATCAGCATAAAGTTTTCCATATGCAGGAGACTTCGGCCCAGAGAGCTGAACTCACAGCTGTTATAGAGGCTTTTGTTATATTTGCAGAGGAGGAATTTAAAGAAAATGAAAGTGGAGAGTGAAAAAGTTGGCTTAAAGCTCAACATTCAGAAAACAAAGATCATGGCATCTGGCCCTATCACATCATGGGAAATAGATGGGGAAACAGTGGAAACAGTGTCAGACTTTATTTTTCTGGGCCCCCAAATCACTGCAGATGGTGACTGCAGCCATGAAATTAAAAGACGCTTACTCCTTGGAAGGAAAGTTATAACCAACCTAGATAGCATATTCAAAAGCAGAGACATTACTTTGCCAACAAAGGTCCATCTAGTCAAGGCTATGGTTTTTCCTGTGGTCATGTATGGATGTGAGAGTTGGACTATGAAGAAGGCTGAGCACCGAAGAATTGATGCTTTTGAACTGTGGTGTTGGAGAAGACTCTTGAGAGTCCCTTGGACTGCAAGGAGATCCAACCAGTCCATTCTGAAGGAGATCAGCCCTGGGATTTCTTTGGAAGGAATGATGCTAAAGCTGAAACACCAGTACCTTGGCCACCTCATGCAGAGTTGAATCATTGTAAAAGACTCTAATGCTGGGAGGGATTGGGGGCAGGAGGAGAAGGGGAAGACAGAGGATGAGATGGCTGGATGGCATCACTGACTCGATGGACGTGAGTTTGAGTGAACTGAGGAAGTTGGTGATGGACAGGGAGGCCTGGCGTGCTGCGATTCATGGGGTCACAAAGAGTCAGACACGACTTAGTGACTGAACTGAACTGACTCTCAGTATGTGGTCAGGCTGTTTCCACACATTGAGACTGCGGTTCTGCCCAAGAACAAAACTGCAATATTTCACTTGTTAACTAAACTGCAGCAGCAAATTTGGAAACGAATTATTGGCCATATTCAGGCTCATTCTGGATTGCCTGGACCTTTAAATGCCTTAAATGATCTGGAAGATTCACTAACTAAAGTCACAGTGGCTTCTGCTTTTGAAGAAGCCCGAGCTTCTCATTCACTCCACCATCAAAATGCTACTGTGCTAAGATATCAATTTCAGATTCCTCAAGAATCTGCTCGGGAGATTGTTCGTTCCTGTTCTCATTGTCCCACTGCTTTGAATAGTTTACCTATGGGAGTTAACCCTCGCGGTCTTAAACCTAATGCACTCTGGCAGATGGATGTAACTCACATCTCTTCATTTGCAAAATTGGCTTTTGTTCATGTAACTGTGGATACCTTTTCTCATGTTATTATTGCAACTGCTTGTACAGGGGAAGCAGTTAAAGATGTAATACAACATCTCTTTACTTGTTTTTCATATTTGGGCCTGCCAAAAACTTTGAAAACTGACAATGTTCCTGCTTACACTTCTAAGTCTTTTCAGGAATTTTGTATAAAGTTTCAAATTAAACATAATACAGGCATCCCTTATAATCCACAGGGACAAGCCATTGTGGAACGAGCACATCAAATATTAAAAATCCAAATTCAAAAAGTAAAAGAAGGGGAGTTTAAGTACAGCTCTCCCCATCAAATCTTGCAACATGCTCTTTTCGTAATAAATATTTTAAATGCTGATTCAGCCGGAACTACAGCAATGCTTCGCCATTGGTGCTGGGAGCAATTGAATGCAAAACCATTAGTTAAATGGAAGGACCTCCTCTCCGGACTATGGAAAGGTCCCAACCCATTGTTAGCCAGCGGTCGAGGATATGCTTGTATTTTTCCATAGGACGCAGATTCTCCGATTTGGATACCGGACAGACTGATTCGTCATGTCACAGCTCCCCAGGCATCTGGTCCCTCCGCTGCCACGACCACAAAAAAGGAAGGGACCTCCTCTACCTCCACTCCCTCCGTCAACACAGGAAGCCCAGTTGGTGTCCAGACGAATGACACCAGAGATCCCGGATGAACAGGAAGAGGAACCACCCACCAGACAGACGTCACAACTCCGTATAAGAGATATTGTTCCCCCTAATTCTTTACCCCGCAGGAAATGACCGGGATGTCCTACAAGGGGAAACTCAACAAGCTTCCATACCTACCTGGGGACAGATTAAGATGCTCTGTCACCAGGCACAAGGGATAGCTTCCCCGCAGGGCTCTCCTGCCTCCCCTGAGAAGGTGTTTGTTGCTATGTTTGCCTTATTATCTTGCCAGGTAAGCACCTCCTCCCCCACTCCCGAAAAGTATTGGGCTTACTTCCCAGATCCTCCAACCTTTCAAGTAGTTACTTGGAACAGTGACCCCTTTTGGGTCCGCACAAACCGGCCTCAGTTACTAGAAGGGTCATATACTTCCCATACAACAGATAAATATCCTATTAATTTCGATTTTACCTTCAGGTGATTAACAGACGATCCTCCTCTTTGCTTCAACTTCCCCAACAATATAGAAAGCTTTATTACTCCCCCTAAGGAAGGATGTATTGGAGCCTCTAAAAAAGCCATTCTGACCCATTCTCCAGCCTCAAGTATTGAACTTAGAGGGCGTCTAGCGGTTTGGATGTTACAGGCTTGTATGCCTGGGGCCCTTGATCCCCACAAAACTGTATTCCATAGACCCCCTCCTGGATATCCAAGTTGTTATAATACCGAGCCTTCAGATATCATATGGAACACCATAGATGATTGTACAGGGTATCCGATTTGGAAATATTGTACTTATGATTCGAGAATTGATTATAGAATACCAGGAGGAGGAAATTACATGATTCAAGACTGGAGTAAACCAGACCCAGGTACAAGCCCATTGTTCCTTGGTGACTTTCTCAATAGATATAATAATTGGAAGAAAGACTTGGTTCCTTGGCCATTAAACATCACTAGATGGCATAATAATCAATTTGTTCCTCCTACATTGTCTTACACAACTAAGAACAGAACCTTGTGGCAGCCAGAAATTTGGAGGGCCCTTGCTGTCACTGCTCCCATTTCCTTATTCCATCCAGATAGCAATTCTACTTATTCTGTTTTAGCTTGTATACCCTCACTTTATGCTTTTTCTCTTTACTAATGACTCCAAGAGACTAAATGTATACAAGAATTATTCAGGCGAACTTAATATAGTAACTTGTGAACAATGTATGCTTTCATCTTGTTTGACCCCCCAATATAATGTTTGTTCTCTTGTGGTGTTAAAACACCCACCCTATCTCATGATACCTGTAACTGTGCCTAATTACTGGTATGATAATTACGGTTTGGCTGTATTACAACTACAGGATTTGATGCGAACACGACAATTTGTGGGTTTACTATCTTGGGAATAGCATCTTTAATAATTGCAATTACTTCTGTTATTGTGGCAGCAATATCATTGACTCAACAAGTACATACTGCTCAATATGTTGATACTATGTCCAAAATGTTTCTTTAACAGTGGCAACACAGGAAGCTATAGATAGGAAATTAGAAATGAGGGTAGACACCCTAGAGGAAGCAATAATACATATTGGGACTGAATTGCCATACATGTATAATATCATGTATGAAACGAGTTGCCAGTCCAGGTTCGATGCCGGGTACTGGATGCTTGGGGCTGGTGCACTGGGACGACCCAGAGGGAGGGTAGGGGAGGGAGGTGGGAGGAGGGTTCACGATGGGGAACGTGGGTATACCTGTGGTGGATTCATTTCGATATTTGGCAAAACTAATACAATATTGTAAAGTTTAAAAATAAAATAAAATTAAAAAATAAAAAGTGAAAATGGCATTGTCCTGTCATGCCAACTACCAGTGGATATGTGTAACACCCTTGAAAGTAAATGAGACAGATTATGACTGGGAAAAAATTTAAAACCATATTTCAGGTGTCTGGAACAGCTCTGACATTGGTTTAGATTTAGGGAAACTTCACAATCAAACAACAACCATGGAACAATCCCGATTAGATTTTACTGCCACTGGAACAGGAAATGACTTCTTCCACACTTTCTCTAACTTGACTTCAGGAAAGAATATTCTGTCTACTGTTTTTAGCTATGCTGCTGTGGCTGCTTTAATTCTGCTTCTTATAATCATTCTTCCTTGTATTGTCAGGATTCTTCAGCAGAACATTCTGAGGCTCGCGACTGAGCTGCATCTGACTGTTTTAAGAAATAAAAAAGGGGGAGATGCCAGGAGCCAGCGTGAGGAACTCTGCCCATGGCAAAGGGCATGAGGAAGGAGGCTCAACATACGCAAAGGCAGGATCAAGCCTCAGGAGTCCTCCTAGAAATTCTCGAGCATCTACCCCCAAAACCAGAGTCTGCTTACTTTACTGCTTTGTGCTCTCACCTACACCTCTGACTTTACAGGGGGCTGTCCCCCCCCACCGTCTCTGTCTCTGAAAAAGAGTTAACTTACAGCTCCAGTTAATAAAGTTCCTGGGCGTGACAGGAGTGTTTTGGTTGACAGACCCCTCAGATGGCTCTCTAACTTGCCTGACAGGTTTACCCGCACTCCTACAGCTATGTATACGATTGTTTACAGTCTCCTAGCTGCGAAAGGCATGGGAAGCTTAAGATATTCAAATAGTATAGAGCCTCTCGGAGAGTTAGAAATTGTTAGGATAGAACTAGTAGAAGATTTCATTGTTGAGCCAATGCTTGCTGCCAAGTTTCCACATCCCCTTTATTGTATCCTTGGAAGTGTATTAATTAATATAGTTGGTATGTAGGAAAAATAAGTAGTGGCCTTGGTGTTAACAACTTTAGACCCTTAAGGTAATAAATTCTTTCCTTTGTTGTACACCCACTGCACCTTTGCCCTATAGGAATGCAACTTTATCTAACACCTTTGGAGGATGGCGCCAAACTTTAAAATAATTACTCGTAGAGAAAATAAGTCTTATGGTTGACAAACCTTTGTCAGAGTCATAAAATGTTAACAGGCCTTCTGGCCAGAAGATGATGTAAATCACCTAAACCATTTGTATACGATAAGTTTGCAGAAAAGAAACCCTGGTTTCGATAAGGATCAAAGACTGCTGACTTTTCATGATTTCACACCCCCTATTATCCTCTATGTGCAACTTACGGTATAAAAGCCCCTGTTGAAAATAAAGCTACGGGCCTTGCTCACCGAACTTGGTCTCCCCGTGTCGTGTTTTCTTGTTTCCTTTTCCTCCTTTTCTCTTCTGTTCTTCCTTCATGCCAAAATAATTTGGAGTGCAGGGGTCCTCTGTGACCACTTATTTGCCTGGGCTTCTAAGACCCACTTGAGAAGGTGCCTAAGGTGGGGCACCTTCTGCTGTTCGAGAGGGCGCCTGTGGCCTCCATGGTCAGAGCAAGTTTGGTGTTGTGAACTTTGTTGATTTCCCATGTAAACCAGTTATTATTGAGAGTCTAATAAATCTCTCAGCCTTTGCTATCCCTTAATCGCCAACGCCGTCATCCTGAGGGAATCCCTGGAACCAACTGAGGCTGGACCCCAGCACCAGTCCATTTGGGGGCTTCCCTGGTAGCTCAGTTGGTAAAGAATCTACCTGCCACGCATAAGACCCAAGTTTGATGCCTGGGTCAGGAAGATCTCCTGAGGAAGGAAATGGCAACCCACCCCAGCATTCTTGCTTGGAAAATCCTATCACCAGAGGAGTCTGGCGAGCTACAAATAGCCCATGGGGTCAGAAGCATTGGACACGACTTGTGGCCTAAACCACAAACCAGTCCATTTTAGTTCACTGATTCCTAAAATGTCGATGTTCACTCTTGCCATTTCCTGCTTGACCGCTTCCAATTTGCCTTGATTCATGGACCTAACATTCCAGGTTCCTATGCAGTATTGCTCTTTACAGCCTTGGGCTTGACTCCCATCACCAGTCACATCCACAGCTAGGTGTTGCTTTTGCTTTGGATCCATCTCTTCACTCTTTCTGGATTTATTTCTCCACTGATCTCTAGTAGCATATTGGACACCTATTGACCTGCTGATGGGGAGTTCATCTTTCAGTGTCCTATCTTATTTCCTGTTCATACTGTTCATGGGGTTCTCAAGGCAAGAATACTGAAGTGGTTTGCCATTCCCTTCTCCAGTGAACCATGTTTTGTCAGAACATTACAGCATAACCCGTCTGTCTCGGATGGCAGTTCATGGCATGGCTCGCTCATAATTTCATTGAGTTAGATAAGTCTGTGGTCCATGTGATCAGTTTGGTTTGTTTTCTGTGATTGAAGTTTTCAGTCTGCTTGCTCTCTGATGGCTAAGGATAAGAGGCTTATGGAAAATCCCTGATGGGAAAGACTGACTGAGGGGGAAACTAGAACCTGCTCTGATGGCGGGGCCATGCTCAGTAAATCTTAAATCCAATTTTCTGTTGATGGATGGGGCTGTGTTCCCTCCCTGTTTTTTGACCTGAGGCCAAACTATGGTGTAGGTAATGAAGATAATGGCACCTCCTTCAACAGGTCCCATGCATGCACTGCTGCACTCAGTGACCCTGGCTGTGCAGCAGGCCACCTCCAACCCTTGCCTCAGCCAGAGACTCCTGGAAAATAAAACTAAAAAGGTAAAAATACAGGCACACACAATCATAATGGCTAATTCCATTAGTCATTAGAGTTCTGATATCACATATCCTGTCTCTGGAGAACTTCCGTGTGCACTCAGAACATAATTGAACATGGAAGTAATGTTTAAAGTTGTTGTGAAAAGAGTTTTGGTCTCTTGGACCCCCTTGCCCAGTGGGTCTCTGGACTTCAGGAATTCTCAGGGCACACTACAGAACCACCATTTTAAATCATTGGCATGGTTGGATGTGAAATGATAAAGGGACCCTTGTGTTGACACGGGGTTTAAAGTTTCACTTTTACATTTCTTGCTTGTTTCTTTGATTTCTCTTAAGAAATTTAGACCGGAGAGTTCCTTTTTTTTTTTTTTAAAGCAAATATTTATGTGTTGCGTTCATTCTTCCCTCATGGTGCTCTGTGCTCTTTGGATCCAGTGTGGTCCTAGACTTATCCTATTTTTATGTGGAAACAATTGGCCACCCATAAGACTATCATGTCTCATATAAGTTTATGATGTCTATCCAGGGCTTAAAAAAAATCAGTTCTGAAGATATTGATAATCTGAGGAAAAACCATCTCATTGTAATTAAAGGTGTCATTGGTGGTGGTGTTCAGTCGCTAAGTCGGGTCCAACTCTTTGTGAGCCAATGGGCTGCAGCACGCTAGGCCTGCCTGTGCCTCACAATCTCCCAGAGTTTGCCCAAGTTTATATGCATTGCATCAGTGATGCTATCCCACCATCTCATCCTCTGACGTCTCCTTCTCCTCCTGCCCTCAATCTTTCCCAGCATCAGGGTCTTTTCCAGTGATTCAGCTCTTCACATGTGGTGCCCATATTATTGGAGCTTTAGTTTCAGCATCAGTCCTTCCAGTGAATATTCAGCATTGATTTCTCTTATGATTGACTGGTTTGATCTCTTTGCTGTCCAAGGGACTCTCAGATGTCTTCTCTAGCATCACTCTTTGAAAGCATCAATTCTTTGGCACTCAGCCTTCTGTATAGTCCAACTCTCACATCTGTACATGACTGCTGAAGAAACCATGGCTTTGCTGTATGGACCTTTGTCAGCAAAGTGATGTCTTTGCTTTTTAATGTTGTCTAGGTTTGTAATATTAATTAAAGTAGTAGCATTCATTAAAAGTGTTTTTAAAACCATGGTCTCTAGAGCACACAGTATTACAAGGCACAATTAAGTGTAAAATAAGGTAGATACACATTTTTTAAATAATATATTTGTATGTTGAAAAATAGTCATGTATGGATGAGAGAGGTGGACTATAAAGAAAGCTGAATGCAGAAAAATTGATGCTTTTGAACTGTAGTGTTGGAGAAGACTCTTGAGAGTCCCTTGGACTGCAACAAGATCCATCCAGTCCATCCTAAAGGAAATCAGTCCTGGGTGTTCATTGGAAGGACTGATGTTGAAGCTGAAACTCCAATAGTTTGGCCACCTGATGTGAAGAGCTGACTCATTTGAAAAGACCCTGATATTGGGAAAGATTGAGGGCAGGAGGAGAAGGGGACAACAGAGGATGAGATGGTTGGATGGCATCACTGACACAATGGATATGAGTTTGCATAGACTCCAGGAATTGGTGATATATGGGGAAGCCTGGTGTGCTTCAGTTCATGAGGTCGCAAAGAGTCAGACACAACTGAGTAACTAAATTGAACTGATGTTGAAAAAATAATTATTGGTAAAGTTCTTATGGAATACAGAATATGTAATAGAAGTTAAGTGAATCAAAATCAGTAATCAGGCAGTCAGTTCAGTCGCTCAGTCGTGTCCGACTCTTTGTGATCCCATGAATCGCAGCATTCCAGGCCTCCCTGTCCATCACCAACTCCCGGAGTTCAATCAGACTCACGTCCATCGAGTCAGTGATGCCATCCAACCATCTCATCCTCTGTCATCCCCTTCTCCTGACCCCAAACCCTCCCAGCATCAGAGTCTTTCCCAATGAGTCAACTCTTCGCATGAGGTGGCCAAAGTACTGGAGTTTCAACTTTAGTATCATTCCTTCCAAAGAAATCCCAGGGCTGATCTCCTTCAGAATGGACTGGTTGGATCTCCTTGCAGTCAAAGGGACTTTCAAGAGTCTTCTCCAACAACGCAGTTCAACAGCATCAATTCTTTGGTGCTCAGCCTTCTTCACAGTCCAACTCTCACATCCATACATGACCACTGGAAAAACCATAGCCTTCACTAGACAGACCTTTGTTGGTAAAGTAATGGCTCTGCTTTTGAATATGCTATCTAGGTTGGACAAAACTTTCCTTCCAAGGAGTAAGCATCTTTTAATTTCATGACTGCAGTCACCATCTGCAGTGATTTTCGAGCCCCCAAAAATAAAGTCTGATACTGTTTCCACTGATTCCCCATCTATTTCCCATGAAGTGATGGGACCGGATGCTATGATCTTCATTTTCTGAATGTTGAGCTTTAAGCCAACTTTTTCACTCTCCACTTTCACTTTCATCAAGAGGCTTTTTAGCTCCTCTTCACTTTTTGCCATAAGGGTGGTGTCATCTGCATATCTGAGGTTATTGATATTTCTCCTGGCAATCTTGATTCCAGCTTGTGTTTTATCCAGTCCAGCGTTTCTCATGATGTACCCTGCATAGAAGTTAAATAAGTGGGGTGACAATATACAGCCTTGACATACTCCTTTTCCTATTTGGAACCAGTCTGTTGTTCCATGTCCAGTTCTAACTGTTGCTTCCTGACCTGCATACATATTTCTCAAGAGGTAGGTCAGGTGATCTGGTATTCCTATCTCTTTCAGAATTTCCCTCAGTTTATTGTGATGCACACAGTCAAAGGTTTTGGCATGGTCAATAAAGCAGAAATAGATGTTTTTATGGAACTCCCTTGCTTTTGATGATCCAGTGGATGTTGGAAATTTGATCTCTGGTTCCTCTGCCTTTTCTAAAATCAGCTTGAACATCAGGAAGTTCACGGTTCACATATTGCTGAAACCTGTCTTGGAGAATTTTGAGCATTACTTCACTAGCATGTGAGATTAGTGCAATTGTTTCGTAGTTTGAGCATTCTTTGGCATTGCCTTTCTTTGGGATCAGAATGAAAACTGCCCTTTTCCAGTCCTGTGGCCACTGCTGAGTTTTCCATATTTGCTGGCATATTGAGTGCATCAGTTTCACAGCATTATCTTTCAGGATTTGAAATAGCTCAACTGGAATTCCATCACCTCCACTAGCTTTGTTCGTAGTGATTCTTTCTAAGGCCCAGTTGACTTCACATTCCAGGATGTCTGGCTCTAGGTCAGTCATCACACCATCGTGATTATCTGGGACATGAAAATCTTTTTTGTACAGTTCTTCTGTGTATTTTTGCCACCTCTTCTTAATTTCTTCTGCTTGTTTTAGGTCCATGCCATTTCTGCCCTTTATCGAGCCCATCTTTGCATGAAATGTTCCCTTGATATCTCTAATTTTCTTGAAGAGATCTCTAGTCTTTCCCATTCTGTTGTTTTCCTCTATTTCTTTGCATTGATCACTGAGGAAGACTTTATTATCTCTTCTTGCTATTCTTTGAAACTATGCATTCAGATGTTTATATCTTTCCTTTTCTCCTTTGCTTTTAACTTCTCTTCTTTTCACAGCTATTGGTAAGGCCTCCCCAGACAGTTATTTTGCTTTTTTGCATTTCTTTTCCATGGGTATGGTCTTGATCCCTGTCTCCTGTACAATGTCACGAACCTCATTCCATAGTTCATCAGGCACTCTATCTATCAGATCTAGGCCCTTAAATCTATTTATCTCTTCCACTGTATAATCATAAGGGATTTGATTTATGTCATACCTGAATGGTCTAGTGGTTTTCCCTACTTTCTTCAATTTAAGTCTGAATTTCTTAATAAGGTAATAAATCAGTACTACTAGGCAATTAAAAAGTAGAAGAAATGAGACACACTAGTTTACGTCTCTTCTTGAATCATGGTGACGTGTGAGATACTGTAAGCTGTGAAGGACTAGTGAGTTTCAGGGGACAGGTGGGTATGGAACTGATTCTCTGAAGAAAGACTTTGTACAAGTTAGTCAGAGCTGTATTCTCACATTCTAATAAATGGAGACCTTGTTTTCACATTTTTCAAATTGGGCTTCTGCTGCTTTGACCCTCAGTAATGAGACTTGTCAACGAGCCAGGCATTTGAGAGTTGATGGTCAGTGTGCATTGGTGGCCCATTCAATGACAAAAATCAGTCAGCATCCACAAATTTGGACAGAAGACTGTAATAGATAAAATGAAGATAGAGACTGTATTGGTGTTCCTGGTAGGGAATTACTTGCTCCGTCCTCTATGCAAATCGGAGCTGCCAGGAAACAGAGGAAGCAAAGAAGGTAATGCAGAAGCCCAGAGCACTCAGCTGTGGGCCACCTGGGCATGGCCTTACCATCCTTCTGATGGTTCCAAATTAAATTCTGTGGCAAAGTCTACCTTGTGCTAACTCCTTTTATACAACCTACAGCCATTCAGTAGCTCTTAGCAAGGTGTTTGCATTCTCCCTCTGACCATTTGTGAAGTTGTGAAATCTCTTAGTCGTGTCTGACTCTTTGCGACCCCATGGACTATAGTCCATCAGGCTCCTCCATCCATGGGATTCTCCAGGCAAGAATACTGGAGTGGGTTGCCATTTCCTTCTCCAGGGAATCTTCCCGACCCAGGGATCAAACCCAGGTCTCCGGCATTGTAGGCGGACGCTTTAATCTCTGAGCCACCAAGGAAGCCCCTCTGACCATAGTAATACAATAAATAACAAAGAGAGTTGGGAAAACGTAATTCTTTCAGGCTGGTGTTTAGCATACACCTAAGAGTGGGTAGCAGGATTATGTTTAGAACTCTGGGACTAGTTGGGAGACTAGGTAGCCATCTAGAGACTGCCTTCTCAAAATGGGACTTTGTAGCAATGTTTTTATATGGCTGTCAATTCATAAGTATTAATCATGGTTATATTCACTATAACTGCAAAAGCAACCCTGATACCAAATACTAAAATACTTCTTGTGTTTTCTGTGACTTCATGTTTTTAGAATTGGCTTTCCCAGTGGGAATGGGAGTCATGGGAAATTTGCTATATAGTACCTCCTTCTCAGCTGTGTCCACATAGTATATCAACTTGTTTTAGTATTTGCAATGAATTAAGAGTTCACAAGGGAAGTTGGTATAAAGGAGTGGTGTATCACTTAAAAGCAGTATATAGAAAGTCAATTCTGATTCTACTAGGATGCCCAGTCTATTGAGTAACCACGTCTAAGAATGTGTTGTCCATAAATACTAATAAATTTAGTGCCTTTAATCAGTCATACGGTCAGGACTATGGTAAGAAATCATCCACTTTTTCTTTTTTCACTCCTGTACTTTTTTCTTTTCTATCTTCTCCTTGCATTTACAGAATATTATCAGTTATCTCCTAGTATAGTGACTACAGGCCCTAAACTCAACCTGTTTGTCTTTTTTTTGTTTTTTGTTTTTCTTGTAATCTATACAACTGAGTCATTTGCTCTTGTCTCTCCATGAGCTTGGTAGGTCCAGGAAAAACAAGTTCAAAGAAATGCCTACATGAGTCCCTTCAACACTGGACGATGTGAGATAGGAAAACTACAAAATAGATAGAAGCCACTTCAGTCAGTTCATGTTGATCATTTTCTTCTCAGTCAATACACTTTATAAAATAATGAGCAGTTATTTTATCCTTCAGGGTCCCTGGATTTGTACATTCATTGGATTCTTAAAGATTTATTCTATACTGTACCCTGAAAGTTTTATATCCTAAATATTTCTGTAAACACTCCCTCAGTTCAGGCCTGCATCACCTTGTTATTCCCAGTATTAGTGCCCTCAGATTCGCCTTCCTCCAGTTATTCATATGCCCTTCAGATTCCTCCCTCCCGTGGTGTTTAGAGTCACCAATCTCAAAAGCACACGTTACCATGAGGCACTCTGAGTCACATTAATGTCTAGACCTCTTAAAGCACCATTGATGCTCTCATAATCTGACTTCTGCCTGATCCTCTATCTCTAGCCCTTTCAGTCCTTTGCTCTAGAATTCTGAACTGCTGCTGGTGCCCTCGTCACTTGTCCCTGTTGTTGTTCAGTCGCTCAGTCGTGTCTGATTCTACATGGCCCCATGGAGCGCAGCACACCAGTCTTCCCTGTCCTTCACCATCTCCTGGTGCTTGCTCAACTCAGGTTCATGGAGTCGGTGATGCCATCCAACCATCTCATCCTCGGTCATTCCCTTTTACTCCCGACTTCAACCTTTCCCAGGATCAGGGTCTTTTCTAATGAGTCAACTGTTCAAATCTGGTGGCCAAAGTACTGGAGCTTCAGCACCAGCGTCAGTCTTTCCAATGAATGTTCAGAACTGATTTTGTTCAGGATTGACTGGTTGGATCTCCTTGCAGTCCAAGGGACTGTCATGAGTCTTTCCGAACACCACAGTTGAAAGCATCAGTTCTTCAGTGCTCAATCTTCTTTTTGGTCCAACTCGCATATCCATACATGACTACTGGAAAAGCCTTTGCTTTGACTAGACGGACCTTTGTCAGTAAAGTAATGTCTCTGCTTTTTAATATGCTGTTTGTCACATCTTTTCTTCCAAGGAGCAGATGTCCTTTAATTTCATGACTGCAGTCACCATCTGCATTGATTTTGGAGCCCAAGAAAATAAAGTCTGTTTCTGTTCTCATTGTTTCCCCATCTGTTTGCCACGAAGTGATGGGACTGGATGCCATTATCTTCATCAGTCCATCCCTTCACTTTGGACAAATATCTACCCTGTGGTGTGTGTGCTTCTCTCCCCATCTTGCTACAACCTGAAATGCTCTCCCTCTCCTGCCCTCTGTTCCCTTGAACAGTGTAAGTCTGCACTCAGGCATTCTCTCTAGAAAAGCCATCCCTGACACACTTTTCTACATTTTTCATGAAACTCCAGTATCTAGTACTGAGCAGAAACCCGATAAATAATTATTGAATAAGAGACATGGGGGCTCTGTATCAACCTAGAGGAGGTGGGATAGGATGAGACGGAGGGGTGGGATGGGATGAGGGGAGGGAAGGAGATGAGACGGAGGTTCAAAGGGGCTATATATGTGTACCTATGGCTGATTCATGTTGAGTTTTGACAGAAAACAACAAAATTCTGTAAAGCAGTTATCTTTCAATTAAAAAAAAAAAAAAAGCTATATACAGGTGACTTTTAAGAGCATGTCCTCTGCAGTCTAGGAGCCAAGAGGATAGACATGTAAAGAAATGATTTACAGTTCAGATCTATATCTGTCACTAGGAAAATCTAGAAAGATACACCAGAAAAATCTTTAAAGTACTAAGGGAGCTACAAGGAAAGGCTACCTCTTTATCAGGTGAAAGATGGCAGTAATCAAAGACAACTTCACAAGCAGGTTGAGCTTTAAAAGATGAAAAGTAATTTGTCAGAAGAGTAGAGGGAAGAATTTCAGATGAAGGAACTGACAAAAGCTAAAAAGTAAGAGGACTTTTGTAAACCATGAATAATGTTGCAGTTGATGCTTGGCTGCTGCTGCTAAGTTGCTTCAGTCGTGTCTGACTCTGTGTGACTCCATAGATCACAGCCCACCAGGCTCCCCCGTCCCTGGGATTCTCCAGGCAAAAACACTGGAGTGGGTTGCCATTTCCTTCTCCAATGCATGAAAGTGAAAAGTGAAAGTGAAGTCACTCAGTCGTGTCCAACTCTTTGCACCCCCATGGGCTGCAGCCTATCAGGCTCCTCCACCCATGGGATTTTCCAGGCAAGAGTACTGGAGTGGGTTGCCATTGCCATCTCCCTGATGCTTGGCATGTTGTTAAAAATGTCCTGTTATGAAGTAGAGAAGAGAATGTATGATGACTTTATATGTCTGTCTTGTATTTTGTTTGGTTTCTGATTGTTTTGTTCACTGCTGTTTGATCAATCTGTGACTGAATCTTTGAGCTGTTTGTGTGCTTGTAAGAAATAAGAGACATTACTTTGCCAACAAAGGTCCATCTAGTCAAGGCTATGGTTTTTCCAGTGGTCATGTATGGATGTGAGAGTAGGACTGTGAAGAAATCTCAGTGCCGAAGAATTGATGCTTTTGAACTGTGGTGTGGGAGAAGACTCTTGAGAGTCCCTTGAACTTCAAGGAGATCCAACCTGTCCTTTCTGAAGGAGATCAGCCCTAGGATTTCTTTGGAAGGAATGATGCTAAAGCTGAAACTCCAGTACTTTGGCCACCTCATGTGAAGAGTTGGCTCATTGGAAAAGACTCTGATGCGGGGAGGGATTGGGGGCAGGAGGAGAAGGGGACAACAGAGGATTAGATGGCTGGATGGCATCACTGACTCAATGGATATGAGTCTGAGTGAACTCCTGGAGTTGGTGTTGGACAGGGAGGCCTGGCGTGCTGTGATTCATGGGGTCACAAAGAGTCAGACACGACTGAGCGACTGAACTGAACTGAACTGAAACTGGTGACGTCTGGTATTTCCCAAATGGTTTGTTGAAGTTTTCAGGTCATTGGAAGTAGTTCTTAAAGAAGTAAATATTCAGCTGAAGATTAAGATTGATTTAATCTGTGATTTCATGCAATGTTTTAGATCTCTGTTTTAAATGAGGATTATGTCTTTTATCTAAACATTCTAAGTAATTTTAACTAAACATGAAGATCTGTCGAGAGAACTAGACTTTGAAATGATAACAGAGAAAGAACAAGAAAAATTTGATGAATATGAGAGTAACCATGCACAGTTATGTAAAACTTTAAATTTCATTATCTGGTGTAGTACTGTATGAGAAAATGTGTATCAAACAAGGCAAATTAGAATGGAAAGATAAGTTAACACCCATCACAAATGAGTTAAAGTGGAAGATCAGTTAAATTTTGTGAGGAATACCAATTACCATTTCTCCTCAGGAAGATCCACTATGTGATAGCCCTAAAGAAGGAGCAATCCAAAAGGAAATATCTCCTAATCTCACAAGTAATATACTTGATTGTGAGGAAAAAGATGAATTTGGAGTATCTGTCTCTCTAGTATTCCAAGCATTTCCTGAACAAAAAGAACCTAGTCTCAAAAATGTTTTTCTGTAAACTCTGGGTCCCTTGGATAGACTTGTCTGTCATCTTCAAAACTTTATTTCCCTGAAAATAAATAGACTTTGAAAATTGTCAACTAGACATTGAACATGTGTTTATGAAAATTGAGGAGAATTTTTATAATAATACAGAAAATAAAAAAGTAGGGGAGCCAGTATTTATATTTGAAGTAAAAGACCAAGAGATTGATATGCAAATGTCACAAAATATGAGGCAAGATACCACTAATTGGAAATTTGACACGGGACAGGCATGTCATTCTAGTCTGTGGCTTGTCTACTCTGGTAAGATGAAACATAGAATTCAAATAAAAATTCATGTTCCCCTTACTGTTGTTAAAATACTGTTCTGAAAAATAAAGCAATACAGGACTGGTTCCAGAAACCACTGCATGCAGATAATTGCAGTGCTAGTAGCAATAAAAGCATGGAACCCAAATTAGAAAATGGGAATACTTCTCCACCTAATAGTCACAGCATATCTGAACTGTATGTAAATGAAGAATTAGAGAAGATATGCAGAGGTTTAAGAATGAAATAGACATGTTTCAAGTAGAGCTGCTGGCTCTGGAAAAAAAGAAAATCTAATTTCCAAAGAGTTTCTCATTTTCTCTTGCTTTGGTTTGTCTCTTTCTTGATGATGTGGTCCATTTTGATTTTCCATTTATGAATAAAGCAGGGTCATCCAAAGAGGTAATTGTGTAGAAATCGATTATTATTTCAATAACAGGAATTCAGGAAACTATTTTCATGGCTTTTGTCCTTCAATAAATTCTCATATCTAATTCTTCTCCATCCATCTTTATATGGACTGGGAAACTCATTTAGCTATGTACCATGTGGTCTTCTGAGCCAGAATAAGCACCAAGGAAATTGCTTAAGAAGAATAATCAGCTAGGGTTTTGTGTCTTTTTTTCCCCTTTAACTCTATTGGGTTAAATATGTTATATTTCTGTAGGATGGGAATAAAGCACTGACTGAGAGATGGGACATGCACATGTGTTCCCTCTAATCTCTTCATTGTGGCTGAATATGTGTGATCTTCTTTGCTTTCTGCAATCACTGGGCACTTAGATTTCCAGCATGGCCACTTCAGGATCTTTTTAATAACAAATATGTGTGCTCCCAATATGCTTTAATCAGCACTCTCAGATGTTTCTTTTGAGACAGACTTTTCCATTATGTTGTTTACTAAAATGTGGAAAGTTTTGACATGTGTGATTTTGTTACATAGATTGTGTGTGTGTGTGTGTGTGTGTGTATGTGAAAGTTGCTCAGTCATGTCCAACTCTTTGTGAACCCTTGGACTGTAGCCTGCCAGGCTCCTCTGCCCATGGAATTCCCCAGGCCAGAAAGAATACCAGAGTGGCTAGTTGTTCCCTTCTCCAGAGGATCTTCCTAACCCAGGGATCGAACCCAGGTCTCCCCATTGAGGGTGGATTCTTTAATATTTGAGCCACCAGGGAAGCCCATAGGTAGTATAAACCCTGAGCAAAAGAGAAAAAGAAAATTAAGTGTTTATCTACAAAGGAGAAGACTGAGTTCTGAGATGCTGAGATTTTTCTTTCTTCAGTAATAGGTTTGTAAACTTGTTTGTTTGCTGTTTTGTGTTTTGACTGAATTTGAACAACAGATAAAAAGATAAAAAAAAAAAGAAACAAAAATACTTTATGTATTCTCCTGTTTAAAAAAAAAAAAAAAAGGAGATGAGCCCTACCCCCAACTAAGGCATTGAGTTACTGTGCCAAAGTCACGCTTTTAACTTATCTGATTAATCTGATGAATTCATTTGATAATATATAACATTCAACGTTCCAGAATTGTATCATCTCTTTTGATGCCATAAAATGCTAGGGAGTGCCAGTTTAGGGGCCTTAAACAAAACCGTGAACATTTTTTTTTTTGTTTTTGGTAAATAGTGGGGCAATACTAGGTAATTATTTCTATACCCTCTAGCTGTAAGGTTTGATGGTTATTGAATGTGGAATTGGGAAGCATTACTTATATTCCAGAATTCCACACTAACAACTCCTCAGTTTCATTCTGGTCCTTGTGTTTTGGTAAACTCTGGTTCATTTAATTTAGTGAACACTGTCACTTTTTTGCTACCTCCCGGATCCAAGTGAAAAAAGAATTGTGAAAGGCAGAGGGGAAAGAATAGCTTTAGTGCAGAGAGAAGAATGTTTCCTTTCTGAGGTCCGAAGGTGTCATGTCCTCTAAATCTGGCTGTTTAATGGAAAATCCCGGTAGTGGTAGTAAAGACCAAAGAGGACAGATTTTGTGTCTTTGTCTTTTTATCTCTCTGTCTCTGCCAGTCAGATGACTGGGAAGACTGAATATGAATAATCGCATGTTATTAAGAAAGCCATTTTTGAAATTTTGGGGAATTTTGCTTCTTTTCTTCAAACAGAAAGGAGCAGATTTTACAAAAATTTCAGTGACTTGTAAGTGATAAAATTAAAATAAACACAAAAATATTTTTATCACTTAAATTCAGGGTGAGCACTGAGTCAAATAATAAAATTGAAAACAAACATCTTTGTAATCAATACATAGCAGTTATTCTTAGTGTCAAACTTCCATTAAAGGTTGAAGAAGAAAAGAAGCTCAAAAGTAGTGAAGTGGAGGTATCAGAGAACATATGTGATGCTGCTGATGAGAGTGGATTGTTTCAGCAGAGAAAGAGTGGAGGAAACAGCAACCAGGAGTTTCCTGTTATGCAGAATAAGGGTTCTGATAGGTAACCCTATATCAATATTTAACAGCACAGCCCTTGTTATGTTCCTATAAAATAATTTCTAACTTGAGCTAAT
Organism: Bos indicus x Bos taurus; assembly: GCF_003369695.1. Lineage (NCBI taxonomy): Eukaryota > Metazoa > Chordata > Mammalia > Artiodactyla > Bovidae > Bos > Bos indicus x Bos taurus. The sequence goes on along the minus strand of NC_040096.1, from coordinate 704,074 downwards.
GTTTGTGATGTACACATTTTATATTTTACTAGAGATATAGTTATTTTTAATACTCTTGTCCTTTAGCCTTATTACTAGAGTTCCTTTTTTAACATACCGCCATGTTACATATTAGAGTATTCTGGATTTGACTGCATATTTGCCTTAATCAGCGTGTTGTATATTTAAATTTGTTTTATCACTAATGAACATCCTTTCGTTTCAGTTTGAAGACTTCTTTCAGCATTTCTCATGAGGCGGGACTAGTGGTGATGAACTCCATCAGGTTTGCTTTGTTTGGGACAGTTTTTATTTCTCTTTCATTTCTGAAAGACAACTTTTCTGGAAAGAGTACTCTTGGCTGGCAGGTTTTTCTCTCCTAGCACTTTGAGTATGTCCATGGAGGGAGCCCAAATTGCTGATGGTGGCGGGAGAACCAATGAGGCATCAGTCTTTCAGCTGTGATGCTGCTGTCGCCACATCATATGGATGGTTTAAAAGTGAGCTTTCCTCCCCTGGCCAAATATTTCCTTGGTTTCTTTTTTCGTGGTATATGTGCCTCATGTCTTTTAAAATACTACCTAAGTTAAGAGTGGCTTTTTTTTTTCTGTGAATTCTCTTTTTCATTTATTTTTGGCTGTGCTGGATCTTTGCCACAGCAGTGCTTGGGCTTCTCAGTGTGGTGGCTTCTCTGGATGCTGAGCGTGGGCTCTAGGGTGCTGGTTTCAGTAGCTGTGGAGCACGGTTTAGTTGCACCATGGCATGCAGAATCTTCCCTGACCAGGAATGGAACACTTTCCTCCTTTATTGGTAGGTGAACTCCTAAGCACTGGACCACCAGGGAAGTCCTTAAATTCACCATTATTATATTTAGAAGCAAAACAAAAAATATAGTGTAAATCTACTTATGATTCCATGTTTAAGAGTCAAGGTGCTTAGCCAGTGGACTCCAGGTTTTCAGTGTGGCCCTTGAGGTTTTTCTCAATGTCTTTCCAGATGCATCTCTCTACTGTCTTCCATGTATTTTGTGCTCTTCCTTCCAGGTTCCTCAGAAACAAGCCAGATGCCCTGTGCTTGATGGTTGTGCTCACATTAGAATCTCCAAGTAGAATGATTTTCTCCCTTTTCTGTTTCTCATGACCTCCTCTCTTCACTTCTTCTGCAAATCCTTCCTTATTTCACTTATCACTTTCATATGTCAAGTTTTATATATCATATTGTATCATAATCATATCTGCGTTTGAAGGAAGAATTTGTTTTCTTGCATATGGTTGGTACTCTATAACTTTCTTGTGAATTAATAAATGACTTAAGACGGGTAAGAGTTGGAATTTTATAAGAATTGGTTGTTTTTTATTCTTTATCAGTTGAATTATTGGAAAACACTGGCTTTTTTTGTGGACTTTTTAAAGTAGCGATCCTGGTGTGCATAGGAAGGAAGTAAAGAAAAAGCACGATGACAAATGGACACTGGAAGAACGTGTGATTGCACCAATATTTGAAAAGACCAATTCACTGACTAGTGGTCTGCTGCATGTGAATGATGATGGCATTTTAAGGGAAGTGGATCAGGGTGATGACAGGTACATTCTCCAGATTCCTTGCTTGTAGGGGAAGATATATTAGCACTGAATACTTCTTCTGGAAATAGAGCAGCATTATACAGTGCTCAGGCCAAGACAAGAGATTGCTCAACTCTAGTGAACAAACACTGCTGAAAGGTTAAGGTGAGGACCAGTGCCTTTGGCCAGAAGTCATTTCAGTAAATAGTCCCCTTGGAAGCTGGACTGTAATGAATACATGTAAACATTCAGTAGGGAATGTTATTGGGACAGGCAATGAAGAACTGGATGGTAACTGAAGAGGAATGTGGAGTTCACAGGTGTTACTTGTTTTATGTTAAGAAGGGAGCTTTTAGAGTATGTATGCTATTGGAGGGAGAAGGCAATGGCAACCCACTCCAGTACTCTTGCCTGGCAAATCCCATGGAGGGAGGAGCCTGGTGGGCTGCAGTCCATGGGGTCCTTAAAGTCGGACACGACTGAGCGACTTCACTTTCACTTTTCACTTTCATGCATTGGAGAATGAAATGGCAACCCACTCCAGTGTTCTTGCCTGGAGAATCCCAGGGACAGGGGAACCTGGTGGGCTGCTGTCTATGGGGTAACACAGAGTCGGACACAACTGAAGTGACTTAGCAGTAGCAGCAGCATGCTATTGGAAATGAGCCAGCAGATGGCATATTTATTTAGTTTAGTCTTGTTTGCATTTCCAATACTAGAAAGCTTATTGATTGTATGACATTATCTTTAAACTATTACAGTGAACTAATTGTACATACTACTTCTATTCATGTATAGTTTTATGGTAAGGGCTTGTTCATTGGTTCTGAAGTGTAATATTTCTATGTAATGGAATATTCAGATGATTGCTTAAATTAATTCTATCATATATAGATTTTCAAAAATTACATAATTGTGAATTTACAAACACTTAGGCTATACTGAATAGGATATAGTCATTCCTTGATGATTCTAATTGATAGTAACATGATGAGTAGCTATGATTTTGTAAGGTGCTCTGAAACATCAGAGAAGGCAATGGAACCCCACTCCAGTACTCTTGCCTGGAAAATCCCATGGATGGAGGAGCCCGGTGGGCTGCTGTCATGGGGTCGCTAAAAGTCGGACACGACTGAGCGACTTCACTTTCATGCATTGGAGAAGGAAATGGCAACCCACTCCAGTGTTCTTGCCTGGAGAATCCCAGGGACGGGGGAGCCTGCTGGGCTGCTGTCTATGGGGTCACACAGAGTCGGACACGACTGAAGTGACTTAGCAGTAGCAGCAGTTGAAACATCACATCATATTAACTTCATAGTTGTATATAGATTCCAGGGAAAGGGGGAATATTTTATTTATATTCAATAGAAAAACATTATTAGCATTCTTTCACAAATTGCTGATATATTTTCTGTGTCCTTTAATGCTGCTCTTATTTATTTCTGCATCCTTTATAGACAATTACTTGCCAATGCAAAGAGTTTATATAAAAAAGTAAAGTTTAGGTATTGTTTGTATTTTTGAATATTTAATATTAGCCAGAAAAGAATCATTTGTTCTTTTAGGCCTGCAAGGTAAACACCATATGAAAAGAAGAAGGTATAGTAAAAAAAAAAAAAAAAAATGAACTGTCAAAAATATTATCCTTGTTGAAAATACTTTGCCAAAGGAATAATGGTAAAATAGAAAATCTTCCTTTGTTGTAGAGAAGTTTACTTTGAATACATCATTTAGAAACACTGTTGATAAAGTTATCCTTTTGATAAAAATCTCTTCTTTTAAGAAATGTCTGTTTTTGTTTTGATACAGAGATTTATCACCTCTGTACACTTGGTGTATTTATACATATTTTAAGCACATTGTGAAACAGTATTGTTTACGTGTAGGTCAAATAACAAATTAATTACGTGAACAAACTGGATGACTTAACTCAGTCATCCGAGACTATTTCTGAGGATGGTGACGTGCTTTACTCTACGAATTCCATGTTCCAAGTAGAACCTCTCAACATGGGGTATAAAAGTAGGACCACAGTGTAAATGTTAATGGAAAGCCTGTCTGTGTATAGAGTAGTGATATATGCACCCCTTGTCAGTACTGCTCTAGAGCCAGGGATATGCTACAGTGCTGTGCATCTCAGAAGTTTGTTTTGCATTAAAAGGACATGAAAGTGAGAGTATACTCTGAGCCACAGGCCTATGATACTCTCACTCACTGTACCTTCTGTTGACTCTTCTTCTTTCCTGTGCCTTCACCCATGGTCAGGCCAGCATTATTTTCCTCCTAGAGTAACTGAAATAATCTCAGGACTTCTTTCCCTGCCACTCCACCTGGCAGAACCTCAGTCTGCACAGCAACTGTAATTATTGCCTATTTTTAAACATTCAGGTCTCATCATGCTACCCTCTTGCTTCAAGCCCAACTGTTGCTTTTCTTTGCTATGTGGTTAAAGGTCACAATTGTGTAGTTCCATCTGGTTTTAGTTTTCACCCTTCTTTCTACATGAATTCTAGAATAAGCTTGTCAGTTCCCTAAAATGTCTGCTGGTCTTAACCTTTTCATTTTCCTTCAGTTCAAAATACTTTGTACTTTCTCTTTTCATTACCTTTTTGATCCAAGGGTTATTTAGATCCATATGATTTAGTTTCCAAATATTGAGAGTTTTCCAGAGATCCTTCTGTGCTCTTGCTTCTCATGATTCATTAGGTGCTTCCAGAGGGGCTCTGGGGCTAGGGCTGATTATTTCCTGCCTTGGAGGCAAGACCTTGCTGACTACCCTGTTCATTCTGCTGGTACCTAGGAATTTTCCAGCCTGGGTCATGAGAATAGATAGAATTCCTGGGATTGAGTGAGCACCAGTCACAGGTTCCTATAGTCTTTTCACATGGTTTCTCCCTGGTCTCAGGTGGTTTCTCCCAGATGGGCTCTGTTCATTCCTCTGCTGAATACCCGAAGGGCTCCTCCTTAGATCTCCAGGGTCCTTTTTCTCTCTGTTCCACTCTCTCCTCTCCGTGGTTCTGATCTGTGATCTCTGCCCACTTTCACCACAGTTCACCAGACTGTCAGCTTCATCACCTCCTGTCAGGGAGTCTGGTTAACTCAGCTTCCATTCCTTGTCCCTGTGTTGGGGCCTGGAAATTCTCTCAAGGCAGTGAGCTGGGGCATTCCTTAGGCTAACCTCATGTGTTTCCAGGATCATTGTCTTTCATTCCCTGAAGTCCTTTGTCATGAAAATCATTGTTTAATGTATTTTGTCCACGTTGTTTTTGCTTGCTCCCCTCAGGAAGGTAAATCAGTAGCTGTTCACTCTGTCTTGGTTAAAAACATAATGGCAGCTGGAGACTGTCCACAGGGTTGTTCTTCCTACTCTACTTACTACTTCCTGCTCATCCATTTCTCAGTGTGACATCTCTTCCCCAGGGAAATCTTTCTTGGACCCAGTCTACGCCAAGTTCGGTTATGTGATCATAGAACTCTCTTTTCTTAGAGCATCTATCTAAGTTCATAATTATTTTATTTGTCTTTGTATTCTACTAGACTTCAAGCTAAACAAGACCCAGGAGCATCTGTTTCATTTGTAGAGCTTTAGAATAATGTCTTTCACATTATAGACCCTTAATACTTGTTCAGTGCATGGATGAGTGAACATGAAAGGCACAGTCCTTTATGCTAAAAAATTACTCATATAATTTTTTTTGTTTGTTTTTATCTTTGTTTTCTTCATCATGCAGATTCTGTTAGCTTGTTGAAAATTCAGGATACAATTCTTTTGCAGGAAAGATTAGTAGATTTTCAAAGAAGCCACTGTGAACTACTTAGAGGAGAATTTTACAGAAAGAAAAGTAAGGTTCATGGGCTACAAAAAGAGCTGTCAGAAACCAAAGAAGTGGAATTACAGTTAGAGCAACAGAAAGTGAAGTGGGAACGAGAGCTCAGCAGCTTGAGGTACTGTACACCTCGCTTTTAAAGAAATATTTGAACTATTGTTTCCTTTAATACTGCAGAGACATAGACATGTTGTAAGGACTAACTTATCCTCTAGGATTTTACAGGGGAGAAAGTGTTACTAGTATTGTGGAGTGTGAAATTCTTGGAAATAATATAGCAGGTTCTTAACAGTGAATGCTTCTAATAACTTAATGTACATTTTTCCAAATCATCATTTTCATGAGTATACAGAAGTCCACCATAATGGAAACCCCATTAAATATTTACCAAATTGACTTTCAGTTGTTTTTCACTTTTCTGTATTCTATTTAATACTGCAAGGAACAACTTTTCTATAAATTCATTTCTACCTTTCTAATTATTTTAAATGCATTTTCTTTAATAATATCCTATAATTTGGTCAAAGTATGAGAACTTAAAAATGGTCTGTGATCTATATTTCTAAACTATTCTTAGGAAAGTTTATATTACTTTACACTCCCACCCACAGATTTATGAAGTAGCCATTTTTCTCAAGAGAAGATGAAAACAAAATTTATGCAGTTTTATTCTTAACCCTCTGTCTTAAAACAGTGACCATTATATTGTATTCCCCCCAAATTTACTAAATTTACTATTTTAAACATTGTGAAGAGGGAACGAAAGTTATTGCAACAGTGAAAAACCTCATGATTTTCTAAGAAGAGTTTTAAATTTTGCAGATTCACCTTAAAGCAAGAAGAAGAGAACAGAAGAAATACCAAGATGTTGCATGAAAAAATGAGGGAGCATTTAAGAACAAAAGAAGACCGATATAGTAAAGAAGTTGAAGTGAAACAGTACCTAGAACTCACTTTCCAAGCAGTAGAAGTGAAAGTGAAGACTGAGAGAAATAATCTGAATCAGGTAGAGTAATCTTTGGTGGAAATTTCAAATATGATTTTATCAATATTATTTATAATATCCCCTTTTAAAAAATATCATTTATTTAGTGTCATTTTGTTTAGTGTTATGGGAAATTTTAGGTAAATTGTTAAAAACAAAAGAAAAGAAATTCAAAGTTCCCAAAGTAACAAGGCCGGAAATAAGAATTGCATGATCCTGACGTGCTAGGTGCACTTTTTCGAGCAGAGGGATGAAGAGGTCACAGCAATAGCTCACACAATAGATCTTGAGAAACTACAGGGTTGAGAATGGTGTAGAAACCGGAGGTTAAGCTCTCAGCCCACCTCAGGCAACCGATCCTTCAGCCTTGACAGACCATTCGTGAGTGAATAGGTCTAGAAGAGAAGGGTTGCTGGGAGGGACCATCGTGCCTAATTTTACATCAAGTTGCCTCTGGTCTTCAATCTGGCAGGTGGCTGAGGGTCGTGGACCCCCCTCCCTCTGTGCCCATCAGCCCTCCAGTCCACCTGCCCCATGAACAGCTCAGAACAGGCTCCAGCTTTCTCAGCTGTGTTCTCCCTCACAGCAGAGTAATCAAGGACAGGTGTTAACTGGCATCCTTGAAAGGTGCAGGAATTTTTTTTCCAGCAGTTGGTAGAAACCAGACATTCTTGAAGTTGATTGTCCTTCCTTTGGCAGAGTTCTCGAGTGGCATCTCACAGCAGAGGAATTTGCTTCCACACCCGATGTCCCTCTCAAACATGGACTGGGTCCCATCCCCGAGGTCCTAGCAACAGATCTCCCACAATAAAACGTCTCGGGAAGAGCTCTGGAAAGTAGTATTTTTAATTCAAATCCATTTGTCTAGAGCAGTCAGGTGGTGACATACGATGGCCTCATCCAAGGAGAGGCCTTTAATATTTCCATAGGAATCAATCTCAAAATTTTTGTGACTATCTCAGAGGAGCCGGCACCCTGATTGTGATTTAGGCAAGGAAGACCATGTGTGGTCTACCAAGTCCCTCTGCTTTGGAGTGAAGGTGTCAGTCACTCCACGCACATCATCACCTTCAGTGTCTGAATCAGAGTTCATTCTTGGCTCCACTGTCATTTCTTTAACCAATACCCTGTCAACGATCTTTTCACATCATTTACTGTTTTTCATTTTGTAAAAACTATGACATCAGTTGTAAAAACACTTTTGAACACTTTAAAAATTCGTTTCTTCAGAATAAACTTATAAAAGTGCCTCCCCCACACCAAGTTGGGGAGGAGGGGGGACTCTTGCTACCAATTAAAGATATTCTGGGTTTTGGTAATGATTTCACTTCCTTGATTGATCATTAGGTTAGTTTATCACTTTCCCTAATGGTAAAGAGGTAACTATAGGCAGTTCAGAGACCACATTTTGGGTGTGATTCTTCTACTTGTGAGAAAATGAGCACTCTGCTCTGTGAGTGTCCTATTTCAGTACAAGGAACTTTTGAAAACAGTGATAGATATGACATAATATATATTTAGTGATAGTTATTAAGTGTTTTTCATTGTATTTTCCCCATTTTACTATTTTAAACATTATGGAGAGATAATGAAAGTTATTGCAGCAGCAAATAATCTTATAGTTTTCTAAGAGCTTTCTAAATTTTAGCTTATTTACCATTAGTGTATGTACCATGAATGAAATAGGAAGCTTATTTTGTATTGATATGTTTGTACTAGAGACATGTGGTTTGATGTAAGAAGACTAGTAGAGTCCAAAGACCTGGAGAAAGGCTGCAGCTTACTCATATTTTTAACTTTTTCCTTTCCAGAATCCTTACAGCTAATGAGTTAATTAATGTTTGTAGAAGTGCCTAGTACAGTTGTCAATAGGTATAATTCTTGTAATTGCCTATTAAAATGTTAGAAGGTAGCATATTCTCAAGGAAAAACTTTTGTACAAAATTTAGTCTATTTATAAAGAGTTAAGGCTCTTACTGTGAAGTAGATTTATAGGATGTATCAAATGTAGTGTTTATAAACCTAGAAAGTGGTGTTGTTTATTGAATTATAGTTAATTAGCAATATTCTGTTAGTTTCAGGTATACAGCACAGTGATTCAGATATATATGTATATGTGTGTGTATATTATATAAATGGGGCTTCCCTGTTGGCTCAGACTGTAAAGAATCTGCCTGCAATGCAGGAGACCTGGGTTCAGTCCTTGGGTTTGGAAGATCCCCTGGAGAAGGTGGAGAAGGCAATGGCACCCCACTCCAGTACTCTTGCCTGGAAAATCCCATGGGCGGAAGAGCCTGGTAGGCTGCAGTCCATGGGGTCGCTAAGAGTCAGACACGACAGAGCGACTTCACTTTCACTTTTCACTTTCATGCATTCGAGAAGGAAAAGACAACCCACTCCAGTGTTCTTGCCTGGAGAACCCCAGGGATGGGAGAGCCTGTTGGGCTAAAGTCTAAGGAGTCGCACAGAGTCAGACACGACTGAAGCAACTTAGCAGCAGTAGCAGCAGCAGCCTGGAGAAGGAAATGGCTACCCATTCCACTATTCTTGCCTGGGAAATTCCATGGACAGAGGAGCCTGGCAGGCTATATTCTATGGGGTCCCAAAGAGTTGGACATGACTGAGTGACTAATACACATACACACTCACTCACACATATCTTTGTCTGACTTACATCACTTAGGGTGATAATGTCTAGGTCCGTCCCTGTTGCTGCAAATAGCATTATTTCATTCTGTTTTATGGCTTACTAGTTTTCCATTATATAAATATTCCATATCAGATGCAATTTTTAAGTGTAGTCAGATCTATGAATCTTTTATTTTAAGCCTTCTGGGTTTGTTGTAGTTCAGAGAGAAGCCTTTCCAGTTCTGAGCTTCTTGAAAAGTCTCTTGGGATTTCTTTTTGACTTTTGTGGATTCATTGTCTTCCATTAAATTTTTGAACCTTTGGGAATTTATGCTTGTATAAAGTCTGAGATTTGTATTGAACCTTATTTTTTTCCTGTTGGAGACACACTTGGTGCAGTCTTCTCATTGTATAAACATACAAGTTAGTCTTTCATTTCAGAAGAAATCATGGAATGTCAGTTTACTGAGTACTAGCTAAACATCTCCTTTGTTTCACTTAGGTTTATGATAGTTGTGAAGAAACAAAAGACCTGTTGCACAAAAAGCACATGTTGCAAGAGGAAATTGCCATGCTAAGACTGGAGATAGATGCACTGAAAAATCAGCACCGGGAAAAGGAAGAGAACTATTTTGAGGACATTGACATTCTCAAAGTAAAGAATAATGATCTTCAAAAGGCAATAAAACTGAATGAGGAAATGTTAACAAAGACTATATCCTACTATACAGGCCAGCTTAATGCTCAGACAGCTGAGAATACAGTGCTAAACTCTAAGCTGGAGAATGAAAAAGAAAGCAAACAAAGACTGGAAATGGAAGTAAAATCCTACCGTTCTAGACTGGCTGCTGCCTTACATGATCATGATCAAGGTCAGACATCAAAAAGAGATCTGGAACTTGCCTTCTGGAGAGCAAGAGACGAGTGGTTATGTTTGCGGGAAAAAAATGAAGTATGATGTGGCTAATCTAAAAGATAACATCAAGATGCTTTCCCAGCAACCACCTACAGTGGAAAGTATATTCAATAAGCTGAAAATCAAGCTGCATCACATGAGAGATGATCTTAGAGAAAAGACTTTGATGTTAGAATGTGTCCAGAGAGATCTAAGCCAATCAAAGTGTCAAAAGCAGGAAATTGAACACATGTATCAGAATGAACAAAGCAAAGTGAATACATACCTTGGAAAGCAGGAGTCCTTAGAGGACAGATTATCTCAACTCCAGAGTGAAAACATGTTGCTCTGACAGCAACTGGGTAATGCATGAAACAGAGCCAACAGTAAAGAGAAGACGGTCATTAGCATCCAAGACCAGTTTGAGCAGATCATGAGAAAACTTCAGGCTGAATGTGAGAAACAAGGTCTGATGCTCAAGAAAAGAAACAAGGAGTTAATCAAGGAATGGAATCATTTAAAAGAGAGAATGTATTGGTACGAAAATAAGAAAGCAGAAGGAGAAATGAGTATCCAGAAGGAGAAATAATTCTCAGACTTCCTGAAAAAAGTTCAAAGTGATTCTTCATTCTGGCTAAGTGTTGAATCTGCTACTGCTGCTGCTGCTAAGTCGCTTCAGTCGTGTCCGACTCTGTGTGACCCCATAGACGGCAGCCCACCAGGCTCCCCTGTCCCTGGGATTCTCCAGGCAAGAACACTGGAGTGTGTTGCCATTTCCTTCTCCAATGCATGAAAGTGAAAAGTGAAAGTGAAGTTGCTCAGTTGTGTCTGACTCTTAGCGACCCCATGGACTGCAGCCTACCAGGCTCCTCCATCCATGGGATTTTCCAGGCAAGAGTACTGGAGTGGGGTGCCATTGCCTTCTCCAAAGTGTTGAATCTAGTTGAATACAAAAATACACAGGCTGTGAATCTATGGCCTCTCAACCAGCCTAAAAGCATACCTTGTATCCAGCAAATAAAAATTAGACCGAAGAAATCCTTTACTTTGAGTAGGGACATCGTGTCATTTATGAAATGTTAAGAGATTTAGTTCTAAATTGTTAACATAGACAGGTACTGGTAATTTACTCTTTATTAAGGTAATAATTTTAATCTTTATGTTACCACATTTCAGTATCATGACAAAAAAGATAAATGAAATGCTCAAACCTGAAATAAAAATTTTGAAATGAAGCTTCAGTTACCTGGATTATCTTGATAGTCAATTCCAGATTTCCCAGAGGCTGTATTTTATATATCGTACTTTGGCTTCAGTAGCTTATCATAGCTTTTTGTTATATTTGTTGGTACAATTTTATTTTTATTCAAGTCAGTTTGAGTTAATATGGGAAACACTTTAGCCTTGAATAATTTATTCTTTAAGCCTCCCAACTCTTCAAATGCATCTACTTATCATTAAATCATAATTTGGGACTCAGGTGTTGAGTTTTAGCAAAACTATTCTTGATTTAATTTTCCCACTGGTATTTATGATTTACTTAACATTTTTACAAACAATTTCCTCATAATTCTCATTTCAAGTATCAATTACTATCATTTGAATACAAGCTGGTCCTCTAAAAATGAAGGATGGTAGGATTCGTGAGCAGCAGGAATGGAGTGAGTCAGGGAGAGGGTTGTAGGATCTGCAATCTGGAAGCAGGTAGAGGCCAGGTTATCAAGGCTCCTTGAAGGCCATGGGAGCAACCTCATTTTTTAGATTGCATTTTTCTTTTATATTGGAATAATCATGATGGTGTGATCACTGACCTATAGCCAGACATCCTGGAATGTGAAGTCAAGTGGGCCTTACAAAGCATCACTATGAACAAAGCTAGTGGAGGTGATGGAATTCCAGTTGAGCTCTTTCAAATCCTGAAAGATGATGCTGTGAAACTGCGGCACTCAATTTGCCAGCAAATATGGAAAACTCAGCAGTGGCCACTGGACTGGAAAAGGTCAATTTTCATTCCAATCCCAAAGAAAGGCAATGACAAAGAATGCTCAAACTACCACACAATTGCACTTATCTCACATGCTAGTAAAGAAATGCTTAAAATTCTCCAAGACAGGCTTCAGCAATACATGAACCGTGAACTTCCTGATGTTCAAGCTGGTTTTAGAAAAGGCAGAGGAACCAGAGATCAAATTTCCAACATCCACTGGATCATGGAAAAAGCAAGAGAATTCCAGAAAAACACCTATTTCTGCTTTATTGATTATGCCAAAACCTTTGACTGTGTGGATCACAATAAACTGTGGAAAATTCTGAAAGAGATGGGAATACCAGACCACCTGACCTGCCTCTTGAGAAATGTGTATGCAGGTCAGAAAGCAACAGTTAGAACTGGACATGGAACAACAGACTGGTTCCAAACAGGAAAAGGAGTACGTCAAGGCTGTATATTGTCACCCTGCTTATTTAACTTATATGCAGAGTACATCATGAGAAACACTGGGCTGGAGGAAGCACAAGCGGGAATCAAGATTGCCGGGAGAAATATCAATAACCTCAGATATGCAGATGACAACACCCTTATGGCAGAAAGTGAAGAACAACTAAAAAGCCTCTTGATGAAAGTGAAAGTGGAGAGTGAAAAAGTTGGATTAAAGCTCAACATTCAGAAAACGAAGATCATGGCATCTGGTCCCATCACTTCGTGGGAAATAGATGGGGAAACAGTGGAAACAATAAAGTCAGACTTTATTTTTTGGGGCTCCAAAATCACTGCAGATGGTGACTGCAGCCATGAAATTAAAAGACGCTTACTCCTTGGAAGGAAGGTTATGACCAACCTAGATAGCATATTCAAAAGCAGAGACATTACTTTGCCAACCAAGGTCTGTCTAGTCAAGGCTATGGTTTTTCCTGTGGTCATGTATGGATGTGAGAGTTGGACTGTGAAGAAGGCTGAGCACGGAAGAATTTATGCTTTTGAACTGTGGTGTGGATGAAGACTCTTGAGAGTCCCTTGGACTGCAAGGAGATCCAACCAGTCCATTCTGAAGGAGATGAGCCCTGGGATTTCTTTGGAAGGAATGACGCTAAAGCTGAAGCCCCAGTACTTTGGCCACCTCATGTGAAGAGTTGACTCATTGGAAAAGACTCTGATGCTGGGAGGGATTGGGGGCAGGAGGAGAAAGGGACGACAGAGGATGAGATGGCTGGATGGCATCACTGACTCAATGGACGTGAGTCTGATTGAACTCTGGGAGTTGATGATGGACAGGGAGGCCTGGTGTGCTGCAATTCATGGGGTTGCAAAGAGTTGGACATGATTGAGCGACTGAACTGAACTGAACTGATGGTTGATTATAATTTTGTGTTAGTTTCAGATGTACAGCAAGTTGATTCAGTTACTTGTACACTATATCCATTATTTTTCAGTTCCTTTTCCCAGGTAGGTGACTACAAAATATTGAGGAAAGCGGTTAGCTAAGGGCAAAGGTGGGGAGGAGTGATAAATTAGGAGTTTGGGATTAATATAGACACACTACTATATATAAAATAGATAAGCCACAAGGGAATGGCTTCATTTTTCTGCTGAGGTAGGAATCTATTGGAAAGATCTGAGCAACGGTTGGAATATGTGAAGATCTCTGAGTTAATCAAAGCTTCTAATAAAAAAGGAAAGGAAAATATTTCCACATTGTTTCCATAGTGTGGAATTTTCCATCACTTTTCCCACCTACACATTCATTTCTTTCTGGACGTGAGGTGGTGAAACTCTGCAGATTTATTGGGAGGGGCAAGGTGTGGACAGTGGGGCCACATCCTTTGTCTGAGTAACTTAATATCAGGAAGGCTGGAGGGTGGCCCCTTCTCTGTCTATAACCAGAGTCAGTGAGGAGGAAAAAGAAGATGAGTTGCTGTCTGTGGTGATGGTTTTCAAAGTCCATATGTTGGAGTTACCTATTATTAACATAACATAATAGTAAAGTGGTTTGATAAACTCAGTGAGAGAGCATCTTATTAGGCAGTTTTGAGACAACTTCAACAGGAACTGGATGACGCTGTAAAAAAGCAGTCTATGTTGGAGGCTTAACTGAAAGTCATGTCATGTTATTGTGCTAAGTTTTTGTGCTGAGGCTCAGGATTTGAAGAACAATTGTAAACTACTACAACTACGTCAACTCACAAGTCAGGTATGTATGAAATTGAACGTGTTAACAGTTAATATGTAGGATAAAGTGTTTTAGGACGCTCATTTTCATGGTCAGCTTTCTTCTGTATTTTTGTTACAAGTAACTTACTATAATTTTCTTATCTTTATAATGTACTCGTTCCTTAAACTCTGACTTTCAGCCTACCATTTGCATTATATTACTTTTTCCTTGTATTATTTATCCTTAGGAAAGTTGAGAATTGTGCCTCATTATTCACACAAGTTGAGAGCCCTTTTTTCCTTTGAAACAATACTTTTAAAAGTGATAGCCGTATTACCATGATGAGGCAAGCCAGATTAAAATCAGAGGATAATATAAATTTAATGGAATATTCAGAAAATTATCATTTCTCATCTTTCCTTTTGTGAATGGCTGTAGAGTTCTGTATATATTTATTTCATGGATTTCAGAATAACTTGTGCAGAAAGGGTATTATACAAACCAGTTGAAGTTTAGGCATTGCCTTCTTTCCTTTTCATTTTAAGGATATTGTAAAAGCATGGAGGTACACCCACTCAACATGTGTAGTTCAGTATCTCTTAGGCTAGAGAGGTGTAACCGGTGACTACAGTCAATTTTAGAGCATTTCCATCACCCACTAAAAGAAACCCTGCATCCTTTAGCCACCACTCATGGCTTCCCATCTCCCTCAGCCCCAGGCAACCCCCAGTCTAATATCTGTCTCTGTAGACAGGCCTGTCCTAGGTGTTTTATATAAATGGAATTAGCTTTGCTCATTTGATTTCATGTTTTCACAGTTCATCCATGTGATAACAAGTATCAGTTTTTCCATTTCTGTTGGTTGTCAACAGTAAGCTAAGCCATGTATCCATCATCACTTGATGGAACTTTGGGTTGTTTCTGCTTTGGGACTATTAATAATGCTGTTTTGAACATTGATTTCCATGATTCTGTGTGCACATGGTTTTATTTCCCTGTGGTTGGATCTTATCCTCAAAGTTAGCTGGCTGATTTCACCTTTTCTTGGCCTTTGCTCAGACTGTCATTTCTGTCTTTACAGTTTCTTTTCCTCTTCGGTAGTCCTTCATTATTTGAGACCTGGAGCCCAGTCTCTCGTCCTTCGTGGAGCTTTTGTGACTGTCCAGCTCTTTGAGCCTTTTCACATCAGCGCTTGTTACCTAGTCTCTGAGGAAGAGTTTAGCCCCTAATTTTACACTGTTGACATTTCTTGCATGAGGGGGAATCTTGGCTAAGTATACATTGGTGTAATAGGGAATATTTATTGATATGCACATCACTTGTCTTGTATAAATGGACAGTAACAAAGGATTACAAGAATGAGACATTTTTTATTGTTGCTGTTCAGAAAAATGTGTGGATCATCTCTGTAAACTGTTAGGAAATGGGATTTCTTTAACTTTGCAAATAATTCTCTTTGGAATGCAATTCAAATTAGCAAAAAGTCTTAGTACTTCAGAAAAAGGCTTATGGGATTAGAATCCATATTTATAAGATTTATTAATTAGAGTCTTATTCTCACAGTCTTCTTTTGGGAGGGACTTATTAACTTAGCCCTAGATAACTCAGTACAGTATCCCTGAAACTTCTTTAAAATCCTGTGATATTAAAATGGGGGAGGAGTAACAGACATTCTACTAAGAGGTGACTTGTAGTCATTTTATGAAGAAAGATAGAAAAACATTATTGTAGAACAATAAAAGAGCGTAAAATCAAGTGCAATTGTTGTGTGACAAAGATGACAGTGAAGAACATTATTTTGTGACTCTTGGTTTGAACTTCTTTCTTGATTCTCTAAGTAATCCCTAGTCCTACATTCTATAATACAGATATCGTCATACTTATTTGATCCTGAATTTGAGTTAGGCTGTGCTCAGTCCACTTTCTTCACTAGCAAACAGTATTTTATTATTTTTGAAGACTGATGATTTTCCAGCAGAGCTGGAAACTACATCTTCAAAATGTCTGCACCTGGCTGCAAAAAATCAAGTTTTTCAACAGGAGTTATTATCTATGAAACTAATGCAAAAGAAATGTAAAAACTAGGGAAGAAGAAAAAGAAGTTGGAGTAAGAAGTAGTGAACCTCAGATGTCATATAGAAATGAATATGATAGAACACACTCAAGGAGAGCAATATCAGCAGGAGACTGAAGAAAGAGTGAGACAGGATCTTGTAGAGAAATGAAAAGAATGCAACCTATTTTTTCAGGTTAATTTGTTGATCTGTCATATGCTTGAATTCACTTTCACTGTACATTACATTTTAGATCTATACAGCTTACATGTTTTCTCTACCTCCCTTAGAGCAGTTAGTTTTGTTGATTTCTGGAAGGAAGGGAGGCACTTGTTTTCCCTTTAAATATTTCAGTTTCCATCACAGTTATCACTAAATTGATCTTTCAGAATGATTCTCACTAGATAATCCTTTTACTTATAAGACCAATTGGTAAAAAACAAGGTCATTAGGAAGAAAAGAAAATATTGTGGTTTAAAACTGGTACCATCCTCTTGAATTATTCTTAAGTCATCTTGTTCAATTTTTAAAATTTTAAGTTGATCCTCTTATTCTGTGAATTATCAGGTTATATAAGTACTACTATAACAGTGATTCCACTTTAATTTTATGATTCAGATTTAATTCACTTCACATTAATGATAATTGTTTTAAACTTCTGCTCTTTTTTTTTTTTTTTTTCACCTTTAAAATCACTCTCTGAATCACTGACTCAAAAGTAAAGGGAACAAGTATAATTTTCAAGGTTAATGATTATTTTAAAAATGTTATCTTTTTCAATTTGCCTTAGACACAAGCTGAATTTCAACAGATGAAACTCAGAATTAAAGACTTGGAATCCGAACTGTCCAAAATGAAAAATTTGCAAGAAGATTCTAACAAAGCAGAGTTGGAAAAATATAAGCAACTCTACCTAGTAGAATGTGAAGTTAGAAAGTCATTGGAAGATAAACTAGAAAAGCAAGTCAAAACACAGAATCACAGAAACTAAATTTAGTTCATTAATTTGTCTCTGAAGCCTAATTTTTATAGAGTGGGGTACATGAGATGAGTAGGAAGTGAAAGCTAACTACATGGTCACTGCTAAGCGGACGCTTTAAGACAAATTATTAGTACTGTATCAAGTTTTTCCACACTATGTAAAGGCATACTTATGAAATAGGGGGAAATGAACACATGGGTTAAAGGCAGGATAAATCACAAAGTGGCTAAAAGTAATATAGTGACCTGACTGAGGGGTCTGGAGAATGGAAAGGGCAGATCCCACCTGCAGTGCCTAGTCCAAGTTTCCCCAACTATCTGAAAGCAGAGCACTCCTAGGAAGCCTTTCATAAGCCAAAGCAGCATAAAGCAAAGAAGCAGGTACCCAAGGACACATTCTGCTAGTTGATACATAAAATGAATATGCACAAGTGAAGCACAGGTGCTCCCAGACAGGGCTTTGGGGACTTGATGCTGAGATGTGGGGTGTGGCTTCTGGGGAAAGAGCTCAGTGGGGCCAGTCTCCCTGCTGGGGGAGTGCAATGCCTCTCACTGTAAAACCGTACACTGAACACTGTTTAGAGTTCTCTATCATCAAAAACAGGTACTGACATAGGTCCTTCGTAGAAGTGAAGTAACCTAAAGTGAACTGTGGAAAAGCACGGGGTACTTGTAACTGATCCTGGGGCTGTTTTAGCTCTTTTCAGCCTCATCCTTTGACTTTCTCAGCCTCACTTCAGAATGTGGCTCTAAGTGATACCTCAGAGCCAAAAGCTTAATTTCTCCAAGGTCATGAGTGAAACATGTATACAAGGGTGGTGAAAGCAAATGCTTGAAAGTGGCTTTGTGGGATGGGGTGTTTCTTCATCCCTGAACTGTTTCCTGGAGGCAGGTGTGTCCCAGACGGCAGCAGGTGTCACTGTGAAGCCACCTCCTTTTCTCTCTGATGCCCTTTCTCTCCTCTCCCAACTGTGATTTGTTGATTGAGGAGCCCTAGACACATGTGTAGTTCTTTAGAACAAGGTTACAACTATCATTGTTTATAGGAGGTCTGCTCTGTGTTTTCAGTGTTCAAACAGTTTATTGGGAATTCCATTTACTATATGGCAACTTTAAAATGCAGATAATTTGGGGAAACATGAGTAAAGTTGGTGTTTTCCATCTTCCCCAGGACTCATGAGAAGCTGGCGGTGATCAGCACCAAACTTGAGGTGAAGAAAGAGCAGAACAGATCTTTACTCAGTCCTCTTAGCACGAGGCCAGTCCTGGAGCCCTGTTGTGTTGGAAATTTCAATAATCCTTTAGTGCTCAACGGAAATCCTACTCCAAGAGCAAACATAGGGTTTTCTACCTCAATTCCACGCCCTTCGAAAAACAGCATGGAGACTTACTTGACCGACGTTAGTTCTATTATCTTTTGTTCATTGGGTTTCAGATTTCTGATATGAATGATCCTTGTTTTTAATTTGGTGAACTTATAAGTTGTTTATTTGACTTATGCACACTAAGTAAAAGCTGTCATTAACTGTGCTAATCAAGGAGACATTTAATGATTTTTTTTTTTTTTTGGTCCTAGATCTCTGGTTTTAAGAGATACTTTTAAATTTCTTGAAAAGCTGCATTGATATTCTACTTTAGAAATGAAATCTTATTGCCTAGTAACTGAAAGTATACTTAAAGATGTTTGACTTACTTTCCAATTGATTTCACTTTGGCAGTGGTTCATAATCATTTCCAAGCTTTGCTGCACCCACCACAGTTTATCTACACCTAAGCATAAGTGACACTGGCAACCCATTCCAATACTCTTGCCAGGAAAATACCATGGACTTTATCTCACTTTATCTCTATCTTGACATCATCTGGATAAATGGTATCTAAGATAGCAATGATAGGGAGTCTTGAAATTGCAACCAGTTTTCATTTTGTAATCATTGTAGTTAGAATATCCATTTCAGTCTGTGCACACGGGTTTATCATTTTGATACTGTTTCTGTGATGTTGGTGATGCAGAGACAAGTAGCCCTTGTTAAATGCAGTCTCAACCTGTTTTCTCATTTGACATCTTGCCATCATAGAAGAGCAACCCAAAGTTTCTTCTACAGCACTGTGTCTATGTTGGGTCTTAGTACTTGAGAGCCGTGAAACTGGAGGACGTGCTTTAGCTGTGCAGTCACAGCAGGCCTCCGAAAACTTCATCCCAAGTCAGACACTTCCCCATGCAGGCCTAAGGGGAGGAAGGAAATGCTTGACCCCCATCCCAGACACAGGCTGCCTACTGCACACCCAAGTTCACGGTGCTGTGGGCACCTACATCTTTTCAAAGAAGAGATTTGGAACAGAGCAGGCGAGCGGCATACCCAGGTCACAAACCCCAGGGGGACAGCGCTGCTCTGCTGTGCACAGCAGAAGGGCTCCTGGTCACTGAGCTGCCTGAACTGGAGCGCTGCTGCCCCAGTCCTGCGGGAAGGCCCAGGAGTGCTTGGTCAGCGGGCTGGGAGCAGCAGAAGGATAAGGAAGGCCAACACTTGGGGCACTGGACTCCAACAACAGGGGCTCATCCAAGAGACCCGAGGGGAGAGGCAACGAGCTCCCTCCTGATGCTCCCTCCATCAGGGATGCCGTGATGGACACGAGAGCCTCTGGAGGAAAGCAGGCTGGATGGCTCCACAGTTAATTGTCTAGGCTCTGATCAGACCAGTCTGCACGGCGCTGCTGGGTGTGAGAGCCTGGGCAGGGTGCCCGGCCTCGCTAAGCCTCAGTGTCTATGTCTGCTGAATGCGGATGGCAGCAGCCTGGAGCTCACCTGGGGATGAGATGACAGACTCAGAAAGCACGTGCATAGCGCATAGAGCCTCCTGCACACTGCTACCCACCATTATTAAATTGGCTTCCCGCAAATCTAACATCTATGTCTCTGATTCAGTCATTTCTTATAAGAAAACACTAAGCGGAAATTCCATGGTGGTCCAGAGGTTAAGACTTGGCACTTTCACTGCCGGGACACTGGTCTGATCCCTGCTTGGGGAACTAAGATCCCATAAGCTGTGCAGCATGGCCAAAAACATAAGTAAAGAACATTTTAAAAATAATAAATAATACTATGTCTATTATAAACAAGCATGAGATGATGAGAAGGCAAACAAGTGGGAGAAAGGCAAACTGTTACAATTGTCCCAACGAATGACCAATTTCCAACAGAACCATCAGCACATTTTAAGTGGTGGGTGAGTTTCATTACTTCCATTAAAACATCAATTATTCACCAGGACATAACCACACAGTATTCATTCATGTTAAACGATAAGGACTCTTTAATACTTCACAGAGAAACAAAGGCCTGCTTAATTACTAAATAGTTTACCTTTCAATGCTGCTTCCTTAAATCACTAGGCCAATAGATGCATGCAAAGAAATGAAGAGAAACCAGATTAGTTGTGACTTTGAAGCTAAAATTTCAAGAATCCGTATAGGCAAATACAATAAAGCAAAAATGATGGCAAACACGTTAAGTGACATGAAGATTTAGAGAACATGTGACTGGAAACAGAGCATTTGTTTTGAGCACAGAAGTTAAATAAGCTATTCAAGATTTACTGCTGCTAAGTTGCTTCAGTAGTGTCTGACTCTGTGCGACCCCATAGATGGCAGCCCACCAGGCTCCCCTGTCCCTGGGATTCTCCAGGCAAGAACACTGGAGTGGGTTGCCATTTCCTTCTCCAATGCGTGAAAGTGAAAAGTGAAAGTGAAGTCACTCAGTCGTGTCCGACTCTTAGTGACCCCATGGACTGCAGCCTACCAGGCTCCTCCATCCATGGGATTGTCCAGGCAAGAGTACTGGAGTGGGTTGCCAATCAAGATTTACTAGAGAAACAGTAAAAATTATTACTCTGGAAGATATTATTCTATTACAACATCATGATTTATTAAAGCACAGCATTCTGTACAACAAAAGGCCTTAACAGTTGTCTATTCTCAGCCAAATTTCTCTATAAGTTAGTTTCTCTTAATAAAAAACATGATATACTTTAGGGGGAGCTCCCGATCCTGGGCTGTGGCCCGGAGAGGGGGCGCGGTGGTGGCGGGCTTTCTCCTTTTGTTGTTGTTTCCTCCGCCCGGGGAGCTGAAGAGGGGACGCGCCTGGGTGGGGCGGCTCGGAGCCCGGGCCTGGTGGCCCCTGGGGGCTCCCGGGCGGGCAGGGTAGGGCCGCGTAGAGCGGGCTTCAACATGATGGCGGCCGAGGCCGGCGGTGACGAGGGCGGCCCGGTCACCGCCGGGGCAGCGGGAGGCGAAAAAATTAAAAAAAAAAAAAAAAAAAAAAAACATGATATACTTTAAATTAGTAATTTAACTGATAAGGAAGTTACCATAATACCTAGTTTAACATTGAACAAATCTAACCACCTATTGGACATTAATGTAAAATCCTGACATAGAATTTGATTTAAAACTTCTCAAAATAAATTCATTAAAGCAAGTTCCCTGTGAAAATATGTAAGAATGAGCGCTAGCATAATAGCAGGTACAGTCTTTACAATTTATTAACCATAGAAGATACTTTTTTAATGAGTCTAATAGAGACATTAACTGTGCAAAAGCTGATGAGATTTACAGTCTAAAATACAAGCACCAACACAGAAAGGATATTGTGTCAGTTCAGTTCAGTTCAGT
Organism: Bos indicus x Bos taurus; assembly: GCF_003369695.1. NCBI lineage: Eukaryota > Metazoa > Chordata > Mammalia > Artiodactyla > Bovidae > Bos > Bos indicus x Bos taurus. Next base: position 682,344 of record NC_040096.1, on the reverse strand, counting down.
CACTCAATCGTGTCAAACTCTTTGTGACCCCATGAATTGCAGCACGCCAGGCCCCCCTGTCCATCACCAACACTCAGAGTTCAACCAAACTCATGTCCATCGAGTCGGTGATGCCATCCAGCCATCTCATCCTCTGTCGTTCCCTTCACCTCCTGCCCCCAATCCCTCCCAGCATGAGAGTCTTTTCCAGTGAGTCAATTCTTCACTTGACGTGGCCAAAGTACTGGAGTTTCAGCTTTAGCATCAGTCCTTCCAATCAACACCCAGGACTGATCTCTTTTAGAATGGACTGGTTGCATTTCCTTGCAGTCCAAGGGACTCACTCTCAAGAGTCTTCTCCAACACCACAGCTCAAAAGCATCAATTCTTTGGTGCTCAGCTTTCTTCACAGTCCAACATTCATATCCATACATGACAACTGGAAAAACCATAGCCTTGACTACATGGACCTTTGTTGGCAAAGTAATGTCTCTGCTTTTTAATACCCTATCTAGGTTGGTCATTAACTTTCCTTCCAAGGAGTAAGCGTCTTTTTAATTTCATGGCTGCAATCACTATCTGTAGTGATTTTGGAGCCCCAAAAAATAAAGTCTGACACTGTTTCCTCATCTATTTCCCATGAAGTGATGGGACCAGATGCCATGATCTTAGTTTTCTGAATGGTGAGCTTTAAGCCAACTTTTTCACTCTCCTCTTTCACTTTCATCAAGAGGCTTTCTAGTTCCTCTTCACTTTCTGCCATAAGGGTGGTGTCATCTGCATATCTAAAAGTCCATTAATTCTACACTTAAGAGGATCATTTCTTTATGTAAGCACAATCTCATTTATGAATTACACATGATATGTAGTTTAGGATCCATCTACATTATGCTTATAACTGCGTGCAGCTGCTGCTAAGTCGCTTCAGTCGTGTCTGACTCTGTTGGACCCCATGGACCCCACCAAGCTCCTCCGTCCATGGGATTTTCCAGGCAAGAGTACTGAAGTGGGTTGCCATTGCCTTTGCCTGTAACTGCACTGTGATACACCAATTCAAATTACTGCTATGGGGGAAAAACACCATTTAATGAGACATGAAGACAAATCACAAACCTGACTAAGGGGACACACGCTGTGGACCACAGCACTGCTATGACCAGAGCAAGTGGGGGGATGGGGGAGGGGAGATGGATGGGCAAACTACAGCCTCGGGGGCTGGGGGGGGGATCTGGATTGACGATGACTAAGCAGACAACAGGATGAGACAGGAAATCAAAACCAATGATGAAAGCAGACACACCGTCAGAGAAATCCAACAGCAAGGAAAACATACAGAACTGTTCTTTTCCAAATACTCAGAAAGAAATCAAGCATGAAACCACAGAGAAATCATCAAAGAATTTTAAATATCACCTAATTAGCCAATGACGCGAATTCCAAAAACAGTGTGTCAGAAGACCACAAAATGGCCTAGTTACCACTTCACAGGCTGCTAAAATGATTCACGGTTAATTTAATTATAAGCTGACTAACAATGCAGCTAACATGAAATGGGTGGTAACAGAAAAAAGAGATAATACAAGTCCAGTAACAAAGCAGAGTGTTGTACAAGTGATTTCATGGGGTAAATAGCAATGCACTCACAAAACCTAAGCTAAACATGCAAGAAAGCTGGAACATGTGCTTTAGAGCTGCACACTCTGTCACCAAATGCCCTAGGTTGTCATCCCAGTTTTAGACTTGGAAAAGTGAGGCAGCCCAACGTCTTCCCTGGGGCCCTGGGGCACTGGGCTTTTAACCTGGTCTCACATGCAGAGCTGGCCTGAGCACGTAGCCAGGTCCATCAGCAAGCAGACCAGTGTAGATTCTTGGTTTTGTTCTCACCGCATGCCCTGCACCCTGCAGCCAGGCTTCCTCAATGGAAAATGTGCTGCACAGCTTTCCCACGCCATGAGAGCTGCCTATGGTTACTTTCACGAAGCTGTCTGCTCCCTGAGAACAGAAACTTCCATGAAGCTGCTGTGCCCAGCACAGGCCAGGCCCAAGGTTACAGAAGCAGGCTCTGGCTGAGTTCATGATGACATGCTAAGCTGGTGGTCCAAATATCAAGACTAATTTGTCACTGTGCCATTGTGGAATGATTAAAGACTAGGCAGTTCAAAAACTTTTAGACCTCTGAGTGTAGCAAATGTACCTGATTTTCTTCTGGGTATAAAGACAAAAAACAAAAACCAAACAAACAAACAAAAAAAGAGTTTGCTGGGGGAGGGATGTGGCAGGGAGGAGGCAGACAGATACCAGAGTCATGATGCCCAGCCGGTCTCCCTCCCGCACCGGGCTGTGCCGCCTCCTTCTGGGCTTGGGTTGGGGCGGGCAGGAGCCGGCATGCGAGGAGGTGGCAAGCAGGTTGAGGGAGCTCATTGATTTAAAACGATGGAGGCTGCCTAACCTCCCCCTGCCCTCCCTGCTGTCAGTCTCCTCGGCTCGCTGCTTCATGTTCTCCTCTTCTTCGATCAACCTAAAATAGAATAAAACCTGTCACCTGCCTTTGTCAGCAGAGGAACCTGTCTGGACAATAAATTTGGGCTGGCATTCTGTGTCATGATTAGCAAATTCCAGAAACAGTTGCTCAATTAACATCTCTGCCAAAAGTTTGTACTTTTCCTCTTCTGAATATTCTCAAACCTAGAATAACTTAGCGTTGAGTCTTACAAACTGGCCCTGATTATTGATGCTTGATTTTACTTATTTACTCTAACATTCTGAAGGGGCCCTGGTGGCGACTCTTTTCCTGTGAGAAGGTACCTCAAGTTGACAACCCTTACCACGCCTGCTCTCAGGGCAGAGATGCATGTCAGTGCCTCAAGTCTTTTCCACTGGGAATCGGGAACTCTGTACAATCAAAACAGCAATTCACGAACAAGCTGGAGTTTTGAAACACAAGTATTCAGACCAGATGAACTGCTGAGTTGATTTTTTTTTTTTTTTTTAGGGTTGTATATATACAAATGCATCACTTGATGAAGTTCTCCACCAGCTTTGTGTGAGTTTCTGGATTCATGTCAATGTGCTGCATTAACCTAGAATTCACAGTTTCTGCTCTTCTCCCCTAATGTGTGGTGGATGATTTTATATAGCATTTTAAATACACAGTTATGCAAATAAAATGATTTTCAAATTAAAATACAAGATTGTTACAAGAAGTAAACTCTCCAGCTTCACTTCTACTTATACATCTTGAAAGGTTTTCACTGTTGATAACAAGTTGATGGACAAAATTTACCATTTACATCAAGTCAACTTGTTGCATAAGGAAAAATCACTTTTACCTGACAACTTGCTGTAAAAATAAAAACATTAATATATAACCATTCCTTACTTCCTGCAGGGACACAGAAAGACCATCTTTCTGAGCTTGTCTGTGCTCAAACACGGCCCACAAAGCTGTCTGTCTTGGCGTCAAATGGGCAGGCTGTACCACCTGCATTTGCTGGTTGTCCTGTTCACCTCCTGCCTTTCCCCAGGCCCCTCGCTCTCGGCCATCAGGAGCGAGCACCTTGGCCTGGGCTGACGTGACAAGAACAGTCTGAGCAGCAGCTCTGCCTGGTACTGTGCAGGGTCACCGGCCTGCGGCCACTCTGAATGTGGACTCGGGACATGGGCATAGCTGTGCGGGTGTGACACCAGGCAGGCCTCAGTGCCCCCAGCCACCCGACTGCACCCAGACCCAAGGCCCCCTGCTCACCAAGAGGCGGGCCTTTGGATTCTATCTTGTTTTGAAAATTGTTATAACTGCCAAGACGGTGTCTAAAGAAAACATCTTAAATATACTGATGAAATGAGAAAAACTCAAACACATGTCCTTGGACCACTGTTTTACAACAAGTCAATCTTCACACTGCATTAAGTTAAAAAGGAAAATGCAGATCTGAGTGGGAATTTGCCAACCCCAAAACCCCAGCTTTCACCAGGTGACTTTTCACCAGAACGTGGGGGGCTCCGAGGGACACAGGAGGGTGCACGGGCCACAGGGGACACCGCATCTGCACCTCACCCACCTTGGGGCTCAGAGCTGAGGGGGGACACCCCACAACGCCCCCCCACAGAGTGCTGACACCGCACCATGGACAGAATGCCCTGGTTGACCGAGCTCTATAATCAAAGGCAATCTCAAAACTGAAAATTCTTGAAGCAGACCTGAGGTCAGGTTTCTTACTATGGAACACTCAGACGTCCCTAGGAGAAGACAGCTCCTCAGAGAAACCGAGTTTCTGGGGAGCTGACTTTGCAATCACCCACTGGATCTCTTCGTTGATGGCGTCCAGCTGCTTCTGCAGCATCACAGTCAGAGTCTCGGCATCAGCCTGCCCGCTGGGCAACAGCTGAGTTGGCGAGCTGAAGAGGGTGACCCTGTCGCCCTCACCGTCAGACACGCCCTCGTCACTCTTGAATGCCTGAGCCACGTTGGCCAGCATGCTGGCTTGCTGAGCACGCTCCCAGTCCTGCTTCTTCAGGGTGTGCATCTGGGCATGAGAGGACCACTTCTCATCAGCGACATTCAGGGCAGCTCAAGTCTATCAGGAACTGAACCCAATTTTACATGGAAGCCCTGACTGTGGATAAATGGGCCATGCTCATGAGACACTGCCATCTCTTAAGCGAGCAGGATTGAAGAAACAGGCACAGGGACAATCCAGTTCCTAGACGGCCTTGTGACACTCAGGTCTCAGGCATTCCTATGAGGATATTCACAAGGGTGGGCTGATGGAGTCAGAGACAGAAACCGAAAATTACAAAAATACATCCATGCCTCCATCAGCCAGGCTGGAGGAAAATAAGAAAAAAGAACACTTCAGCTTGGCAGCCACTGTGTTCCTATCAGTGGTCATCACTGGTACCAGTTCACCAGAGAGTCCCGTCCTCGCAGGCTCCCAGCCCTCCGTTTCCCAGGCTGGTCTGAACATCCACAGACAGGAGTGAGCAGGGGCAGCCAGGGGACGGGAGGGCCAGCCCCTCCACGGTTCTCCTCTTGGGGCACAGGCCCTTGGGCTGTTCTGGGGGATGGCTCCTTGCACCGCAAGGGTGGCTCTGTCATCAGAGACACATGGGGGAGTGACTGCGGGGCCCCGTGCTGCCCTCCTGCTCTCACACCTCACACCCTTCTCTCTGAAAACGTCCCCCCTGCCACACTGTCACCCAGGTCCTGCCTTCTTTCCCAGACATGACCTCAAAGGAACTGAGGGGCAGCCTCGAGGTGCTGGCTTGCTGGTTCCCTGTCCCCTGTGGCCAGTGCCCTTGCCTCCTGTCTTCATCATGACCCTGCCCCAGGGCCGGGCTACCCCCTTTGCTGGCTCCAGGACCACCTGCCATCATTCCTCCTCTGGTCCAGCAAACCAGCTGCCTATGGGTTCACCCCCATCAGCCTGGTCAGCACGTCCTCTCCCTTCTCTCGCCTTCCAATCACACAAGGGGAACCAGCAGATTCCTCCTCCAGGGCTCCCTGCAGCACCCTCTGCTGGTCTCTGAAAGCTTCCTGGGAGTGGCCTCTACAGTCCCCCTCCCCGCCTGGTCTCCAGCTCTCTACCAGCAGGCAGTGGGCCCTGCCCTGCAGGGCAGCTCCCTGGGGGTTCCAGGAACGCATGTTATCAAGCCTCCTCCCCTCCTTGCCCTCCCCCATGCCTGCCCCAGCATGTCTCTCCCTGGGCTCCAGGCCCTGCCCTCCCTGCGGTTATTCCTCAGTCCCTTGTGCCCTTCTCATCCTTGGAATGTGGGGTGCCCCAGAGCTCTACCCTTGCAGCCCATCTCTCTCCACTGGCACCCGCCTGGTGACTTTACCATGCTCGTGGCTTTAAATGCCATCTGTATGCCCACGACCCCAAGTCCACCCTGAGCTGAGTGAATCCTCTCCCGGATGCAGGCCAGAACACTCAGACTGCTCTCCTGACATGTCCCTGGGACACCCCATAGGCTCGTCCACCTCAACAAGGCTGAGGTCCAGCTCTTAGCTCCCCGCCCCAGCAGCCCTCCTCACCTCAGGAAACAGGCTCTAGGCTCGAGCTGCTGAGGCCTGAGCCCGGGCTCCTCCCTGATGTGGCCTGCTCTCTCCCTTGTCCCCACTGGTTGACACGACCCTTTCTCTATCTCCGAGCAGCTACTTCTCTTCCTAACTCCGGGTCTCTGGTTCAAGGACACCCTCCTTGTGTCACCTCGCTGGCCACCCTGTTCACACATGATCATCCCCTCCTCCTCGGACAACTCGGGCACTCTGGTCTCCTTTCCCTGCTCATTACTGTCTGACAGGTTGCACCAGTTTAAAAAGGGGTCCACAAATTCTTGCATCCTCCTCCCTTCAAGAGGCAGAAGGGGCGACTCCTGCTCAGCCCCTGAGCGAGGCAGGACTTCGCAGCTCACTCTCACAAACAGAAGTGAAGGTGTGTGGCCTCGAGACCAGGGCGCAAAAGACCCCAGGCTACACCCCATGCTCTCGCTCTCAGAGGGTGTTCCAAAGAAAGCCAGGCCATGGGAAAGCCACACGGCAGGGACCTGGGCCTGTCCCTTGCAGCCAGGTGAGTCTGAAAGCCTGCCATCCAGTCCTGGGGGCGCCTTCCCGTGTCTGTGCCCTCAGGAGGCCCTGAACCAGGCCTGCCTGCTACAATGCACAAGCACTGTGGACTGTGAGCTGCTCCCTAGGAAGTCACTAAGCTTTGCAATGATTCGTTACATAGCAGTGGATAAAGAACACACACAGTTTTTAATTCACTACTGGAGTCCTACTTCTGACCATGTCTGGCCCAAACTAACTGCTCACTGAATATGGAAGCTCTAAACACAGACATGTATGAACAAATACATGCCATGAATGAGGTGGAAATATAAAGGCACTTAAACTTCCAATGAGAATTCTTCTCATTATAAGCTGATGGATATGTGTATCCATTTACTCGTAGGATGATTTCAAAACTATGCTAATTAGTACCATGCTGGGCCTCACAGTAAGCCACAAGTTATCCAAATTGGTTATTTTAAGGAAAAAAAGCATGCCTTAAAAGTAAACTCTTAGCCAGCAAAAGGAAAATGGAAAGACGTAAAGTGACGTATCAGCGCTTTGTTCCAAACCCACCTCAGGACCACAGTGTGAGGGGGCAGGTGCCTCACAAGGTGCCCACCAGGGATGGGAAGGTGGTGGCAGGGTCCTTGCCTCGGACGGCTCACCGTGCAGCGCTGCCAGCCTGCCTTTCTGGGGGCATCGCAGCACCACCCCATTGCCCGAGTAGTCTGCTGGCCAGTCCACCGCAGGGAACCTGAGATCCGGGGCACTGCCCAAGTGGGGTTGACTGAAAAACACGGCAAAGAGCAGCGCTGTTAGAAGAAAAGAGAGCTCACTCTGTCAATCAAGCCAGAGCCTGTCCGTTTGGAAGATAGGCAATTTCACAGCAAAAGGGCCCACGGGAGGGCACTGCCCTCCTGGCTCCAACAGCAACAGGCCACCCGCTGCTCCACAGACACTCAGGGCTCATCCCCAGCAGCTGGAAAACTCCCATATGTGGGGAAGGCAGTGCTGACGTGAGGGTGTGGGACTAGGACAGGATCGGCTGTCTGGGGCTGGGGCATCCAGGGTCCCCCTGGAGCCCACTCTCAGGTCCCAGGGCGGGGCCTGCACCTGCTCTGCTTTCCCCTTGGCACCCTACCTCCCCTTCGGCCCGCACCTGCTCTGACCTCCCTCTCCCACGTGAAGTCCATGGATCACAATCACCGGTCTGCCTGGAACACCGTCTGCACTGCTCTCAGTGTTTTTAAAGGCGCCTCAGACAACCCGCAGCAGAAAGGCCTCGGACCCACAGCTCGGAGCTGAGCACCATTGGTGTCTCCCATTAAAGCAGAGGTGAGCATGTCACCAGACTCTGGGCTAAACAAGGCCCAGCACAGATGCTCAGGCCCTGAGCTCTAAGGCCTGGGCCTGCAGCTACCAGGAGCTCACTCAGCAGGGGCCTGCTGAGAGGCAGGGTGGCCAGCCTTGACTGTGAGCCACCTGCACTGCAGGACCTCCTGGGCTCTGCTCAGTCTTGTCCCTGGGAAGAGGGTGGCGCCTTCACATGCAGGAGTCCATAAACCCGGGAGATAGGGCCCTCCTCCAAGGACAGGACACCCCATACGTCTGCACGTGGTCAGGGCCAACAACCAGCTCAGCTTGCTCGGGGTCACACGCTGCTCTGCTCGATGGATTTGCGAGGAACATTGTGCTGCACAGGAGATGGAAGTCTGAAATCTCCCGGAGCCACACCTGTCTTCCCTCCCGTCTCCCCTCCCTCCTGACAGAATTGCTCCCTTCTCTGCTCCACTTCCACCAAGGGCCTGGGGCCAGAACACCCTTGGGAACTGGGTAGGGGGTACGACACAGTCCCACTGTGGACTGCGGACCCTCGAGGGTCCTCTGAGGGCCACAGAGGCCTCCGGGTTGGGTCGCCCCCCAACCATCACCTCCCAGTCCCCTCGCGGGGTGCACCCTCCATCTCTTTCCCCCTCCTCACCCGAAGCTCTATCCTCCCGGAGAAGGTCTCAGAGACAAGGTAACCAGTTCCTCTAGGAGGTCTCACCAAATATGCCGTGCCTGCCCTGCCTGTGAGCCAGGTTTTCAGTCCCCACTCCCTTCCTCCTGAGCCAGCATAGTGCCCCCCACCCAGCCCAAACTGCCTGCAAGCCCCACTCCGAAGTCCCACCTGTGCTGCTAAGTCACTGTCGTGACCCCTTGAGAGCTGCCTCCTAGAGACATCCCTCCCTCACACCAGCCGCTGTGGCCCACTGTCTTCAGAGCACAGAGGCCTCTCCTGCCCCACGGCTTCTTCCTCTTCTCATCTCTCACTCTCACTGACACACAGTGGAATGGTGACCAGGCCCCAGGCTTCTCCATCTTAACCCCCCAATTGTGCCAGGCCTCGGGTCTTGGCACCAGGGCCCTCCTCATTACCCCAAAACCCCCAAGAGCAGGAGGCCGTGTCCACCTCCTCTTCCTCCACTGTCTACGCAGTCCTCCTCACACCTCATCCACCCGGGGAGCAGGGGTTCCCCACCTCTGACAGCACCAGCCCCTCACCCTGAAAGAGCTCTGCCACCAAGTCCGGCCATGTCCCCTCCCGTTCTGCAGGGCACGTGCTCTCCTTCAACTCCACCCGCCATGGTTTCAGACACAGGACCAATTTCTGGCTCTGCCTTTGTCTCAAATGACATCTCCTTTTCTCTACAAGAAGGCTGGGTGGGGGCCCTGAACTGCAAGGATCCCCTAAGCACACAAACACAGAAGTATGGGCTCCAAACTGTCTCCTAAGTCAGGATTCAAGCAGTAGTCGATTTCCTACAGATGAATGAATGTCTGCGGGGAGCCGGTGAGGCATTCCACTCGTGACAAAGGTCATGAGGAAGGAGGCTCGGCATACGCAAAGGCGGGATCGAGCCTCAGGAGTCCCCCCGGATATTCTCGAGCATTGTCCCCCAAAAAACCAGAGTCTGCCTACTTTATTGCTTTGTGCTCTCACCTCTGACTTTACTGGGGGCTGTCCCCTACCACCATCTCGCTCTCTCTCTGTCAAAGAGTTAACTTACAACTCCAATTAATAAAGTTCCTGGGCAATTAGGAGTGTTTAAATCCAAACCCCTCAGATGGCTCTCTAACTCGCCTGACAAGTTTACCCGGACTCCTGCAGCTATGCATACGATTGTTTACAGTCTCCTAGCCTCCAGAGGCACGGGAAGCTTAAGATATTCAAATAGCTTAGAGCCTCTCAGAGAGTTAAAAACTGTCAGAATAAACTAGTAAAGGATTTCATTGATGAGTCAATGTTTGTTGCCAAGTTTTCACATCCCCTGAATTGTATCCTTGAATATGTATTAATTAATAGTGGGTATGTAGAAAAAATAAGTAGTGGCCTTGGTGTTAGTAACTTTAGACCCTTAAGGTAATAAATTCTTTCCTTTGTTGTAAACCCATTACACATCCGCCCTATAGGAATGCAATTTTATCTTTGGAAGATGGTGCCAAACCTTAAAATAATTACTCTTAGAGAAAGTAAGTCTTTGTTGATAAGTCCTTGTCAAGAGTCATAAAATGTTAGTAGGCCTTCTGGCCAGAAGATGATGTAAATCACCTAAACCATTTGTATACGATAAATTTGCAGGAAAGAAACCTTGGTTTTTGATAAGAATCAAAGACTGCTGACTTTGCATCCCCTATTATCCTCTATGTGTAACTTAGGGTATAAAAGCCCCTGTTAAAAATAAAGCTATGGGCCTTGCTCACCAACGCTTGGTCTCCCCATGTCATTCTTTCTTTTAACTTCCAGCTGAGTCTCCATCTGGAGCGCGGAACCCACCACGCTTACTAATCATGCCTGGGCTTCTAAGACCCACTCGAGAAGGTGTCTAGGGTGAGACACCTTCCGCTATTCGAGAGGGCGCCTGCGGCCTACGTAAGTGGTGCAAACTTCTTGTCTTGAAGTTTTATTGGTCTCCCGCGTAAACCAAGCTACTCAGCTTCTTTTTTCCACTGAATTTTCCTACTGAGCTATCCTCATTCTATTGTTCTCTATATCTCTAATTAGCATATAAATAGTCGCCGACGCCGTCTCCCCTTCGAATACCCTGGATCAGCCGGGGCTGGTCCTCGGCAGGTGGCGCCCGATACAGGCGTTTCGAAGGTAAGTCCCCAACCCCATTCCCCCAGTGTTGAGTTTTCGGGACGGATAGGACCCCACTTAGGGTGCTGCAGACCCCCCTGTAGAATAGACAGGGAGAGAGGAGTGGGAAGTGTTGAAAGTGTTGAAGAGTTAGAGAGAAAAAAACGATTTCTAAAAAGGCTGACAAAAAAGGCCTAATCTTTTGATAGCTAAAAGCAAAATCTTTTACTATACTTAATTTTCTGACATGGGTAATACTGAATCAAATGAAAGACAGCTCTTTATAGGAGTAATTTTACAGTTATTAGGTAAAAGAGGAATTAAAGTTAAAAAATCTGCCATTCAATCATTTTTTTCCTTTGTACAAGAGCACTGTCCCTGGTTTCCAGACGAAGGCTCTGTTAACTTAGATGTCTGGGAAAAAGTAGGAAAACAGTTAAAAACTTACCATGCCGAACATGGCTCAGAAAAGGTGCCTAATGACGCCTTTTCCTTATGGAATATTATTAGAGATGTCTTAGACCCTGCCCCAGATTCAGAAAAAGTACATCTTAAAAGGGATAGTGAAGAAAATGCTGTAGTTAAACCTACCCCTGAATCTAAAAAAGTAACCTTTAAAGAGGAAAATGAAGTCGAAATTGTAGTTAAACCTGAAGAAAATGAGAAAAACGAAGACCCGCCTAACTATCAGCAACTAAGAAAAATGTTAGCAGCCATGACTACTCAGGAACAACTTAAAGATAGGGATGAGAAAGAAGATCAGCCTTCCCCAAAAGGAAAAGAGAATTTAGATGAGATAACAGCTAAATATCATTCCAATGAAGATCGGCATCTCTTAAACAAAGATGCCCCAAAAGGCCTAAGAGAAACTTCCCCTGTCAGGCCATCAGCTCCAAAGAGCTTAAGGGAAACGTCTCCCATCAGGCTATATGCCCCCAGGGATTCCCAAGAGAGCTTCCCAGTTAATCCATATGTAACTTCTGCATACCAAACAGTTCAAAGAGCTCCAGAGTACAGAGCAGAGAATATAAAACCTATGCCATTGCCACCTCCTCCCATACCACCTCCCATACCACCTCCCCCCATACCACCTCCCATACCAAGCCGTACAGGTCCTATTAAACCCACATTATTGCTGCCACCTCCCTATCGAAGTGGGAAAATTCCAAAATCGATCCCACGGAGACGGACCTCTTCTGCCCCTGGCGAGAAATTTGATCCCCAGCTTCAGGCTTGTTTCCCTTTAATTTTTGACAATGATGAAAGAGAACAAAAGGCTATCGACTGGGAGCCTGTTTCTTTTCAATTGGTAAAAGAACTTAAAAATGCATGTATTTCATATGGGCCTAAAGCCCCATATACAATGCAGCTAGTAGAAAATTTAGCAGGTCAGTGCTTAACACCTCGAGAATGGAAATCAATTGCTAGGGCCTGCCTGTCCGGAGGACATTTTATACTTTGGAAATCTGAATATGATGATCTCGCTCGTATATATGCTTTTTCTAACCAAAATGGAGACTTTACACATATCACTGAACCTATATTACTTGGTCAGGCCGACTACCCCTCATATGACGAACAGATGAAATTAGATAGAACTACTATACAACAGGTGGCTGATTGTGCCTTTACTGCCTGGCGCTCATTGCCCGATGGTAAAGCATCAGGTGCCGCTCTATCTGATATTAAACAAAAGTCAGAAGAGCCATTTGAAGACTTTGTCTCACGACTCTCAGAAGCTGTCCAGAGAATAATTTCTGATTCTGAGGCAGCTAAACTGTTAACAAAACACTTGGCCTTTGAAAATGCTAATTCTACCTGCCAGGCTATATTGCGCCCTCTTAGAAGAACTGGATCTTTAATTGATTATATGAAACAGTGTGCAGATGTAGGACCGTCAATGCTACAAGGTGTTGCGATAGCTGCAGCAATAACAGGGAATTCTTATCAGCAGGCAGTCCAGTCCTTTTTTACTAACAAGAATAAGCCATCACAAAGTGATCTCAATAACCAAAGCAAGAATGCATTCCCTAAAACTTGTTTCTCCTGTGGCCAGGAGGGACACACTTCTCGTTACTGCCCTCAAAGAACACCCGGTTCTTATCTACCTAATCCGGCCCAACCAGCTGTGTTTGCTCCGCAAAACCCTGCCCCCCCGCCCATGAATGCTAGGTCTCTTTGCCCTCGCTGCCAGAAAGGATATCACTGGGCAAGGGACTGCAGGTCAAGACTCCACAGAAATGGAGCCCTTTTAGGCCCTGACCAGCAGTCGGGAAACGGGTTGAGGGGCCAGCCCCAGGCCCCGACAACGATTGGGGCAGCCTCACTGAACCCATTCATTCCCTTCGTCCCGTCGCAGAGCTCATCAGAGCAACCCCAGGCAGCGCAGGACTGGACCTCAGTTCCACCACCTCAACAATATTAACACCAGATAGCCCCACTATAAAAATCCCTACAGGAGTTAAAGGTCCATTACCGACAGGCCTGGTAGGAATTATACTAGGCAGAAGTTCCTTAGCTATACAAGGTCTTACAATTATTCCTGGAGTAATTGACTCAGATTATACAGGAGAAATTCAGATAATGATTTCACCCCCGACTAAAACTTTCCAAATACATCAGGGACAGAGAATAGCCCAACTTTTACTTTTGCCTTATCATAATGCAATTGGGCAAACAGCCACCCAAAATGAAAGACAGGACAAAGGATTTGGGTCTAGTGACATGGTTTTTTGGGTAACAGAAATTACTAAAAAGCGTCCTATGAAATCTATTCTTGTCAGTGGCAAGTCTATTGAAGGGCTATTAGACACAGGAGCAGATGTTTCCTGTATTTCTGGGAAAGACTGGCCCAATTCCTGGCCCACACATACTACTGCAAATAACTTAGTGGGCATCGGGAGAGCTCCTGCAGTAGCCCAAAGTGCAAAAATTTTAGACTGGCAATTTGAGGATACCCGTGGAACATTCCAACCGTATATGATTCCTTCGCTGCCCTTCTTGCTGTGGGGGAGAGATGTGCTGTCTCAAATGGGCATGTTACTTTTTAGCCCTGATGATAAAGTAACTTTGCAAATGCTACAAATGGGCTATGACCCTTCAAAAGGGTTAGGTAAACAGCAGACAGGAATAACTGAACCAATTTGCCCTGCTCCTCTAAAGTTCCGTGCTGGGTTAGGGTATCCAAATTTTTGATGGAGGCCATTGTTTTTGCTGCCGACCCCATTACCTGGAAATCTCAGGACCCGGTGTGGGTAGAACAATGGCCTCTGACTAAAGAAAAACAACTGGCAGCCAAAGCGTTAATTTCTGAACAACTAGCACTGGGACATATTGAGCCCTCCAATAGCCCCTGGAATACTCCTATTTTTGTTATTAAGAAAAAATCTGGCAACTGGCGACTTTTACAAGATTTAAGAGCTATTAATGCCACTATGGAAGATATGGGAGCCTTACAACCTGGGCTTCCTTCCCCAGTAGCCGTCCCAGAAGGATATAATATTATTGTCATTGATTTACAAGACTGTTTTTTCACCATCCCCTTAAATGCTGAGGATAAAAAGCGATTTGCTTTTAGTTTACCAGCAGAAAATTTTAAGCAGCCTCATTTAAGGTTTCAATGGAAAGTGTTGCCCCAGGGAATGAAAAACAGCCCTACTCTATGTCAAAAATTTGTTAATGCAGCTATAGAAGATATTAGGGCTAAATATGAACAACTGTATATGATTCACTATATGGATGATATTTTAATAGCTCACCCTGATAGAGCTCATTTACAAACTGTTCTCCAGGATTTGACTCAGGCTTTAACAGACAGAGGCTTAAAAATTGCCCCAGAGAAAATTCAAGTCAATCCGCCCATAACTTACTTAGGACGGGTTATCAATTCAGAAACTGTGACTCATGCCCCATTAAAATTGAGAAAGGATCACCTTGTTACTTTAAATGATTATCAAAAACTTTTAGGCGACATTAATTGGATCAGACCTTATTTAAAATTAACCACTGCTGAATTAAAGCCTCTTTTAACATTTTACGTGGGGATCCTGATCCAACTTCTAAGAGACAATTAACTGCTGAGGCTCAGGAGGCCTTAGAAAAAGTGGAAGCAGCTTTATCTGATAGCTATGTAAAAAGAGTTAATTTACAAACAAATTGGCAATTCCTCTGCCTGGCTACTCCAACAGCACCTACGGGAGTTTTGTGGCAAAACGGCCCCCTAGAATGGGTCCATCTCCCCGCCCAGGCTAAAAAAGTAGTGGCCTCTTATCCAGGACTGATAGCTACACTGATATTGAAAGGGAGAAAACGTAGCATTGAATTGTTTGGTAAAGAACCAGCAGAAATTGTAATTCCATATAATAAAGAACAACTTGATGCTCTTCTAATGTTTGATGAGGATTGGCAGATTGCTATAGGAAATTATTTTGGCCAAATTCTGCATCATTTACCTTCACATGTTTTGCTAAATTTTATGTCTAAACACCCAGTTATTTTCCCTGTTAGGTGTAAATACTCTCCCATCTCAGATGCTCAAATGGTATTTACTGACGGGTCTGCTAATGGCAGAGCTTCTATAGTTACAAAAGATCAGCGTAAAGTTTTACATACGCAGGAGACTTCGGCCCAGAGAGCTGAACTCACAGCTGTTATAGAGGCTTTTGTTATGTTTGCAGAGGAGGAATTTAACCTTTATTCTGATTCTCAGTATGTGGTCAGGCTGTTTCCACACATTGAGACTGCGATCCTGCCTGAGAACAAAACTGCAATATTTTACTTGTTAACTAAACTGCAGCAGCAAATTTGGAAACGAAGCCGAGCATATTTTATTGGTCACATTCGGGCTCATTCTGGATTGCCTGGACCTTTAAGTGCCTTAAATGACCTGGCAGATTCACTAACTAAGGTCACAGTGGCTTCTGCTTTTGAAGAAGCCCGAGCTTCTCATTCACTCCACCATCAAAATGCTACTGCGCTAAGATATCAATTTCAGATTCCTCGAGACTCTGCTCGGGAGATTGTTCGTCCCTGTTCTCATTGTCCCACTACTATAAA
Source organism: Bos indicus x Bos taurus (assembly GCF_003369695.1). NCBI lineage: Eukaryota > Metazoa > Chordata > Mammalia > Artiodactyla > Bovidae > Bos > Bos indicus x Bos taurus. The sequence goes on along the minus strand of NC_040096.1, from coordinate 666,643 downwards.
TAGTTTACCTATGGGAGTTAACCCTCGCGGTCTTAAACCTAATGCACTCTGGCAGATGGATGTAACTCACATCTCTTCATTTGCAAAACTGTCTTTTGTTCATGTAACAGTAGACACCTTTTCTCATGTTATTGTTGCAACTGCTCGCACAGGGGAAGCAGTTAAAGACGTAATACAACATCTCTTTACTTGTTTCTCATATATGGGTCTGCCAAAAGCCTTGAAAACTGATAATGCTCCTGCTTACACATCTAAGTCTTTTCAGGAATTTTGTCTAAAGTTTCAAATTAAACATAATACAGGCATCCCTTATAATCCACAAGGACAAGCCATTGTGGAAAGAGCACATCAAACGTTAAAAACCCAAATTCAAAAACTGAAAGAAGGGGAGTTTAAATATAGTTCTCCCCATCACCTCTTGCAACATGCTCTTTTTGTAATAAATATTTTAAATACTGATTCAGCTGGAATGACTGCAATGCTTCGCCATTGGTGCCCGGAGCAATTGAATGCAAAACCATTAGTTAAATGGAAGGACCTCCTTTCCGGACAATGGAAAGGTCCTGACCCATTGTTAACCAGCGGTCGAGGATATGCTTGTATTTTTCCACAGGACGCAGATTCTCCAATTTGGGTTCCGGATAGATTGATTCGCCATGTCTCAGCCTCTCGGATACCGAGTTCCACGGCCGCCGCGACCCCGAAAGAGAAAAGGGCCTCCTCTGCCTTCGCTCCCCCCGCCAGCACGGGAAACACCACTGACATCGGAGCAACTGACATCAGGGATCCCGGATGAGCAGGGGACGGATCCGCCCACCAAACAGATGTCTCAACTTCACATACAGGATATCGCTCCCCCCGATCCTTTGCCTCACAAAAGGGGGTCAGGCCGCCTGACTCAGGCGACCTGGAATGCCTCCATACCTACTTGGGGACAAATAAAAACACTCTGCCATCAGGCACGGGGAATAACCTCTTTGCAGGGCTCTCCAACCTCCCCTGAGAAGATGTTTATTGCTATGCTTGCCTTATTATCTTGCCAGGTAAGCGCCTCCTCCCCCACTCCTGAAAAGTATTGGGCTTACTTTCCAGATCCTCCAACCCTTCAAGTAGTTACCTGGAACAGTGACCCCCTACGGGTCCACACAAACCAGCCTCAGTTACTGGGAGGGTCATATACTTCCTATACCACAGACGAATATCCTATTAATTTCAATTTTACCTTCAGGGGATTAGCAGACGACCTTCCTGTTTGTTTCAACTTTCCCAGTGATATAGAAAGCTTTATTATTCCCCCTAAAGAAGGATGTGTCGGAGCCTCTAAAAAGGCAGTTCTGACTCATTCTCCAGCCTCAGGTATTGAACACAGAGGGCGTCTAGCGCTTTGGGTTTTACAGGCTCGTATGCCCGGGGCCCTTGATCCCCATGAACTTATAATCCATAGACCCCCTCCTGGATATTCAAGTTGTTATAATACCGAGCCTTCAGATGCCATATGGAACACTATAGATGATCGTACAGGGTATCCGATTTGGAAATCTTGTACTTATCGTTTAAGAGCTGATTATAGAATACCGGGAGGAGGAAATTACATGATTCAAGATTGGAGTAACTCAGACCTAGATAGGAGCCCATTGCCCCTTGATGACTTTCCCAGCAGATTTTATAATTGGAAGAAAGATTTGGTTTCTTGGCCTTTAAGCATTACTAGATGGCATAATAATCGATTTGTTTCGCCTATATTGTCCTATACAACTAAGAACAGAACCTCTTGGCAGCCATAAATTTGGAGGGCCCTTGCTGCCACTGCTCCCATTTCCTTATTCCGTCCAAATAGCAATTCTACTTATTCTGTTTTAGCTTGTGTACCTTCGCCTTATGTTTTTCTCTTTACTAATGACTCCAAAAGATTAAATGTACACATGAATTATTCAGGTGGACCTAATATCGTAACTTGTGAACAATGTATGCTTTCATCTTGTTTGACCCCCCAATATAATGTTTGTTCTTTTGTTGTGTTGAAACGCCCACCCTATCTCATGATACCTGTGTCTGTGCATTCTTATTGGTATGATAATTACGGTTTGGCTGTATTGCAACAACTGCAGGATTTAATGCGAACACGACGGTTTGTGGGCTTACTTATCTTGGGAATAGCAGCTTTGATAAGTGCAATTACTTCTGTTACTGTGGCAGCAATATCATTGACTCAACAAGTACATACTGCTCAATATGTTGATTCTATGTCCAAAAATGTTTCTTTAGCATTGGCAACACAGGAAGCTATAGACAGAAAATTAGAGATGAGGGTAGACGCCCTAGAGGAAGCAGTAACACATATTGGGACTGAATTGCAGGCTTTAAAGGTGAAAATGGCATTGTCCTGTCATGCTGACTACCGGTGGATATGTGTAACACCCCTGAAAGTAAATGAGACAGATTTTGAATGGGAAAAGATTAAAAACCATATTTCAGGTATTTGGAACAGCTCTGACATTAGCTTAGACTTAGGGAAACTTCGCAATCAAATAGCAACCCTGGAACACTCCCGATTAGATTTTACTGCCGCTGGAACAGCAAATGATTTCTTCCATACTTTCTCTAACTACATTTCAGGAAAAAATATTCTGTCTACCTTCCTCGGCTATGCTACGTTGGCTGTTTTAATTTTATTTCTAATAATCATTCTTCCTTGTATTGTCAGGATTCTTCGGCAGAGCATTCAGAGGCTCGCGACTGAGCTACATCTGGCTGTTTTAAGAAATAAAAAAGGGGGAGATGCGGGGAGCCGGTGAGGCATTCCACTCGTGACAAAGGTCATGAGGAAGGAGGCTCGGCATACGCAAAGGCGGGATCGAGCCTCAGGAGTCCCCCCGAATATTCTCGAGCATTGTCCCCCAAAAAACCAGAGTCTGCCTACTTTATTGCTTTGTGCTCTCACCTCTGACTTTACTGGGGGCTGTCCCCTACCACCATCTCGCTCTCTCTCTGTCAAAGAGTTAACTTACAACTCCAATTAATAAAGTTCCTGGGCAATTAGGAGTGTTTAAATCCAAACCCCTCAGATGGCTCTCTAACTCGCCTGACAAGTTTACCCGGACTCCTGCAGCTATGCATACGATTGTTTACAGTCTCCTAGCCTCCAGAGGCACGGGAAGCTTAAGATATTCAAATAGCTTAGAGCCTCTCAGAGAGTTAAAAACTGTCAGAATAAACTAGTAAAGGATTTCATTGATGAGTCAATGTTTGTTGCCAAGTTTTCACATCCCCTGAATTGTATCCTTGAATATGTATTAATTAATAGTGGGTATGTAGAAAAAATAAGTAGTGGCCTTGGTGTTAGTAACTTTAGACCCTTAAGGTAATAAATTCTTTCCTTTGTTGTAAACCCATTACACATCCGCCCTATAGGAATGCAATTTTATCTTTGGAAGATGGTGCCAAACCTTAAAATAATTACTCTTAGAGAAAGTAAGTCTTTGTTGATAAGTCCTTGTCAAGAGTCATAAAATGTTAGTAGGCCTTCTGGCCAGAAGATGATGTAAATCACCTAAACCATTTGTATACGATAAATTTGCAGGAAAGAAACCTTGGTTTTTGATAAGAATCAAAGACTGCTGACTTTGCATCCCCTATTATCCTCTATGTGTAACTTAGGGTATAAAAGCCCCTGTTAAAAATAAAGCTATGGGCCTTGCTCACCAACGCTTGGTCTCCCCATGTCATTCTTTCTTTTAACTTCCAGCTGAGTCTCCATCTGGAGCGCGGAACCCACCACGCTTACTAATCATGCCTGGGCTTCTAAGACCCACTCGAGAAGGTGTCTAGGGTGAGACACCTTCCGCTATTCGAGAGGGCGCCTGCGGCCTACGTAAGTGGTGCAAACTTCTTGTCTT